>NC_080055.1:4330636-4355854 GCF_026212465.1 Amaranthus tricolor
GGTTTGTTTTGCTTGAAACTTGGCACACAACACAATTTGGTATACATTATTGTGTTGAAGTCGTTAGAATTTTAAATCATACTCATATGCTAGAAATTACGTCTTCAGTTGCGACTTTAAGGGTTTTAAACGTTTTTGGCACTTTTGCGCATAAAGTAGCTCAAACTTGGTGTGTTTTTCACGAAACTTGGCACACAACACTATTTGGTATATATTATTGTGTTGAAGTGGTTAGAATTTTAAATCATAGTCATATGCTAGAAATTACGTGTTAAGATTCGATTTTAAGGGTTTTTAAGCGTTTTTGGATCTTTTGCGCATGAAGTTGCTCAAATTTGGTTTGTTTAACACGAAACTTGGCACACAACACTATTTGGTATATATTATTGTGTTCAAGTGGTTAAAATTGTAAATAATAGTCATATCCTAGAAATTATGTGTTAAGTTGCGATTAAAAGAGCTTTTAAGCGTTTTTGGCACTTTTGCGCATCTAGTAGCTCAAACTTGATTTGTTTTGAACGAAACTTGGCACACAACACTATTTGGTATATATTATTGTGTTGAAGTGGTTAAAAGTAAAAATCATAATCATATGCTAGAAATTACGAATTAAGTTGCAATTTTAAAGGTTTTTAAGCGTTTTTGGCACTTTTGCGCATAAAGTAGCTCAAACATGGTTTGTTTTGCTTGAAATTTGGCACACAACACTACTTGGTATATATTATTGTGTTGAAGTGGTTAAAATATTAAATCATAGTCATATGCTAGAAATTACGTATTTAATTGCGATTTTAAGGGTTTTAAGCGTTTTTCACACGTTTGCGCATAAAGTAACTGAAACTTGGTTTGTTTTGCACGAAACTTGGCACACAACACTATTTGGTATATATTATTGAGTTGAAGTGGTTAAAATTGTAAATCATAGTCATCTGATTGAAATAACGTGTTAAGTTTCGATTTTAAGGGTTTTTTAAACGTTTTTGGCATTTTTACGCATAAGGTATCTCAAACTTGGTTTGTTTTGCATGAAAATTGGCACACAACACTATTTGGTATATATTATTGTGTTGAAGTGGTTAGAATTGTAAATCATAGTGATACGCTAAAAATTACGTGTTAAGTTTCGATTTTAAGGGTTTTTTAAGCGTTTTTGGCACTTTTACGCATAAAGTAGCTCAAATTTTGTTAGTTTTGCACGAAAGATGGCACACAACACTATTTCGTATATATTATTGTCTTGAAGTTCTTAGAATTTAAAATCATAGTCATACGCAAGAAATTACGTGTTAAGTTACGATTTTAAGGGTTTTTTTTATGCGTTTTGGCACTTTTGCGCATAAAGTAGCTTACACTTTGTTTGTTTTGCACGAAACTTGGCACACAACACTATTTGGTATATATTATTGCATTGAAGTGGTTTCAATTTTAAATCATTGTCATATGATAGGAATTACGTTTTAAGTTGCGATTTTATGATTTTTATAAGCGTTTTTGGCACTTTTGCGCATAAAGTAAACTTGGTTTGTTTTGCACGAAACTTGACAAACAACACTATTTCGTATATATTATTGAGCTCAAGTAGTTAGAATTTCAAATCATAATCATATGATAGAAATTACGTGTTATGTTTCGATTTTAAGGGTTTTTAAGCGTTTTGGCACTTTTGCTCATAAAGTAGCTCAAACTTGGTTTGTTTTGCCCGAAACATGGCACACAACACTATTCGGTATATATTATTGTGCTGAAGTGGTTAGAATTGTAAATCATAGTCATATGCTAGAAATTTTGTGTTAAGTTGCGATTTAAAACGATTTTAAGCGTTTTTCGCACTTTTGCGCATAAAGTAGCTTAAACTTGGTTTGTTTTGCTTGAAACTTGGCACACAACACAATTTGGTATACATTATTGTGTTGAAGTCGTTAGAATTTTAAATCATACTCATATGCTAGAAATTACGTCTTCAGTTGCGACTTTAAGGGTTTTAAACGTTTTTGGCACTTTTGCGCATAAAGTAGCTCAAACTTGGTGTGTTTTTCACGAAACTTGGCACACAACACTATTTGGTATATATTATTGTGTTGAAGTGGTTAGAATTTTAAATCATAGTCATATGCTAGAAATTACGTGTTAAGATTCGATTTTAAGGGTTTTTAAGCGTTTTTGGATCTTTTGCGCATGAAGTTGCTCAAATTTGGTTTGTTTAACACGAAACTTGGCACACAACACTATTTGGTATATATTATTGTGTTCAAGTGGTTAAAATTGTAAATAATAGTCATATCCTAGAAATTATGTGTTAAGTTGCGATTAAAAGAGCTTTTAAGCGTTTTTTGGCACTTTTGCGCATCTAGTAGCTCAAACTTGATTTGTTTTGAACGAAACTTGGCACACAACACTATTTGGTATATATTATTGTGTTGAAGTGGTTAAAAGTAAAAATCATAATCATATGCTAGAAATTACGAATTAAGTTGCAATTTTAAAGGTTTTTAAGCGTTTTTGGCACTTTTGCGCATAAAGTAGCTCAAACATGGTTTGTTTTGCTTGAAATTTGGCACACAACACTACTTGGTATATATTATTGTGTTGAAGTGGTTAAAATATTAAATCATAGTCATATGCTAGAAATTACGTATTTAATTGCGATTTTAAGGGTTTTAAGCGTTTTTCACACGTTTGCGCATAAAGTAACTGAAACTTGGTTTGTTTTGCACGAAACTTGGCACACAACACTATTTGGTATATATTATTGAGTTGAAGTGGTTAAAATTGTAAATCATAGTCATCTGATTGAAATAACGTGTTAAGTTTCGATTTTAAGGGTTTTTTAAACGTTTTTGGCATTTTTACGCATAAGGTATCTCAAACTTGGTTTGTTTTGCATGAAAATTGGCACACAACACTATTTGGTATATATTATTGTGTTGAAGTGGTTAGAATTTTAAATCATAGTGATACGCTAAAAATTACGTGTTAAGTTTCGATTTTAAGGGTTTTTTTAAGCGTTTTTGGCACTTTTACGCATAAAGTAGCTCAAATTTTGTTAGTTTTGCACGAAAGATGGCACACAACACTATTTCGTATATATTATTGTCTTGAAGTTCTTAGAATTTAAAATCATAGTCATACGCAAGAAATTACGTGTTAAGTTACGATTTTAAGGGTTTTTTTATGCGTTTTGGCACTTTTGCGCATAAAGTAGCTTACACTTTGTTTGTTTTGCACGAAACTTGGCACACAACACTATTTGGTATATATTATTGCATTGAAGTGGTTTCAATTTTAAATCATTGTCATATGATAGGTATTACGTTTTAAGTTGCGATTTTATGATTTTTATAAGCGTTTTTGGCACTTTTGCGCATAAAGTAGCTCAAACTTGGTTTGTTTTGCTTTAAACTTGGCATACAACACTATTTGGTATACATTATTGTGTTGAAGTGGTTATAATTGTAAATCATAGTCATATGCTAGAAATTACGTGTTAAGTTGCAATTTTAAAGGTTTTAAGGGTTTTTGGCACTTTTGCGCAAAAATTAGCTCAAACTTGGTTTGTTTTGCACGAAACATGGCACACAACACTATTTGGTATATATTATTGGGTTGAAGTGGTTTGAATTGCAAATAATAGTCATACGCTAGAAATTACGTGTTAAGTTGCAATTTTAAAGGTTTTTAAGCATTTGTGCCAATTTTGCGCATAAAGTAGCTCAGACTTGGTTTGTTTTTCTTGAAACTTTTCACACAACACTATTTGGTATATATTATTGTGTTGAAGTGGTTAAAATTGTAAATCATAGTCATGTGCTAGAAATTACGTGTTAAGTTGAGATTTTAAGGGTTTTAAACGTTTTTCGCACTTTTGCGCATAAAGTAGAATACACTTGGTTTGTTTTGCACGAAACTTGGCACATAACACTGTTTGGTATATATTATTGTGTTCAAGTGGTTAAAATTGTAAATAATAGTCATATCCTAGAAATTACGTGTTAAGTTGCGATTAAAACGGCTTTTAAGCGTTTGTGGCACTTTTGCGCATCTAGTAGCTCAAACTTGATTTATTTTGCACGAAACTTGGCACACAACACTATTTGGTTATATTATTGTGTTGAAGGGGTTTGAATTTTAAATCATAATCATATGCTAGAAATTACGTGTTAAGTTACAATTTTAAGGGTTTTTAAGCGTTTCTCGATCTTTTGCACATAATGTAGCTCAAGCTAGGTTTGTTTGGCACGAAACTTGGCACACAACACTCTTTGGTATATATAATTTTGTTGAAGTGCTTATAATTGTAAATCATAGTCATATGCTAGAAATTACGTGTTAAGATTCGACATTAAGGCTTTTTAAGCATTTTTCGAACTGTTTCGCATAAAGTAACTTGGTTTGTTTAGCACGAAACTTGACACACAACACTATTTTGTATATATTATTGTGTTGAAGTGGTTAGAATTTTAAAACATAATCATACGCTAGAAATTACGTGTTAAATTGCCATTTTAAGAGTTTTTTAAGCGTTATGGGTACTTTTGCGCATAAAGTAGGTCAAACTTTGTTTGTTTTGCTTGAAACGTGGCACAGTAAATTATTTGGTATACATTATTGTGTTGAAGTGGTTAGAATTGAAAATTATAGTCATATGCTAGAAATTACGTGTTAACTTTCGATTTAATGGGTTTTAAGTCGTTTTTAGCACTTTTGCGCATAAAGTAGTTCAAACTTGGTTTGTTTTGAACGAAACTACGCACACAAAACTATTTTGTATGTATTATTGTGTTGAAGTGGTAACTATTGTAAATAATAGTCATATGCTAGAAATTACGCGTTAAGTTGCGATTTAAAGAGTTTTTTAAGCGTGAATTTGCACTTTTGCGCATAAAGTAGCTCAAACTTGGTTTATTTTGCACGAAACTTGGCACACAACACTATTTGGTATATATTATTGCATTGAAGTGGTTTCAATTTTAAATCATTGTCATATGATAGGAATTACGTTTTAAGTTGCGATTTTATGATTTTTTTAAGCGTTTTTGGCACTTTTGCGCATAAAGTAGCTCAAACTTGGTTTGTTTTGCTTTAAACCTGGCATACAACACTATTTGGTATACATTATTGTGTTGAAGTGGTTATAATTGTAAATCATAGTCATATGCTAGAAATTACGTGTTAAGTTGCAATTTTAAAGGTTTTAAGGGTTTTTGGCACTTTTGCGCAAAAATTAGCTCAAACTTGGTTTGTTTTGCACGAAACTTGGCACACAACACTATTTGGTATATATTATTGGGTTGAAGTGGTTTGAATTGCAAATCATAGTCATACGCTAGAAATTACGTGTTAAGTTGCAATTTTAAAGGTTTTTAAGCGTTTGTGCCAATTTTGCGCATAAAGTAGCTCAAACTTGGTTTGTTTTTCTTGAAGCTTTGCACACAACACTATTTGGTATATATTATTGTGTGGAAGTGGTTAAAATTGTAAATCATAGTCATGTGTTAGAAATTACGTGTTAAGTTGAGATTTTAAGGGTTTTAAACGTTTTTGGCACTTTTGCGCATAAAGTAGATCACACTTGGTTTGTTTTGCACGAAACTTGGCACATAACACTGTTTGGTATATATTATTGTGTTCAAGTGGTTAAAATTGTAAATAATAGTCATATCCTAGATATTACGTGTTAAGTTGCGATTAAAACAACTTTTAAGCGTTTGTGGCACTTTTGCGCATCTAGTAGCTCAAACTTGATTTATTTTGCACGAAACTTGGCACACAACACTATTTGGTTATATTATTGTGTTGAAGGGGTTTGAATTTTAAATCATAATTATATGCTAGAAATTACGTGTTAAGTTACAATTTTAAGGGTTTTTAAGCGTTTCTCGATCTTTTGCACATAATGTAGCTCAAGCTAGGTTTGTTTAGCACGAAACTTGGCACACAACACTATTTGGTATATATAATTGTGTTGAAGTGCTTATAATTGTAAATCATAGTCATATGCTAGAAATTACGTGTTAAGATTCGACATTAAGGCTTTTTAAGCATTTTTCGAACTGTTTCGCATAAAGTAACTTGGTTTGTTTAGCACGAAACTTGACACACAACACTATTTTGTATATATTATTGTGTTGAAGTGGTTAGAATTTTAAAACATAATCATACGCTAGAAATTACGTATTAAATTGCCATTTTAAGAGTTTTTTAAGCGTTATTGGTACTTTTGCGCATAAAGTAGGTCAAACTTTGTTTGTTTTGCTTGAAATGTGGCACACAAAACTTTTTGGCATACATTATTGTGTTGAAGTGGTTAGAATTGAAAATCATAGTCCTATACTAGAAATTACGTGTTAACTTTCGATTTAATGGGTTTTAAGACGTTTTGGCACTTTTGCGCATAAAGTAAACTTGGTTTGTTTTGCACGAAACTTGACAAACAACACTATTTCGTATATATTATTGAGCTCAAGTAGTTAGAATTTCAAATCATAATCATATGATAGAAATTACGTGTTATGTTTCGATTTTAAGGGTTTTTAAGCGTTTTGGCACTTTTGCTCATAAAGTAGCTCAAACTTGGTTTGTTTTGCCCGAAACTTGGCACACAACACTATTCGGTATATATTATTGTGCTGAAGTGGTTAGAATTGTAAATCATAGTCATATGCTAGAAATTTTGTGTTAAGTTGCGATTTAAAACGACTTTAAGCGTTTTTCGCACTTTTGCGCATAAAGTAGCTTAAACTTGGTTTGTTTTGCTTGAAACTTGGCACACAACACAATTTGGTATACATTATTGTGTTGAAGTCGTTAGAATTTTAAATCATACTCATATGCTAGAAATTACGTCTTCAGTTGCGACTTTAAGGGTTTTAAACGTTTTTGGCACTTTTGCGCATAAAGTAGCTCAAACTTGGTGTGTTTTTCACGAAACTTGGCACACAACACTATTTGGTATATATTATTGTGTTGAAGTGGTTAGAATTTTAAATCATAGTCATATGCTAGAAATTACGTGTTAAGATTCGATTTTAAGGGTTTTTAAGCGTTTTTGGATCTTTTGCGCATGAAGTTGCTCAAATTTGGTTTGTTTAGCACGAAACTTGGCACACAACACTATTTGGTATATATTATTGTGTTCAAGTGGTTAAAATTGTAAATAATAGTCATATCCTAGAAATTATGTGTTAAGTTGCGATTAAAAGAGCTTTTAAGCGTTTTTGGCACTTTTGCGCATCTAGTAGCTCAAACTTGATTTGTTTTGAACGAAACTTGGCACACAACACTATTTGGTATATATTATTGTGTTGAAGTGGTTAAAAGTAAAAATCATAATCATATGCTAGAAATTACGAATTAAGTTGCAATTTTAAAGGTTTTTAAGCGTTTTTGGCACTTTTGCGCATAAAGTAGCTCAAACATGGTTTGTTTTGCTTGAAATTTGGCACACAACACTACTTGGTATATATTATTGTGTTGAAGTGGTTAAAATATTAAATCATAGTCATATGCTAGAAATTACGTATTTAATTGCGATTTTAAGGGTTTTAAGCGTTTTTCACACGTTTGCGCATAAAGTAACTGAAAGTTGGTTTGTTTTGCACGAAACTTGGCACACAACACTATTTGGTATATATTATTGAGTTGAAGTGGTTAAAATTGTAAATCATAGTCATCTGATTGAAATTACGTGTTAAGTTTCGATTTTAAGGGTTTTTTAAACGTTTTTGGCATTTTTACGCATAAGGTATCTCAAACTTGGTTTGTTTTGCATGAAAATTGGCACACAACACTATTTGGTATATATTATTGTGTTGAAGTGGTTAGAATTGTAAATCATAGTGATACGCTAAAAATTACGTGTTAAGTTTCGATTTTAAGGGTTTTTTAAGCGTTTTTGGCACTTTTACGCATAAAGTAGCTCAAATTTTGTTAGTTTTGCACGAAACATGGCACACAACACTATTTCGTATATATTATTGTCTTGAAGTTCTTAGAATTTAAAATCATAGTCATACGCAAGAAATTACGTGTTAAGTTACGATTTTAAGGGTTTTTTTATGCGTTTTGGCACTTTTGCGCATAAAGTAGCTTACACTTTGTTTGTTTTGCACGAAACTTGGCACACAACACTATTTGGTATATATTATTGCATTGAAGTGGTTTCAATTTTAAATCATTGTCATATGATAGGAATTACGTTTTAAGTTGCGATTTTATGATTTTTATAAGCGTTTTTGGCACTTTTGCGCATAAAGTAGCTCAAACTTGGTTTGTTTTGCTTTAAACTTGGCATACAACACTATTTGGTATACATTATTGTGTTGAAGTGGTTATAATTGTAAATCATAGTCATATGCTAGAAATTACGTGTTAAGTTGCAATTTTAAAGGTTTTAAGGGTTTTTGGCACTTTTGCGCAAAAATTAGCTCAAACTTGGTTTGTTTTGCACGAAACTTGGCACACAACACTATTTGGTATATATTATTGGGTTGAAGTGGTTTGAATTGCAAATAATAGTCATACGCTAGAAATTACGTGTTAAGTTGCAATTTTAAAGGTTTTTAAGCATTTGTGCCAATTTTGCGCATAAAGTAGCTCAGACTTGGTTTGTTTTTCTTGAAACTTTGCACACAACACTATTTGGTATATATTATTGTGTTGAAGTGGTTAAAATTGTAAATAATAGTCATATCCTAGAAATTACGTGTTAAGTTGCGATTAAAACGGCTTTTAAGCGTTTGTGGCACTTTTGCGCATCTAGTAGCTCAAACTTGATTTATTTTGCACGAAACTTGGCACACAACACTATTTGGTTATATTATTGTGTTGAAGGGGTTTGAATTTTAAATCATAATCATATGCTAGAAATTACGTGTTAAGTTACAATTTTAAGGGTTTTTAAGCGTTTCTCGATCTTTTGCACATAATGTAGCTCAAGCTAGGTTTGTTTGGCACGAAACTTGGCACACAACACTCTTTGGTATATATAATTTTGTTGAAGTGCTTATAATTGTAAATCATAGTCATATGCTAGAAATTACGTGTTAAGATTCGACATTAAGGCTTTTTAAGCATTTTTCGAACTGTTTCGCATAAAGTAACTTGGTTTGTTTAGCACGAAACTTGACACACAACACTATTTTGTATATATTATTGTGTTGAAGTGGTTAGAATTTTAAAACATAATCATACGCTAGAAATTACGTGTTAAATTGCCATTTTAAGAGTTTTTTAAGTGTTATGGGTACTTTTGCGCATAAAGTAGGTCAAACTTTGTTTGTTTTGCTTGAAACGTGACACAGTAAATTATTTGGTATACATTATTGTGTTGAAGTGGTTAGAATTGAAAATTATAGTCATATGCTAGAAATTACGTGTTAACTTTCGATTTAATGGGTTTTAAGTCGTTTTTAGCACTTTTGCGCATAAAGTAGTTCAAACTTGGTTTGTTTTGAACGAAACTAGGCACACAAAACTATTTTGTATGTATTATTGTGTTGAAGTGGTAACTATTGTAAATAATAGTCATATGCTAGAAATTACGCGTTAAGTTGCGATTTAAAGAGTTTTTTAAGCGTGAATTTGCACTTTTGCGCATAAAGTAGCTCAAACTTGGTTTATTTTGCACGAAACTTGGCACACAACACTATTTGGTATATATTATTGCATTGAAGTGGTTTCAATTTTAAATCATTGTCATATGATAGGAATTACGTTTTAAGTTGCGATTTTATGATTTTTTTAAGCGTTTTTGGCACTTTTGCGCATAAAGTAGCTCAAACTTGGTTTGTTTTGCTTTAAACCTGGCATACAACACTATTTGGTATACATTATTGTGTTGAAGTGGTTATAATTGTAAATCATAGTCATATGCTAGAAATTACGTGTTAAGTTGCAATTTTAAAGGTTTTAAGGGTTTTTGGCACTTTTGCGCAAAAATTAGCTCAAACTTGGTTTGTTTTGCACGAAACTTGGCACACAACACTATTTGGTATATATTATTGGGTTGAAGTGGTTTGAATTGCAAATCATAGTCATACGCTAGAAATTACGTGTTAAGTTGCAATTTTAAAGGTTTTTAAGCGTTTGTGCCAATTTTGCGCATAAAGTAGCTCAAACTTGGTTTGTTTTTCTTGAAGCTTTGCACACAACACTATTTGGTATATATTATTGTGTTGAAGTGGTTAAAATTGTAAATCATAGTCATGTGTTAGAAATTACGTGTTAAGTTGAGATTTTAAGGGTTTTAAACGTTTTTGGCACTTTTGCGCATAAAGTAGATCACACTTGGTTTGTTTTGCACGAAACTTGGCACATAACACTGTTTGGTATATATTATTGTGTTCAAGTGGTTAAAATTGTAAATAATAGTCATATCCTAGATATTACGTGTTAAGTTGCGAATTAAAACAACTTTTAAGCGTTTGTGGCACTTTTGCGCATCTAGTAGCTCAAACTTGATTTATTTTGCACGAAACTTGGCACACAACACTATTTGGTTATATTATTGTGTTGAAGGGGTTTTAATTTTAAATCATAATTATATGCTAGAAATTACGTGTTAAGTTACAATTTTAAGGGTTTTTAAGCGTTTCTCGATCTTTTGCACATAATGTAGCTCAAGCTAGGTTTGTTTAGCACGAAACTTGGCACACAACACTATTTGGTATATATAATTGTGTTGAAGTGGTTAAAATTGTAAATCATAGTCATGTGCTAGAAATTACGTGTTAAGTTGAGATTTTAAGGGTTTTAAACGTTTTTCGCACTTTTGCGCATAAAGTAGAATACACTTGGTTTGTTTTGCACGAAACTTGGCACATAACACTGTTTGGTATATATTATTGTGTTCAAGTGGTTAAAATTGTAAATAATAGTCATATCCTAGAAATTACGTGTTAAGTTGCGATTAAAACGGCTTTTAAGCGTTTGTGGCACTTTTGCGCATCTAGTAGCTCAAACTTGATTTATTTTGCACGAAACTTGGCACACAACACTATTTGGTTATATTATTGTGTTGAAGGGGTTTGTATTTTAAATCATAATCATATGCTAGAAATTACGTGTTAAGTTACAATTTTAAGGGTTTTTAAGCGTTTCTCGATCTTTTGCACATAATGTAGCTCAAGCTAGGTTTGTTTGGCACGAAACTTGGCACACAACACTCTTTGGTATATATAATTTTGTTGAAGTGCTTATAATTGTAAATCATAGTCATATGCTAGAAATTACGTGTTAAGATTCGACATTAAGGCTTTTTAAGCATTTTTCGAACTGTTTCGCATAAAGTAACTTGGTTTGTTTAGCACGAAACTTGACACACAACACTATTTTGTATATATTATTGTGTTGAAGTGGTTAGAATTTTAAAACATAATCATACGCTAGAAATTACGTGTTAAATTGCCATTTTAAGAGTTTTTTAAGCGTTATGGGTACTTTTGCGCATAAAGTAGGTCAAACTTTGTTTGTTTTGCTTGAAACGTGGCACAGTAAATTATTTGGTATACATTAATGTGTTGAAGTGGTTAGAATTGAAAATTATAGTCATATGCTAGAAATTACGTGTTAACTTTCGATTTAATGGGTTTTAAGTCGTTTTTAGCACTTTTGCGCATAAAGTAGTTCAAACTTGGTTTGTTTTGAACGAAACTAGGCACACAAAACTATTTTGTATGTATTATTGTGTTGAAGTGGTAACTATTGTAAATAATAGTCATATGCCAGAAATTACGCGTTAAGTTGCGATTTAAAGAGTTTTTTAAGCGTGAATTTGCACTTTTGCGCATAAAGTAGCTCAAACTTGGTTTATTTTGCACGAAACTTGGCACACAACACTATTTGGTATATATTATTGCATTGAAGTGGTTTCAATTTTAAATCATTGTCATATGATAAGAATTACGTTTTAAGTTGCGATTTTATGATTTTTTTAAGCGTTTTTGGCACTTTTGCGCATAAAGTAGCTCAAACTTGGTTTGTTTTGCTTTAAACCTGGCATACAACACTATTTGGTATACATTATTGTGTTGAAGTGGTTATAATTGTAAATCATAGTCATATGCTAGAAATTACGTGTTAAGTTGCAATTTTAAAGGTTTTAAGGGTTTTTGGCACTTTTGCGCAAAAATTAGCTCAAACTTGGTTTGTTTTGCACGAAACTTGGCACACAACACTATTTGGTATATATTATTGGGTTGAAGTGGTTTGAATTGCAAATCATAGTCATACGCTAGAAATTACGTGTTAAGTTGCAATTTTAAAGGTTTTTAAGCGTTTGTGCCAATTTTGCGCATAAAGTAGCTCAAACTTGGTTTGTTTTTCTTGAAGCTTTGCACACAACACTATTTGGTATATATTATTGTGTTGAAGTGGTTAAAATTGTAAATCATAGTCATGTGTTAGAAATTACGTGTTAAGTTGAGATTTTAAGGGTTTTAAACGTTTTTGGCACTTTTGCGCATAAAGTAGATCACACTTGGTTTGTTTTGCACGAAACTTGGCACATAACACTGTTTGGTATATATTATTGTGTTCAAGTGGTTAAAATTGTAAATAATAGTCATATCCTAGATATTACGTGTTAAGTTGCGAATTAAAACAACTTTTAAGCGTTTGTGGCACTTTTGCGCATCTAGTAGCTCAAACTTGATTTATTTTGCACGAAACTTGGCACACAACACTATTTGGTTATATTATTGTGTTGAAGGGGTTTGAATTTTAAATCATAATTATATGCTAGAAATTACGTGTTAAGTTACAATTTTAAGGGTTTTTAAGCGTTTCTCGATCTTTTGCACATAATGTAGCTCAAGCTAGGTTTGTTTAGCACGAAACTTGGCACACAACACTATTTGGTATATATAATTGTGTTGAAGTGCTTATAATTGTAAATCATAGTCATATGCTAGAAATTACGTGTTAAGATTCGACATTAAGGCTTTTTAAGCATTTTTCGAACTGTTTCGCATAAAGTAACTTGGTTTGTTTAGCACGAAACTTGACACACAACACTATTTTGTATATATTATTGTGTTGAAGTGGTTAGAATTTTAAAACATAATCATACGCTAGAAATTACGTATTAAATTGCCATTTTAAGAGTTTTTTAAGCGTTATTGGTACTTTTGCGCATAAAGTAGGTCAAACTTTGTTTGTTTTGCTTGAAATGTGGCACACAAAACTTTTTGGCATACATTATTGTGTTGAAGTGGTTAGAATTGAAAATCATAGTCCTATACTAGAAATTACGTGTTAACTTTCGATTTAATGGGTTTTAAGACGTTTTGGCACTTTTGCGCATAAAGTAAACTTGGTTTGTTTTGCACGAAACTTGACAAACAACACTATTTCGTATATATTATTGAGCTCAAGTAGTTAGAATTTCAAATCATAATCATATGATAGAAATTACGTGTTATGTTTCGATTTTAAGGGTTTTTAAGCGTTTTGGCACTTTTGCTCATAAAGTAGCTCAAACTTGGTTTGTTTTGCCCGAAACTTGGCACACAACACTATTCGGTATATATTATTGTGCTGAAGTGGTTAGAATTGTAAATCATAGTCATATGCTAGAAATTTTGTGTTAAGTTGCGATTTAAAACGACTTTAAGCGTTTTTCGCACTTTTGCGCATAAAGTAGCTTAAACTTGGTTTGTTTTGCTTGAAACTTGGCACACAACACAATTTGGTATACATTATTGTGTTGAAGTCGTTAGAATTTTAAATCATACTCATATGCTAGAAATTACGTCTTCAGTTGCGACTTTAAGGGTTTTAAACGTTTTTGGCACTTTTGCGCATAAAGTAGCTCAAACTTGGTGTGTTTTTCACGAAACTTGGCACACAACACTATTTGGTATATATTATTGTGTTGAAGTGGTTAGAATTTTAAATCATAGTCATATGCTAGAAATTACGTGTTAAGATTCGATTTTAAGGGTTTTTAAGCGTTTTTGGATCTTTTGCGCATGAAGTTGCTCAAATTTGGTTTGTTTAGCACGAAACTTGGCACACAACACTATTTGGTATATATTATTGTGTTCAAGTGGTTAAAATTGTAAATAATAGTCATATCCTAGAAATTATTTGTTAAGTTGCGATTAAAAGAGCTTTTAAGCGTTTTTGGCACTTTTGCGCATCTAGTAGCTCAAACTTGATTTGTTTTGAACGAAACTTGGCACACAACACTATTTGGTATATATTATTGTGTTGAAGTGGTTAAAAGTAAAAATCATAATCATATGCTAGAAATTACGAATTAAGTTGCAATTTTAAAGGTTTTTAAGCGTTTTTGGCACTTTTGCGCATAAAGTAGCTCAAACATGGTTTGTTTTGCTTGAAATTTGGCACACAACACTACTTGGTATATATTATTGTGTTGAAGTGGTTAAAATATTAAATCATAGTCATATGCTAGAAATTACGTATTTAATTGCGATTTTAAGGGTTTTAAGCGTTTTTCACACGTTTGCGCATAAAGTAACTGAAACTTGGTTTGTTTTGCACGAAACTTGGCACACAACACTATTTGGTATATATTATTGAGTTGAAGTGGTTAAAATTGTAAATCATAGTCATCTGATTGAAATTATGTGTTAAGTTTCGATTTTAAGGGTTTTTTAAACGTTTTTGGCATTTTTACGCATAAGGTATCTCAAACTTGGTTTGTTTTGCATGAAAATTGGCACACAACACTATTTGGTATATATTATTGTGTTGAAGTGGTTAGAATTGTAAATCATAGTGATACGCTAAAAATTACGTGTTAAGTTTCGATTTTAAGGGTTTTTTAAGCGTTTTTGGCACTTTTACGCATAAAGTAGCTCAAATTTTGTTAGTTTTGCACGAAACATGGCACACAACACTATTTCGTATATATTATTGTCTTGAAGTTCTTAGAATTTAAAATCATAGTCATACGCAAGAAATTACGTGTTAAGTTACGATTTTAAGGGTTTTTTTATGCGTTTTGGCACTTTTGCGCATAAAGTAGCTTACACTTTGTTTGTTTTGCACGAAACTTGGCACACAACACTATTTGGTATATATTATTGCATTGAAGTGGTTTCAATTTTAAATCATTGTCATATGATAGGAATTACGTTTTAAGTTGCGATTTTATGATTTTTATAAGCGTTTTTGGCACTTTTGCGCATAAAGTAGCTCAAACTTGGTTTGTTTTGCTTTAAACTTGGCATACAACACTATTTGGTATACATTATTGTGTTGAAGTGGTTATAATTGTAAATCATAGTCATATGCTAGAAATTACGTGTTAAGTTGCAATTTTAAAGGTTTTAAGGGTTTTTGGCAATTTTGCGCAAAAATTAGCTCAAACTTGGTTTGTTTTGCACGAAACTTGGCACACAACACTATTTGGTATATATTATTGGGTTGAAGTGGTTTGAATTGCAAATAATAGTCATACGCTAGAAATTACGTGTTAAGTTGCAATTTTAAAGGTTTTTAAGCATTTGTGCCAATTTTGCGCATAAAGTAGCTCAAACTTGGTTTGTTTTTCTTGAAACTTTGCACACAACACTATTTGGTATATATTATTGTGTTGAAGTGGTTAAAATTGTAAATCATAGTCATGTGCTAGAAATTACGTGTTAAGTTGAGATTTTAAGGGTTTTAAACGTTTTTCGCACTTTTGCGCATAAAGTAGAATACACTTGGTTTGTTTTGCACGAAACTTGGCACATAACACTGTTTGGTATATATTATTGTGTTCAAGTGGTTAAAATTGTAAATAATAGTCATATCCTAGAAATTACGTGTTAAGTTGCGATTAAAACGGCTTTTAAGCGTTTGTGGCACTTTTGCGCATCTAGTAGCTCAAACTTGATTTATTTTGCACGAAACTTGGCACACAACACTATTTGGTTATATTATTGTGTTGAAGGGGTTTGAATTTTAAATCATAATCATATGCTAGAAATTACGTGTTAAGTTACAATTTTAAGGGTTTTTAAGCGTTTCTCGATCTTTTGCACATAATGTAGCTCAAGCTAGGTTTGTTTGGCACGAAACTTGGCACACAACACTCTTTGGTATATATAATTTTGTTGAAGTGCTTATAATTGTAAATCATAGTCATATGCTAGAAATTACGTGTTAAGATTCGACATTAAGGCTTTTTAAGCATTTTTCGAACTGTTTCGCATAAAGTAACTTGGTTTGTTTAGCACGAAACTTGACACACAACACTATTTTGTATATATTATTGTGTTGAAGTGGTTAGAATTTTAAAACATAATCATACGCTAGAAATTACGTGTTAAATTGCCATTTTAAGAGTTTTTTAAGCGTTATGGGTACTTTTGCGCATAAAGTAGGTCAAACTTTGTTTGTTTTGCTTGAAACGTGGGACAGTAAATTATTTGGTATACATTATTGTGTTGAAGTGGTTAGAATTGAAAATTATAGTCATATGCTAGAAATTACGTGTTAACTTTCGATTTAATGGGTTTTAAGTCGTTTTTAGCACTTTTGCGCATAAAGTAGTTCAAACTTGGTTTGTTTTGAACGAAACTAGGCACACAAAACTATTTTGTATGTATTATTGTGTTGAAGTGGTAACTATTATAAATAATAGTCATATGCTAGAAATTACGCGTTAAGTTGCGATTTAAAGAGTTTTTTAAGCGTGAATTTGCACTTTTGCGCATAAAGTAGCTCAAACTTGGTTTATTTTGCACGAAACTTGGCACACAACACTATTTGGTATATATTATTGCATTGAAGTGGTTTCAATTTTAAATCATTGTCATATGATAGGAATTACGTTTTAAGTTGCGATTTTATGATTTTTTTAAGCGTTTTTGGCACTTTTGCGCATAAAGTAGCTCAAACTTGGTTTGTTTTGCTTTAAACCTGGCATACAACACTATTTGGTATACATTATTGTGTTGAAGTGGTTATAATTGTAAATCATAGTCATATGCTAGAAATTACGTGTTAAGTTGCAATTTTAAAGGTTTTAAGGGTTTTTGGCACTTTTGCGCAAAAATTAGCTCAAACTTGGTTTGTTTTGCACGAAACTTGGCACACAACACTATTTGGTATATATTATTGTGTTGAAGTGGTTAAAATTGTAAATCATAGTCATGTGCTAGAAATTACGTGTTAAGTTGAGATTTTAAGGGTTTTAAACGTTTTTCGCACTTTTGCGCATAAAGTAGAATACACTTGGTTTGTTTTGCACGAAACTTGGCACATAACACTGTTTGGTATATATTATTGTGTTCAAGTGGTTAAAATTGTAAATAATAGTCATATCCTAGAAATTACGTGTTAAGTTGCGATTAAAACGGCTTTTAAGCATTTGTGGCACTTTTGCGCATCTAGTAGCTCAAACTTGATTTATTTTGCACGAAACTTGGCACACAACACTATTTGGTTATATTATTGTGTTGAAGGGGTTTGAATTTTAAATCATAATCATATGCTAGAAATTACGTGTTAAGTTACAATTTTAAGGGTTTTTAAGCGTTTCTCGATCTTTTGCACATAATGTAGCTCAAGCTAGGTTTGTTTGGCACGAAACTTGGCACACAACACTCTTTGGTATATATAATTTTTTTGAAGTGCTTATAATTGTAAATCATAGTCATATGCTAGAAATTACGTGTTAAGATTCGACATTAAGGCTTTTTAAGCATTTTTCGAACTGTTTCGCATAAAGTAACTTGGTTTGTTTAGCACGAAACTTGACACACAACACTATTTTGTATATATTATTGTGTTGAAGTGGTTAGAATTTTAAAACATAATCATACGCTAGAAATTACGTGTTAAATTGCCATTTTAAGAGTTTTTTAAGCGTTATGGGTACTTTTGCGCATAAAGTAGGTCAAACTTTGTTTGTTTTGCTTGAAACGTGGCACAGTAAATTATTTGGTATACATTATTGTGTTGAAGTGGTTAGAATTGAAAATTATAGTCATATGCTAGAAATTACGTGTTAACTTTCGATTTAATGGGTTTTAAGTCGTTTTTAGCACTTTTGCGCATAAAGTAGTTCAAACTTGGTTTGTTTTGAACGAAACTAGGCACAAAAAACTATTTTGTATGTATTATTGTGTTGAAGTAGTAACTATTGTAAATAATAGTCATATGCTAGAAATTACGCGTTAAGTTGCGATTTAAAGAGTTTTTTAAGCGTGAATTTGCACTTTTGCGCATAAAGTAGCTCAAACTTGGTATATTTTGCACGAAACTTGGCACACAACACTATTTGGTATATATTATTGCATTGAAGTGGTTTCAATTTTAAATCATTGTCATATGATAGGAATTACGTTTTAAGTTGCGATTTTATGATTTTTTTAAGCGTTTTTGGCACTTTTGCGCATAAAGTAGCTCAAACTTGGTTTGTTTTGCTTTAAACCTGGCATACAACACTATTTGGTATACATTATTGTGTTGAAGTGGTTATAATTGTAAATCATAGTCATATGCTAGAAATTACGTGTTAAGTTGCAATTTTAAAGGTTTTAAGGGTTTTTGGCACTTTTGCGCAAAAATTAGCTCAAACTTGGTTTGTTTTGCACGAAACTTGGCACACAACACTATTTGGTATATATTATTGGGTTGAAGTGGTTTGAATTGCAAATCATAGTCATACGCTAGAAATTACGTGTTAATTTGCAATTTTAAAGGTTTTTAAGCGTTTGTGCCAATTTTGCGCATAAAGTAGCTCAAACTTGGTTTGTTTTTCTTGAAGCTTTGCACACAACACTATTTGGTATATATTATTGTGTTGAAGTGGTTAAAATTGTAAATCATAATCATATGATAGAGATTACGTGTGAAGTTTCGATTTTAAGGGTTTTTTTAGCGTTTTTGAAACTTTTGCGCATAAAGTAGCTCCAACTTGGTTTGTTTTGCAAAAAACTTGATACATAACACTTTTGGTATATATTATTGTGTTGAAGTGGTTAGAATTGAAAATCATAGTCATATGCTATAAATTACGTGTTAAATTGCGATTTTAAGGGTTTTTTTTGCGTTTTTGGCACTTTTGCGCGTAAAGTAGCTCAAACTTGGTTGTTTTACACGAAATTTGGCACAAACAACAATTTGGTATATATTATTGTTTTGAAGTGGTTAGAATTGAAAATCATAATCATATGCTAGAAATTACGTGTTAAGTTGCGATTTTAAGAGTTTTTTTAGCGTTATTTTGCACTTTTGCGCTTCAAGTAGCTCAAACTTGGTTTGTTTTGCATGAATCTTGGCACACAACACTATTTGGCACTTTTGACGTGGTTAGAATTTTGAATCATAATCATATGCAAGAAATTATGTGTTAAGTTTCGATTTTGAGGGTTTTTAAGCGTTTTTGGCACTTTTGCACATAATGTAGCTTAAACTTGGTTTGTTTTGCACGAAACATGGCACACAACACTTTTTGGTATATATTATTGTGTTGAAGTGGTTAGAATTTTAATTCATAATCATACGCTAGAAATTACGTATTAAATTGCGATTTTAAGAGTTTTTTAAGCGTTATTGGCACTTTTGCGCATAAAGTAGGTCAAACTTTGTTTGTTTGCTTGAAACGTGGCACACAAAACTATTTGGTATACATTATTGTGTTGAACTTGTTAGAATTGAAAATCATAGTCATATGCTAGAAATTACGTGTTAACTTTCGATTTATTGGGTTTTAAGTCGTTTTTGGCACTTTTGCGCATAAAGTAGCTCAAACTTGGTTTGTTTTGAACGAAACTAGGCACACAAAACTATATGCTAGAAATTACGCGTTAAGTTGCGATTTAAAGACTTTTTTAAGCGTGAATTTGCACTTTTGCGCATAAAGTAACTCAGACTTGGTTTATTTTGCACGAAACTTGGCACACAACACTATTTGGTTATATTATTGTGTGGAAGGGGTTAGAATTTTAAATCATAATCATATGCTAGAGATTACGTGTGAAGTTTCGATTTTAAGGGTTTTTTTTAGCGTTTTTGAAACTTTTGCGCATAAAGTAGCTCAAACTTGGTTTGTTTTGCAAAAAACTTGATACATAACACTTTTGGTATATATTATTGTTTTGCACGAAATTTGGCACAAACAACAATTTGGTATATATTATTGTTTTGAAGTGGTTAGAATTGAAAATCATAATCATATGCTCGAAATTACGTGTTAAGTTGCGATTTTAAGGGTTTTTTAGCGTTATTTTGCACTTTTGCGCTTCAAGTAGCTCAAACTTGGTTTGTTTTGCATGAAACTTGCCACACAACACTATTTGGTTATATTATTGTGTTGACGTGGTTAGAATTTGGAATCATAATCATATGCAAGAAATTATGTGTTAAGTTTCGATTTTAAGGGTTTTTTAGCGTTTTTTGCACTTTTGCGCATAAAGTAGCTCAAACTTGGTTTGTTTTGCACGAAACATGGCACACAACACTATTTTGTATATATTATTGTGTTGAAGTGGTTAAAATTTTAAATCATAATCATATGCTAGAAATTACGTGTTAAGTTGCGATTTTAACAGTTTTTTAAGCGTTATTGGCACTTTTGCGCATAAAGTGGGTCAAACTTTGTTTGTTTTGTTTGAAACATGGCACACAACACTATTTGGTATACATTATTGTGTTGAAGTGGTTAGAACTGAAAATCATAGTCCTATACTAGAAATTACATGTTAACTTTCGATTTAATGGGTTTTAAGGCGTTTTTTGCACTTTTGCGCATAAAGTAAACTTGGTTTGTTTTGCACGAAACTTGACAAACAACACTATTTGCTATATATTATTGTGCTCAAGTAGTTAGAATTTTAAATCATAATCATATGATAGAAATTACGTGTTATGTTTCGATTTGAAGGGTTTTTAAGCGTTTTTGGCACTTTTGCTCATAAAGTAGCTCAAACTTGGTTTGTTTTGCACGAAACTTGGCACACAACACTATTCGGTATATATTATTGTGCTGAAGTGGTTAGAATTGTAAATCATAGTCATATGCTAGAAATTTTGTGTTATGTTGCGATTTAAAACGATTTTAAGCGTTTTTCGCACTTTTGCGCATAAAGTAGCTTAAACTTGGTTTGTTTTGCTTGAAACTTGGCACACAACACAATTTGGTATACATTATTGTGTTGAAGTCGTTAGAATTTTAAATCATAATTATATGCTAGAAATTACGTCTTCAGTTGCGACTTTAAGGGTTTTAAACGTTTTTGGCACTTTTGCGCATAAAGTAGCTCAAACTTGGGGTGTTTTTCACGAAACTTGGCACACAACACTATTTGGTATATATTATTGTGTTGAAGTGGTTAGAATTTTAAATCATAGTCATATGCTAGAAATTACGTGTTAAGATTCGATTTTAAGGGTTTTTATGCGTTTTTGGATCTTTTGCGCATGAAGTTGCTCAAATTTGGATTGTTTAGCACGAAATTTGGCACACAACATTATTAGGTATATATTATTGTGTTCAAGTGGTTAAAATTGTAAATAATAGTCATATCCTAGAAATTATGTGTTAAGTTGCGATTAAAAGAGCTTTTAAGCGTTTTTTGCACTTTTGCGCATCTAGTAGCTCAAACTTGATTTGTTTTGAACGAAACTTGGCACACAACACTATTTGGTATATATTATTGTGTTGAAGTGGTTAAAAGTAAAAATCATAATCATATGCTAGAAATTACGAATTAAGTTGCAATTTTAAAGGTTTTTAAGCGTTTTTGGCACTTTTGCGCATAAAGTAGCTCAAACTTGGTTTGTTTTGCTTGAAATTTGGCACACAACACTATTTGGTATATATTATTGTGTTGAACTGGTTAAAATATTAAATCATAGTCATATGCTAGAAATTACGTATTTAATTGCGATTTTAAGGGTTTTAAGCGTTTTTCACACGTTTGCGCATAAAGTAACTGAAACTTGGTTTGTTTTGCATGAAACTTGGCACACAACACTATTTGGTATATATTATTGAGTTGAAGTGGTTAAAATTGTAAATCATAGTCATATGCTAGAAATTACGTATTTAATTGCGATTTTAAGGGTTTTTTAAGCCTTTTTAGAACTTTTGCGTATAAAGTTCCTCAAACATGGTTTGTTTTTCATGAAACATGGCACACAACACTATTTGGTATATATTATTGTGTTAAAGTGGTTAGAATTGAAAATCATAATCATATGCTAGAAATTACGTGTTATGTTGCGATTTTAAGGGTTTTTTTGGCGTTTTTATATAACTTTTGCGCATAAAGTAGCTCAAACTTGGTTTGTTTTGCACAAAACTTGACACACAACACTTTTTGTATATATTATTGTGTTGAAGTGGTTAGAATGGAAAATCATAGTCATATGCTAGAAATTACGTGTTAAGTTGCGATTTTAAGGGTTTTTAAAGCGTTTTTAGAACTTTTGCGCATAAACTAGCTCAAACTTGGTTGTTTGGCACGAAATTGGGCACACAACACAATTTGGTATATATTATTGTGTTGAAGTTGTTAGAATTTAAAATCATAATCATATGCTAGAAATTACGTGTTAAGTTGCGATTTTAAGGGTTTTTAAAGCGTTATTTTGCAGTTTTGTGCTTAAAGTAGCTCAAACTTGATTTGTTTTGCATGAAACTTGGTGCACAACACTATTTTGTTATATTATTGTGTTGACGTGGTTAGAATTTTGAATCATAATCATATGCAAGAACTTATGTGTTAAGTTTCGATTTTAAGGACTTTTAAGCGTTTTTGGCACTTTTGCGCATAAAGTAGCTCAAACTTGGTTTGTTTTGCACGAAACAAGGTACACAACACGATTTGGTAAATGTTATTGTTTTAAAGTGGTTAGAATTTCAAATCATAATCTTATGCTAGAAATTACGTGTCAAGTTGCAATTTTAAGAGTTTTTTAAGCGTTATTGGCACTTTTGCGCATAAAGTAGGTCAAACTTGGTTTGTTTTGCTTGAAACGTGGCACACAACACTATTTGGTATACATTATTGTGTTGAAGTGGTTAGAATTTTAAATCATAATCATATGCTAGAAATTACGTTTTAAGTTGCGATTTTAAGGTTTTTTTAAGCGTTTTTGGCACTTTTGCGCATAAAGTAGCTCAAACTTTGTTTGTTTTGCACGAAACTTTGCACACAACACTATTTGGTTATATTATTGTGTTGAAGGGGTTAGAATTTTAAATCATAATCTTATGCTAGAGATTACGTGTGAAGTTTCTAAGGGTTTTTTTAGCGTTTTTGAAACTTTTGCGCATAAAGTAGCTCAAACTTGGTTTGTTTTGCACAAAAGTTGACACACAACACATTTGGTATATATTATTGTGTTGAAGTGGTTAGAATTTAAAATCGTAGTCATATGCTAGAAATTACGTGTTAAGTTGCGATTTTAAGGGTTTTTTTAAGAATTTTTGGCACTTTTGCACGTAAAGTAGCTCAAACTTGGTTGTTTTGCACGAAATTTTGCACACAACACAATTTGGTATATATTATTGTGTTGAAGTGGTTAGAATTGAAAATCATAATCATATGCTAGAAATTACGTGTTAAGTTGCGATTTTAAGGGTTTTTTAAGCGTTATTTTGCACTTTTGCGCTTAAAAGTATATCAAACTTGGTTTGTTTTGCATGAAACTTGGCACACAACATTATTTGGTTATATTATGGTGCTGACGTGGTTAGAATTTTGAATCATAATCATATGCAAGAAATTATGTCTTAAGTTTCGATTTTAAGGGTTTTTAAGCGTTTTTGGCACTTTTGCGCATAAAGCAGCTCAAACTTGGTTTGTTTTGCACGAAACTTGGCACACAACACTGTTTGGTATATATTATTGTGTTGAAGTGGTTATAATTGTAAATCATTGTCATATGCTAGAAATTAGGTGTTAAGATTCGATTTTAAGGGTTTTTAAGTGTTTTTGGATCCTTTGCGCATAAAGTAGCTCAAACTTGGTTTGTTTAACACGAAACTTGACACATAACACTAGTTGATATATGTTAATGTGTTGAAGTGGTTTGAATTTAAAATAAAAGTCATATGCCAGAAATTACGTGTTAAGTTGCGATTTTAAGGATCTTTTAAGCGTTATTTTGCACTTTTGCGCTTAAAGTAACTCAAACTTGGTTTGTTTTGCTGGAAACTTGGCAAACAATACTAATTGTTTATATTATTGTGTTGAAGGAGTTAGAATTTTAAATCATAATCATATGTTAAAGATTACATGTTAAGTTTCGATTTTAAGGGTTTTTTTAGCGTTTTTGAAACTTTTGCGCATAAAGTAGCTCAAACTTGGTATGTTTTGCACAAAACTTAACATACAACACTTTTGGTATATATTATTGTGTTGAAGTGGTTAGAATTGATAATCATAGTTATATGTTAGAAATTACGTGTTAAGTTGCGATTTTAAGGGTTTTTTAAGCGTTTTTGGCACTTTTGCGTATAAAGCAGCTCAAACTTTGTTATTTTTCACGAAATTTGGCACACAACACAATTTGGTATATGATATAGTGTTCAAGTGGATAGAATTTAAAATCATAATCATATGCTAGAAATTACGTGTTAAGTTGCGATTT
Source organism: Amaranthus tricolor (assembly GCF_026212465.1). NCBI lineage: Eukaryota > Viridiplantae > Streptophyta > Magnoliopsida > Caryophyllales > Amaranthaceae > Amaranthus > Amaranthus tricolor. Next base: position 4,355,198 of record NC_080055.1, read on the forward strand.
TAAGGGTTTTTTTAAGAATTTTTGGCACTTTTGCACGTAAAGTAGCTCAAACTTGGTTGTTTTGCACGAAATTTTGCACACAACACAATTTGGTATATATTATTGTGTTGAAGTGGTTAGAATTGAAAATCATAATCATATGCTAGAAATTACGTGTTAAGTTGCGATTTTAAGGGTTTTTTAAGCGTTATTTTGCACTTTTGCGCTTAAAAGTATATCAAACTTGGTTTGTTTTGCATGAAACTTGGCACACAACATTATTTGGTTATATTATGGTGCTGACGTGGTTAGAATTTTGAATCATAATCATATGCAAGAAATTATGTCTTAAGTTTCGATTTTAAGTGTTTTTAAGCGTTTTTGGCACTTTTGCGCATAAAGCAGCTCAAACTTGGTTTGTTTTGCACGAAACTTGGCACACAACACTGTTTGGTATATATTATTGTGTTGAAGTGGTTATAATTGTAAATCATTGTCATATGCTAGAAATTAGGTGTTAAGATTCGATTTTAAGGGTTTTTAAGTGTTTTTGGATCCTTTGCGCATAAAGTAGCTCAAACTTGGTTTGTTTAACACGAAACTTGACACATAACACTAGTTGATATATGTTAATGTGTTGAAGTGGTTTGAATTTAAAATAAAAGTCATATGCCAGAA
>NC_080055.1:4355954-4397220 GCF_026212465.1 Amaranthus tricolor
AACACGTAATTTCTAGCATATGACTATGATTTACAATTATAAGCACTTCAAAAAAATTATATATACCAAAGAGTGTTGTGTGCCAAGTTTCGTGCCAAACAAACCTAGCTTGAGCTACATTATGTGCAAAAGATCGAGAAACGCTTAAAAACCCTTAAAATTGTAACTTAACACGTAATTTCTAGCATATGATTATGATTTAAAATTCAAACCCCTTCAACACAATAATATAACCAAATAGTGTTGTGTGCCAAGTTTCGTGCAAAATAAATCAAGTTTGAGCTACTAGATGCGCAAAAGTGCCACAAATGCTTAAAAGCCGTTTTAATCGCAACTTAACACGTAATTTCTAGGATATGACTATTATTTACAATTTTAACCACTTGAACACAATAATATATACCAAACAGTGTTATGTGCCAAGTTTCGTGCAAAACAAACCAAGTGTATTCTACTTTATGCGCAAAAGTGCGAAAAACGTTTAAAACCCTTAAAATCTCAACTTAACACGTAATTTCTAGCACATTACTATGATTTACAATTTTAACCACTTCAACACAATAATATATACCAAATAGTGTTGTGTGCCAAGTTTCGTGCAAAACAAACCAAGTTTGAGCTAATTTTTGCGCAAAAGTGCCAAAAACCCTTAAAACCTTTAAAATTGCAACTTAACACGTAATTTCTAGCATATGACTATGATTTACAATTATAACCACTTCAACACAATAATGTATACCAAATAGTGTTGTATGCCAGGTTTAAAGCAAAACAAACCAAGTTTGAGCTACTTTATGCGCAAAAGTGCCAAAAACGCTTAAAAAAATCATAAAATCGCAACTTAAAACGTAATTCCTATCATATGACAATGATTTAAAATTGAAACCACTTCAACACAATAATATATACCAAATAGTGTTGTGTGCCAACTTTCGTTCAAAACAAATCAAGTTTAAGCTACTTGATGCGCAAAACTGCCAAAAACGCTTAAAAAACCCTTAAAATCGCAACTTAACACGTAATTTCTGGCATATGATTATTATTTTCAATTCAAACCACTTGAACACATTAACATATTCCAAATAGTGTTGTGTGTCAAGTTTCGTGCAAAACAAACCAAGTTTAAGCCACTTTAAGCTCAAAAGTGCAAAAAACGCTTAAAAAACTCTTAAAGTCGCAACTTAACACGTAATTTCTAGCATATAACTATTATTTACAATAGTTACCACTTCAACACAATAATACATACCAAATAGTGTTGTGTGCCATGTTTCGTGCAAAACAAACCAAGTTTGAGCTACTTTATGCGCAAAAGTGCCAAAAACGCTTAAAAACCTTAAAATCGAAACTTAACACATAATTTCTTGCATATGATTATGATTCAAAATTCTAACCACTTCAAAAAAATAATATAACCAAATAGTGTTGTGTGCCAAGTTTCGTGCAAAACAAACCAAGTTTGAGCTAATTTAAGCGCAAAAGTGCAAAATAACTATTAAAAAACCCTTAAAATCGCAACTTAACACGTAATTTCTAGCATATGATTATGATTTTAAATTCTATCCACTTGAACACTATATCATATACCAAATTGTGTTGTGTGCCAAATTTCGTGAAAAATAACAAAGTTTGAGCTGCTTTATACGCAAAAGTGCCAAAAACGCTTAAAAAACCCTTAAAATCGCAACTTAACACGTAATTTCTAACATATAACTATGATTATCAATTCTAACCACTTCAACACAATAATATATACCAAAAGTGTTGTATGTTAAGTTTTGTGCAAAACATACCAAGTTTGAGCTACTTTATGCGCAAAAGTTTCAAAAACGCTAAAAAAACCCTTAAAATCGAAACTTAACATGTAATCTCTAACATATGATTATGATTTAAAATTCTAACTCCTTCAACACAATAATATAAACAATTAGTATTGTTTGCCAAGTTTCCAGCAAAACAAACCAAGTTTGAGTTAATTTAAGCGCAAAAGTGCAAAATAACGCTTAAAAGATCCTTAAAATCGCAACTTAACACGTAATTTCTGGCATATGACTTTTATTTTAAATTCAAACCACTTCAACACATTAACATATATCAACTAGTGTTATGTGTCAAGTTTCGTGTTAAACAAACCAAGTTTGAGCTACTTTATGCGCAAAGGATCCAAAAACACTTAAAAACCCTTAAAATCGAATCTTAACACCTAATTTCTAGCATATGACAATGATTTACAATTATAACCACTTCAACACAATAATATATACCAAACAGTGTTGTGTGCCAAGTTTCGTGCAAAACAAACCAAGTTTGAGCTGCTTTATGCGCAAAAGTGCCAAAAACGCTTAAAAACCCTTAAATCGAAACTTAAGACATAATTTCTTGCATATGATTATGATTCAAAATTCTAACCACGTCAGCACCATAATATAACCAAATAATGTTGTGTGCCAAGTTTCATGCAAAACAAACCAAGTTTGATATACTTTTAAGCGCAAAAGTGCAAAATAACGCTTAAAAAACCCTTAAAATCGCAACTTAACACGTAATTTCTAGCATATGATTATGATTTTCAATTCTAACCACTTCAACACAATAATATATACCAAATTGTGTTGTGTGCAAAATTTCGTGCAAAACAACCAAGTTTGAGCTACTTTACGTGCAAAAGTGCCAAGAATTCTTAAAAAAACCCTTAAAATCGCAACTTAACACGTAATTTCTAGCATATGACTACGATTTTAAATTCTAACCACTTCAACACAATAATATATACCAAATGTGTTGTGTGTCAACTTTTGTGCAAAACAAACCAAGTTTGAGCTACTTTATGCGCAAAAGTTTCAAAAACGCTAAAAAAACCCTTAGAAACTTCACACGTAATCTCTAGCATATGATTATGATTTAAAATTCTAACCCCTTCAACACAATAATATAACCAAATAGTGTTGTGTGCAAAGTTTCGTGCAAAACAAACAAAGTTTGAGCTACTTTATGCGCAAAAGTGCCAAAAACGCTTAAAAAAACCTTAAAATCGCAACTTAAAACGTAATTTCTAGCATATGATTATGATTTAAAATTCTAACCACTTCAACACAATAATGTATACCAAATAGTGTTGTGTGCCACGTTTCAAGCAAAACAAACCAAGTTTGACCTACTTTATGCGCAAAAGTGCCAATAACGCTTAAAAAACTCTTAAAATTGCAACTTGACACGTAATTTCTAGCATAAGATTATGATTTGAAATTCTAACCACTTCAAAACAATAACATTTACCAAATCGTGTTGTGTACCTTGTTTCGTGCAAAACAAACCAAGTTTGAGCTACTTTATGCGCAAAAGTGCCAAAAACGCTTTAAAGCCCTTAAAATCGAAACTTAACACATAAGTTCTTGCATATGATTATGATTCAAAATTCTAACCACGTCAACACAATAATATAACAAAATAGTGTTGTGCACCAAGTTTCATGCAAAACAAATCAAGTTTGAGCTACTTTAAGCACAAAACTGCAAAATAACGCTTTAAAAACCCTTAAAATCGCAACTTAACACGTAATTTCTAGCATATGATTATGATTTTAAATTCTAACAACTTCAACACAATAATATATACCAAATTGTGTTGTGTGCCCAATTCCGTGCCAAACAACCAAGTTTGACCTAGTTTATGCGCAAAAGTTCCAAAAACGCTTTAAAAACCCTTAAAATCGCAACTTAACACGTAATTTCTAGCATATGACTATGATTTTCCATTCTAACCACTTCAACACAATAATATATACAAAAAGTGTTGTGTGTCAAGTTTTGTGCAAAACAAACCAAGTTTGAGCTACTTTATGCGCAAAAGTTATATAAAAACGCCAAAAAAACCCTTAAAATCGCAACATAAAACGTAATTTCTAGCATATGATTATGATTTTCAATTCTAACCACTTTAACACAATAATATATACCAAATAGTGTTGTGTGCCATGTTTCATGAAAAACAAACCATGTTTGAGGAACTTTATACGCAAAAGTTCTAAAAAGGCTTAAAAAACCCTTAAAATCGCAATTAAATACGTAATTTCTAGCATATGACTATGATTTACAATTTTAACCACTTCAACTCAATAATATATACCAAATAGTGTTGTGTGCCAAGTTTCGTGCAAAACAAACCAAGTTTCAGTTACTTTATGCGCAAACGTGTGAAAAACGCTTAAAACCCTTAAAATCGCAATTAAATACGTAATTTCTAGCATATGACTATGATTTAATATTTTAACCAGTTCAACACAATAATACATACCAAATAGTGTTGTGTGCCATGTTTCGTGCAAAACAAACCAAGTTTGAGCTACTTTATGCGCAAAAGTGCCAAAAACGCTTAAAAACCTTAAAATCGAAACTTAACACATAATTTCTTGCATATGATTATGATTCAAAATTCTAACCACTTCAAAAAAATAATATAACCAAATAGTGTTGTGTGCCAAGTTTCGTGCAAAACAAACCAAGTTTGAGCTAATTTAAGCGCAAAAGTGCAAAATAACTATTAAAAAACCCTTAAAATCGCAACTTAACACGTAATTTCTAGCATATGATTATGATTTTAAATTCTATCCACTTGAACACTATATCATATACCAAATTGTGTTGTGTGCCAAATTTCGTGAAAAATAACAAAGTTTGAGCTGCTTTATACGCAAAAGTGCCAAAAACGCTTAAAAAACCCTTAAAATCGCAACTTAACACGTAATTTCTAACATATAACTATGATTATCAATTCTAACCACTTCAACACAATAATATATACCAAAAGTGTTGTATGTTAAGTTTTGTGCAAAACATACCAAGTTTGAGCTACTTTATGCGCAAAAGTGCCAAAAATTCTTAAAAAAACCCTTAAAATCCCAACTTAACACGTAATTTCTAGCATATGACTACGATTTTAAATTCTAACCACTTCAACACAATAATATATACCAAATGTGTTGTGTGTCAACTTTTGTGCAAAACAAACCAAGTTTGAGCTACTTTATGCGCAAAAGTTTCAAAAACGCTAAAAAAACCCTTAGAAACTTCACACGTAATCTCTAGCATATGATTATGATTTAAATTTCTAACCCCTTCAACACAATAATATAACCAAATAGTGTTGTGTGCAAAGTTTCGTGCAAAACAAACAAAGTTTGAGCTACTTTATGCGCAAAAGTGCCAAAAACGCTTAAAAAAACCTTAAAATCGCAACTTAAAACGTAATTTCTAGCATATGATTATGATTTAAAATTCTATCCACTTCAACACAATAATGTATACCAAATAGTGTTGTGTGCCACGTTTCAAGCAAAACAAACCAAGTTTGACCTACTTTATGCGCAAAAGTGCCAATAACGCTTAAAAAACTCTTAAAATTGCAACTTGACACGTAATTTCTAGCATAAGATTATGATTTGAAATTCTAACCACTTCAAAACAATAACATTTACCAAATCGTGTTGTGTACCTTGTTTCGTGCAAAACAAACCAAGTTTGAGCTACTTTATGCGCAAAAGTGCCAAAAACGCTTAAAAGCCCTTAAAATCGAAACTTAACACATAAGTTCTTGCATATGATTATGATTCAAAATTCTAACCACGTCAGCACCATAATATAACCAAATAATGTTGTGTGCCAAGTTTCATGCAAAACAAACCAAGTTTGATATACTTTTAAGCGCAAAAGTGCAAAATAACGCTTAAAAAACCCTTAAAATCGCAACTTAACACGTAATTTCTAGCATATGATTATGATTTTCAATTCTAACCACTTCAACACAATAATATATACCAAATTGTGTTGTGTGCAAAATTTCGTGCAAAACAACCAAGTTTGAGCTACTTTACGTGCAAAAGTGCCAAAAATTCTTAAAAAACCCTTAAAATCGCAACTTAACACGTAATTTCTAGCATATGACTACGATTTTAAATTCTAACCACTTCAACACAATAATATATACCAAATGTGTTGTGTGTCAACTTTTGTGCAAAACAAACCAAGTTTGAGCTACTTTATGCGCAAAAGTTTCAAAAACGCTAAAAAAACCCTTAGAAACTTCACACGTAATCTCTAGCATAAGATTATGATTTAAAATTCTAACCCCTTCAACACAATAATATAACCAAATAGTGTTGTGTGCAAAGTTTCGTGCAAAACAAACAAAGTTTGAGCTACTTTATGCGCAAAAGTGCCAAAAACGCTTAAAAAAACCTTAAAATCGCAACTTAAAACGTAATTTCTAGCATATGATTATGATTTAAAATTCTAACCACTTCAACACAATAATGTATACCAAATAGTGTTGTGTGCCACGTTTCAAGCAAAACAAACCAAGTTTGACCTACTTTATGCGCAAAAGTGCCAAAAACGCTTAAAAAACTCTTAAAATTGCAACTTGACACGTAATTTCTAGCATAAGATTATGATTTGAAATTCTAACCACTTCAAAACAATAACATTTACCAAATCGTGTTGTGTACCTTGTTTCGTGCAAAACAAACCAAGTTTGAGCTACTTTATGCGCAAAAGTGCCAAAAACGCTTAAAAGCCCTTAAAATCGAAACTTAACACATAAGTTCTTGCATATGATTATGATTCAAAATTCTAACCACGTCAACACAATAATATAACAAAATAGTGTTGTGCACCAAGTTTCATGCAAAACAAATCAAGTTTGAGCTACTTTAAGCACAAAACTGCAAAATAACGCTTTAAAAACCCTTAAAATCGCAACTTAACACGTAATTTCTAGCATATGATTATGATTTTAAATTCTAACAACTTCAACACAATAATATATACCAAATTGTGTTGTGTGCCCAATTTCGTGCCAAACAACCAAGTTTGAGCTAGTTTATGCGCAAAAGTTCCAAAAACGCTTTAAAAACCCTTAAAATCGCAACTTAACACGTAATTTCTAGCATATGACTATGATTTTCCATTCTAACCACTTCAACACAATAATATATACAAAAAGTGTTGTGTGTCAAGTTTTGTGCAAAACAAACCAAGTTTGAGCTACTTTATGCGCAAAAGTTATATAAAAACGCCAAAAAAACCCTTAAAATCGCAACATAACACGTAATTTCTAGCATATGATTATGATTTTCAATTCTAACCACTTTAACACAATAATATATACCAAATAGTGTTGTGTGCCATGTTTCATGAAAAACAAACCATGTTTGAGGAACTTTATACGCAAAAGTTCTAAAAAGGCTTAAAAAACCCTTAAAATCGCAATTAAATACGTAATTTCTAGCATATGACTATGATTTACAATTTTAACCACTTCAACTCAATAATATATACCAAATACTGTTGTGTGCCAAGTTTCGTGCAAAACAAACCAAGTTTCAGTTACTTTATGCGCAAACGTGTGAAAAACGCTTAAAACCCTTAAAATCGCAATTAAATACGTAATTTCTAGCATATGACTATGATTTAATATTTTAACCAGTTCAACACAATAATACATACCAAATAGTGTTGTGTGCCATGTTTCGTGCAAAACAAACCAAGTTTGAGCTACTTTATGCGCAAAAGTGCCAAAAACGCTTAAAAACCTTAAAATCGAAACTTAACACATAATTTCTTGCATATGATTATGATTCAAAATTCTAACCACTTCAAAAAAATAATATAACCAAATAGTGTTGTGTGCCAAGTTTCGTGCAAAACAAACCAAGTTTGAGCTAATTTAAGCGCAAAAGTGCAAAATAACTATTAAAAAACCCTTAAAATCGCAACTTAACACGTAATTTCTAGCATATGATTATGATTTTAAATTCTATCCACTTGAACACTATATCATATACCAAATTGTGTTGTGTGCCAAATTTCGTGAAAAATAACAAAGTTTGAGCTGCTTTATACGCAAAAGTGCCAAAAACGCTTAAAAAACCCTTAAAATCGCAACTTAACACGTAATTTCTAACATATAACTATGATTATCAATTCTAACCACTTCAACACAATAATATATACCAAAAGTGTTGTATGTTAAGTTTTGTGCAAAACATACCAAGTTTGAGCTACTTTATGCGCAAAAGTGCCAAAAATTCTTAAAAAAACACTTAAAATCCCAACTTAACACGTAATTTCTAGCATATGACTACGATTTTAAATTCTAACCACTTCAACACAATAATATATACCAAATGTGTTGTGTGTCAACTTTGTGCAAAACAAACCAAGTTTGAGCTACTTTATGCGCAAAAGTTTCAAAAACGCTAAAAAAACCCTTAGAAACTTCACACGTAATCTCTAGCATATGATTATGATTTAAATTTCTAACCCCTTCAACACAATAATATAACCAAATAGTGTTGTGTGCAAAGTTTCGTGCAAAACAAACAAAGTTTGAGCTACTTTATGCGCAAAAGTGCCAAAAACGCTTAAAAAAACCTTAAAATCGCAACTTAAAACGTAATTTCTAGCATATGATTATGATTTAAAATTCTATCCACTTCAACACAATAATGTATACCAAATAGTGTTGTGTGCCACGTTTCAAGCAAAACAAACCAAGTTTGACCTACTTTATGCGCAAAAGTGCCAATAACGCTTAAAAAACTCTTAAAATTGCAACTTGACACGTAATTTCTAGCATAAGATTATGATTTGAAATTCTAACCACTTCAAAACAATAACATTTACCAAATCGTGTTGTGTACCTTGTTTCGTGCAAAACAAACCAAGTTTGAGCTACTTTATGCGCAAAAGTGCCAAAAACGCTTAAAAGCCCTTAAAATCGAAACTTAACACATAAGTTCTTGCATATGATTATGATTCAAAATTCTAACCACGTCAGCACCATAATATAACCAAATAATGTTGTGTGCCAAGTTTCATGCAAAACAAACCAAGTTTGATATACTTTTAAGCGCAAAAGTGCAAAATAACGCTTAAAAAACCCTTAAAATCGCAACTTAACACGTAATTTCTAGCATATGATTATGATTTTCAATTCTAACCACTTCAACACAATAATATATACCAAATTGTGTTGTGTGCAAAATTTCGTGCAAAACAACCAAGTTTGAGCTACTTTACGTGCAAAAGTGCCAAAAATTCTTAAAAAAACCCTTAAAATCGCAACTTAACACGTAATTTCTAGCATATGACTACGATTTTAAATTCTAACCACTTCAACACAATAATATATACCAAATGTGTTGTGTGTCAACTTTTGTGCAAAACAAACCAAGTTTGAGCTACTTTATGCGCAAAAGTTTCAAAAACGCTAAAAAAACCCTTAGAAACTTCACACGTAATCTCTAGCATAAGATTATGATTTAAAATTCTAACCCCTTCAACACAATAATATAACCAAATAGTGTTGTGTGCAAAGTTTCGTGCAAAACAAACAAAGTTTGAGCTACTTTATGCGCAAAAGTGCCAAAAACGCTTAAAAAAACCTTAAAATCGCAACTTAAAACGTAATTTCTAGCATATGATTATGATTTAAAATTCTAACCACTTCAACACAATAATGTATACCAAATAGTGTTGTGTGCCACGTTTCAAGCAAAACAAACCAAGTTTGACCTACTTTATGCGCAAAAGTGCCAAAAACGCTTAAAAAACTCTTAAAATTGCAACTTGACACGTAATTTCTAGCATAAGATTATGATTTGAAATTCTAACCACTTCAAAACAATAACATTTACCAAATCGTGTTGTGTACCTTGTTTCGTGCAAAACAAACCAAGTTTGAGCTACTTTATGCGCAAAAGTGCCAAAAACGCTTAAAAGCCCTTAAAATCGAAACTTAACACATAAGTTCTTGCATATGATTATGATTCAAAATTCTAACCACGTCAACACAATAATATAACAAAATAGTGTTGTGCACCAAGTTTCATGCAAAACAAATCAAGTTTGAGCTACTTTAAGCACAAAACTGCAAAATAACGCTTTAAAAACCCTTAAAATCGCAACTTAACACGTAATTTCTAGCATATGATTATGATTTTAAATTCTAACAACTTCAACACAATAATATATACCAAATTGTGTTGTGTGCCCAATTTCGTGCCAAACAACCAAGTTTGAGCTAGTTTATGCGCAAAAGTTCCAAAAACGCTTTAAAAACCCTTAAAATCGCAACTTAACACGTAATTTCTAGCATATGACTATGATTTTCCATTCTAACCACTTCAACACAATAATATATACAAAAAGTGTTGTGTGTCAAGTTTTGTGCAAAACAAACCAAGTTTGAGCTACTTTATGCGCAAAAGTTATATAAAAACGCCAAAAAAACCCTTAAAATCGCAACATAACACGTAATTTCTAGCATATGATTATGATTTTCAATTCTAACCACTTTAACACAATAATATATACCAAATAGTGTTGTGTGCCATGTTTCATGAAAAACAAACCATGTTTGAGGAACTTTATACGCAAAAGTTCTAAAAAGGCTTAAAAAACCCTTAAAATCGCAATTAAATACGTAATTTCTAGCATATGACTATGATTTACAATTTTAACCACTTCAACTCAATAATATATACCAAATACTGTTGTGTGCCAAGTTTCGTGCAAAACAAACCAAGTTTCAGTTACTTTATGCGCAAACGTGTGAAAAACGCTTAAAACCCTTAAAATCGCAATTAAATACGTAATTTCTAGCATATGACTATGATTTAATATTTTAACCAGTTCAACACAATAATATATACCAAATAGTGTTGTGTGCCAAATTTCAAGCAAAACAAACCAAGTTTGAGCTACTTTATGCGCAAAAGTGCCAAAAACGCTTAAAAACCTTTAAAATTGCAACTTAATTCGTAATTTCTAGCATATGATTATGATTTTTACTTTTAACCACTTCAACACAATAATATATACCAAATAGTGTTGTGTGCCAAGTTTCGTTCAAAACAAATCAAGTTTGAGCTACTAGATGCGCAAAAGTGCAAAAAACGCTTAAAAGCTCTTTTAATCGCAACTTAACACATAATTTCTAGGATATGACTATTATTTACAATTTTAACCACTTGAACACAATAATATATACCTAATAATGTTGTGTGCCAAATTTCGTGCTAAACAATCCAAATTTGAGCAACTTCATGCGCAAAAGATCCAAAAACGCATAAAAACCCTTAAAATCGAATCTTAACACGTAATTTCTAGCATATGACTATGATTTAAAATTCTAACCACTTCAACACAATAATATATACCAAATAGTGTTGTGTGCCAAGTTTCGTGAAAAACACCCCAAGTTTGAGCTACTTTATGCGCAAAAGTGCCAAAAACGTTTAAAACCCTTAAAGTCGCAACTGAAGACGTAATTTCTAGCATATAATTATGATTTAAAATTCTAACGACTTCAACACAATAATGTATACCAAATTGTGTTGTGTGCCAAGTTTCAAGCAAAACAAACCAAGTTTAAGCTACTTTATGCGCAAAAGTGCGAAAAACGCTTAAAATCGTTTTAAATCGCAACATAACACAAAATTTCTAGCATATGACTATGATTTACAATTCTAACCACTTCAGCACAATAATATATACCGAATAGTGTTGTGTGCCAAGTTTCGTGCAAAACAAACCAAGTTTGAGCTACTTTATGAGCAAAAGTGCCACAAACGCTTAAAAAACCCTTCAAATCGAAACATAACACGTAATTTCTATTATATGATTATGATTTAAAATTCTAACTACTTGAGCACAATAATATATAGCAAATAGTGTTGTTTGTCAAGTTTCGTGCAAAACAAACCAAGTTTACTTTATGCGCAAAAGTGCAAAAAACGCCTTAAAACCCATTAAATCGAAAGTTAACATGTAATTTCTAGTATAGGACTATGATTTTCAGTTCTAACCACTTCAACACAATAATGTATACCAAATAGTGTTGTGTGCCATGTTGCAAACAAAACAAACAAAGTTTGACCCACTTTATGCGCAAAAGTGCCAATAACGCTTAAAAAACTGTTAAAATCGCAACTTAACACGTAATTTCTAGCATATGATTATGATTTAAAATTTTAACCACTTCAACACAATAATATATACAAAATAGTGTTGTGTGCCATGTTTCGTGCAAAACAAACCAAGTTTGAGCTACTTTATGCGCAAAAGTGCAAAAAACGCTAAAAAACCCTTAAAATCGAAACTTAACACATAATTTCTTGCATATGATTATGATTCCAAATTCTAACCACGTCAACACAATAATATAACCAAATAGTGTTGTGTGGCAAGTTTCATGCAAAACAAACCAAGTTTGAACTACTTGAAGCGCAAAAGTGCAAAATAACGCTAAAAAACCCTTAAAATCGCAACTTAACACGTAATTTCGAGCATATGATTATGATTTTCAATTCTAACCACTTCAAAACAATAATATATACCAAATTGTTGTTTGTGCCAAATTTCGTGCAAAACAATAATATATACCAAAAGTGTTATGTATCAAGTTTTTTGCAAAACAAACCAAGTTTGAGCTACTTTATGCGCAAAAGTTTCAAAAACGCTAAAAAAAACCCTTAAAATCGAAACTTCACACGTAATCTCTAGCATATGATTATGATTTAAAATTCTAACCCCTTCCACACAATAATATAACCAAATAGTGTTGTGTGCCAAGTTTCGTGCAAAATAAACCAAGTTTGAGTTACTTTATGCGCAAAAGTGCAAATTCACGCTTAAAAAAGTCTTTAAATCGCAACTTAACGCGTAATTTCTAGCATATAGTTTTGTGTGCCTAGTTTCGTTCAAAACAAACCAAGTTTGAGCTACTTTATGCGCAAAAGTGCCAAAAACGACTTAAAACCCAATAAATCGAAAGTTAACACGTAATTTCTAGCATATGACTATGATTTTCAATTCTAACAAGTTCAACACAATAATGTATACCAAATAGTTTTGTGTGCCACGTTTCAAGCAAACAAACAAAGTTTGACCTACTTTATGCGCAAAAGTGCCAATAACGCTTAAAAAACTCTTAAAATCGCAATTTAATACGTAATTTCTAGCGTATGATTATGAATTAAAATTCTAACCACTTCAACACAATAATATATACCAAAAAGTGTTGTGTGCCATGTTTCGTGCAAAACAAACCAAGTTTAAGCTACATTATGTGCAAAAGTGCCAAAAACGCTTAAAAACCCTCAAAATCGAAACTTAACACATAATTTCTTGCATATGATTATGATTCAAAATTCTAACCACGTCAAAAGTGTCAAATAGTGTTGTGTGCCACGTTTCAAGCAAAACAAACCAAGTTTGAACTACTTTATGCGCAAAAGTGCCAAAAACGCTTAAAAACCCTTAAATTCGCAACTTAACACGTAATTTCTAGCATATGACTATGATTTTCAATTCTAACCACTTCAACACAATAATATATACCAAAAGTGTTGTCTGTCAAGTTTTGTGCAAAACAAACTATGTTTGAGCTACTTTATGCGCAAAAGTTTCAAAAACGCTAAAAAAACCCTTAAAATCGAGACTTCACACGTAATCTCTAGCATATGATTATGATTTCAAATTCTAACCCCTTCAACACAATAATATAACCAAATAGTGTTGTGTGCAAAGTTTCGTGCAAAAATAAACCAAGTTTGAGCTACTTTAAGCGCAAAAGTGCAAAATAACGCTTAAAAAACCCTTAAAATCGGAACTTAACACGTAATTTCTAGCATATGATTATGATTTTCAATTCTAACCACTTCAACACAATAATGTATACTAAATAGTGTTGTGTGCCACGTTTCAAGCAAAACAAACCAAGTTTGAACTACTTTATGCGCAAAAGTGCCAAAAACGCTTAAAAACCCTTAAATTCGCAACTTAACACGTAATTTCTAGCATATGACTATGATTGTCAATTCTAACCACTTCAACACAATACTATATATACCAAAAGTGTTGTCTGTCAAGTTTTGTGCAAAACAAACCAAGTTTGAGCTACTTTATACGCAAAAATTTCAAAAACGCTAAAAAAACCCTTAAAATCGAGACTTCACACGTAATCTCTAGCATATGATTATGATTTCAAATTCTAACCCCTTCAACACAAAAATATAACCAAATAGTGTTGTGTGCCAAGTTTCAAGCAAAACAAACCATGTTTGAGCTACTTTAAGCGCAAAAGTGCATAATCACGCTTAAAAAACCCTTAAAATCGCAACTTAACACGTAATTTCTAGCATATGATTATGGTTTTCAATTCTAACCACTTCATTACAATAATATATACCAAATTCTGTTGTGTGCCAAATTTCGTGCAAAACAACCAAGTTTGAGCTACTTTATGCGCAAAAGTGCCAAAAACGCATAAAAACCTTTAAAATCGCAACTTAACACGTAATTTCTAGTATATGACTATGATTTTCAATTCTAACCACTTCAACACAATAATATATACCAAAAGTGTTGTGTGTCAAATTTTGTGCAAAACAAACCAGTTTTGAGCTACTTTATGCGCAAAAGTTTCAAAAACGCTAAAAAAACCCTTAAAAACGAAACTTCACACGTAATCTCTAGAATATGATTATGATTTAAATTTCTAACCCCTTCAACACAATAATATAACCAAATAGTGTTGTGTGCAAAGTTTCATGCAAAACAAACCAAGTTTGAGCTACTCTAAGCGCAAAAGTGCAAAATAACGCTTAAAAAACCCTTAAAATCGGAACTTAACACTTAAATTCTAGCATATGATTATGATTTTCAATTCTAACCACTTCATCACAATAATGTATACTAAATAGTGTTGTGTGCCACGTTTCAAGCAAAACAAAGCAAGTTTGAACTACTTTATGCGCAAAAGTGCCAAAAACGCTTAAAAACCCTTAAATTCGCAACTTAACACGTAATTTCTAGCATATGACTATGATTTTCAATTCTAACCACTTCAACACAATAATATATACCAAAAGTGTTGTCTGTCAAGTTTTGTGCAAAACAAACTATGTTTGAGCTACTTTATGCGCAAAAGTTTCAAAAACGCTAAAAAAACCCTTAAAATCGAGACTTCACACGTAATCTCTAGCATATGATTATGATTTCAAATTCTAACCCCTTCAACACAATAATATAACCAAATAGTGTTGTGTGCAAAGTTTCGTGCAAAAATAAACCAAGTTTGAGCTACTTTAAGCGCAAAAGTGCAAAATAACGCTTAAAAAACCCTTAAAATCGGAACTTAACACGTAATTTCTAGCATATGATTATGATTTTCAATTCTAACCACTTCAACACAATAATGTATACTAAATAGTGTTGTGTGCCACGTTTCAAGCAAAACAAACCAAGTTTGAACTACTTTATGCGCAAAAGTGCCAAAAACGCTTAAAAACCCTTAAATTCGCAACTTAACACGTAATTTCTAGCATATGACTATGATTGTCAATTCTAACCACTTCAACACAATACTATATATACCAAAAGTGTTGTCTGTCAAGTTTTGTGCAAAACAAACCAAGTTTGAGCTACTTTATACGCAAAAATTTCAAAAACGCTAAAAAAACCCTTAAAATCGAGACTTCACACGTAATCTCTAGCATATGATTATGATTTCAAATTCTAACCCCTTCAACACAAAAATATAACCAAATAGTGTTGTGTGCCAAGTTTCAAGCAAAACAAACCATGTTTGAGCTACTTTAAGCGCAAAAGTGCATAATCACGCTTAAAAAACCCTTAAAATCGCAACTTAACACGTAATTTCTAGCATATGATTATGGTTTTCAATTCTAACCACTTCATTACAATAATATATACCAAATTCTGTTGTGTGCCAAATTTCGTGCAAAACAACCAAGTTTGAGCTACTTTATGCGCAAAAGTGCCAAAAACGCATAAAAACCTTTAAAATCGCAACTTAACACGTAATTTCTAGTATATGACTATGATTTTCAATTCTAACCACTTCAACACAATAATATATACCAAAAGTGTTGTGTGTCAAATTTTGTGCAAAACAAACCAGTTTTGAGCTACTTTATGCGCAAAAGTTTCAAAAACGCTAAAAAAAACCCTTAAAAACGAAACTTCACACGTAATCTCTAGAATATGATTATGATTTAAATTTCTAACCCCTTCAACACAATAATATAACCAAATAGTGTTGTGTGCAAAGTTTCATGCAAAACAAACCAAGTTTGAGCTACTCTAAGCGCAAAAGTGCAAAATAACGCTTAAAAAACCCTTAAAATCGGAACTTAACACTTAAATTCTAGCATATGATTATGATTTTCAATTCTAACCACTTCATCACAATAATGTATACTAAATAGTGTTGTGTGCCACGTTTCAAGCAAAACAAAGCAAGTTTGAACTACTTTATGCGCAAAAGTGCCAAAAACGCTTAAAAACCCTTAAATTCGCAACTTAACACGTAATTTCTAGCATATGACTATGATTTTCAATTCTAACCACTTCAACACAATAATATATACCAAAAGTGTTGTCTGTCAAGTTTTGTGCAAAACAAACTATGTTTGAGCTACTTTATGCGCAAAAGTTTCAAAAACGCTAAAAAAACCCTTAAAATCGAGACTTCACACGTAATCTCTAGCATATGATTATGATTTCAAATTCTAACCCCTTCAACACAATAATATAACCAAATAGTGTTGTGTGCAAAGTTTCGTGCAAAAATAAACCAAGTTTGAGCTACTTTAAGCGCAAAAGTGCAAAATAACGCTTAAAAAACCCTTAAAATCGGAACTTAACACGTAATTTCTAGCATATGATTATGATTTTCAATTCTAACCACTTCAACACAATAATGTATACTAAATAGTGTTGTGTGCCACGTTTCAAGCAAAACAAACCAAGTTTGAACTACTTTATGCGCAAAAGTGCCAAAAACGCTTAAAAACCCTTAAATTCGCAACTTAACACGTAATTTCTAGCATATGACTATGATTGTCAATTCTAACCACTTCAACACAATACTATATATACCAAAAGTGTTGTCTGTCAAGTTTTGTGCAAAACAAACCAAGTTTGAGCTACTTTATACGCAAAAATTTCAAAAACGCTAAAAAAACCCTTAAAATCGAGACTTCACACGTAATCTCTAGCATATGATTATGATTTCAAATTCTAACCCCTTCAACACAAAAATATAACCAAATAGTGTTGTGTGCCAAGTTTCAAGCAAAACAAACCATGTTTGAGCTACTTTAAGCGCAAAAGTGCATAATCACGCTTAAAAAACCCTTAAAATCGCAACTTAACACGTAATTTCTAGCATATGATTATGGTTTTCAATTCTAACCACTTCATTACAATAATATATACCAAATTCTGTTGTGTGCCAAATTTCGTGCAAAACAACCAAGTTTGAGCTACTTTATGCGCAAAAGTGCCAAAAACGCATAAAAACCTTTAAAATCGCAACTTAACACGTAATTTCTAGTATATGACTATGATTTTCAATTCTAACCACTTCAACACAATAATATATACCAAAAGTGTTGTGTGTCAAATTTTGTGCAAAACAAACCAGTTTTGAGCTACTTTATGCGCAAAAGTTTCAAAAACGCTAAAAAAAACCCTTAAAAACGAAACTTCACACGTAATCTCTAGAATATGATTATGATTTAAAATTCTAACCCCTTCAACACAATAATATAACCAAATAGTGTTGTGTGCAAAGTTTCATGCAAAACAAACCAAGTTTGAGCTACTCTAAGCGCAAAAGTGCAAAATAACGCTTAAAAAACCCTTAAAATCGGAACTTAACACTTAAATTCTAGCATATGATTATGATTTTCATATCTAACCACTTCATCACAATAATGTATACTAAATAGTGTTGTGTGCCACGTTTCAAGCAAAACAAACCAAGTTTGAACTACTTTATGCGCAAAAGTGCCAAAAACGCTTAAAAACCCTTAAATTCGCAACTTAACACGTAATTTCTAGCATATGACTATGATTTTCAATTCTAACCACTTCAACACAATAATATATACCAAAAGTGTTGTCTGTCAAGTTTTGTGCAAAACAAACTATGTTTGAGCTACTTTATGCGCAAAAGTTTCAAAAACGCTAAAAAAACCCTTAAAATCGAGACTTCACACGTAATCTCTAGCATATGATTATGATTTCAAATTCTAACCCCTTCAACACAATAATATAACCAAATAGTGTTGTGTGCAAAGTTTCGTGCAAAAATAAACCAAGTTTGAGCTACTTTAAGCGCAAAAGTGCAAAATAACGCTTAAAAAACCCTTAAAATCGGAACTTAACACGTAATTTCTAGCATATGATTATGATTTTCAATTCTAACCACTTCAACACAATAATGTATACTAAATAGTGTTGTGTGCCACGTTTCAAGCAAAACAAACCAAGTTTGAACTACTTTATGCGCAAAAGTGCCAAAAACGCTTAAAAACCCTTAAATTCGCAACTTAACACGTAATTTCTAGCATATGACTATGATTGTCAATTCTAACCACTTCAACACAATACTATATATACCAAAAGTGTTGTCTGTCAAGTTTTGTGCAAAACAAACCAAGTTTGAGCTACTTTATACGCAAAAATTTCAAAAACGCTAAAAAAACCCTTAAAATCGAGACTTCACACGTAATCTCTAGCATATGATTATGATTTCAAATTCTAACCCCTTCAACACAAAAATATAACCAAATAGTGTTGTGTGCCAAGTTTCAAGCAAAATAAACCATGTTTGAGCTACTTTAAGCGCAAAAGTGCAAAATAACGCTTTAAAAACCCCTTAAAATCGCAACTTAACACGTAATTTCTAGCATATGATTATGGTTTTCAATTCTAACCACTTCAACACAATAATGTAAACTAAATAGTGTTGTGTGTAACGTTTCAAGCAAAACAAACCAAGTTTGAACTACTTTATGCGCAAAAGTGCCAAAAACGCTTAAAAACCCTTAAAATCGCAATTTAACACGTAATTTCTAGCATATGACTATGATTTTCAATTCTAACCACTTCAACACAATAATATATACCAAAAGTGTTGTGTGACAAGTTTTGTGCAAAACAAACCAAGTTTGAGCTACTTTAAGCGCGAAAGTGCAAAATAACGCTTAAAAAACCCTTAAAACCGCAACTTAACACGTAATTTCTAGCATATGATTATGATTTTTCAATTCTATCCACTTCAACACAATAATGTATACTAAATAGTGTTGTGTGCAACGTTTCAAGCAAAACAAACCAAGTTAGAACTACTTTATGCGCAAAAGTGCCAAAAACGCTTAAAAACCCTTAAAATCGCAACTTAACACGTAATTTCTAGCATAAGACTATGATTTTCAATTCTAACCACTTCAACACAATAATATATACCAAAAGTGTTGTGTGTCAAGTTTTGTGAAAAACATACCAAGTTTGAGCTACTTTATGCGCAAAAGTTTCAAAAATGCTAAAAAACCCTTAAAATCGAACCTTAACACGTAATCTCTTGCATATGATTATTATTTAAAATTCTAACTCCTTCAACACAATAATAAAACCAAATAGTGTTGTGTGCCATGTTTCGTGCAAAACAAACTAAGTTTGAGCTACTTTAAACACAAAAGTGCAAAATCACGCTTAAATAACCCTTAAAATCGCAACTTAACACGTAATTTCTAGCATATGATTATGATTTTAAATTCTAACCACTTCAACAGAATAATATATACTAAATTGTGTTGTGTGCCAAATTTCGTGTAAAAAGTCCAAGTTTGAGCTACTTTATGCACAAAAGTGCAAAAAACGCTTAAAAACCTTTAAAATCGCAACTTAACACGTAATTTCTAGCATATGACTATGATTTTCAATTCTAACCACTTCAACACAATAATATATACCAAAAGTGTTGTGTGTCATGTTTTGTGCAAAAGAAACCAAGTTTGAGCTACTTTATGCGCAAAAGTTTCAAAAACGCTAAAAAAACCCTTAAAATCGAGACTTCCCCCGTAATCTCTAGCATATGATTATGATTTCAAATTCTAACCCCTTCAACACAATAATATAACCAAATAGTGTTGTGCGCCAAGTTTCGTGCAAAACAAACAAAGATTGAGCTACTTTAAGCGCGAAAGTGCAAAATAACGCTTAAAAAATCCTTAAAATCGCAACTTAACACGTAATTTCTAGCATATGATTATGATTTTCAATTCTAACCACTTCAATACAATAATGTATACTAAATAGTGTTGTGTGCCACGTTTCAAGCAAACCAAACCAAGTTTGAACTACTTTATGCGCAAAAGTGTCAATAACGCTTAAAAACCCTTAAAATCGCAACTTAACACGTAATTTCTAGCATATGAGTATGATTTTCAATTCTAATCACTACAATACAATAATATATACCAATAGTGTTGTGTGTCAAGTTTTGTGCAAAACAAACCAAGTTTGAGCTACTTTATGCGCAAAAGTTCCAAAAACGCTAATAAAACCCTTAAAATCCATCACACGTAATCTCTAGCATAAGATTATGATTTAAAATTCTAACCCTTCAACACAATAATATAACTAAATAGAGTTGTGTGCCAAGTTTCGTGCAAAACAAACCAAGTTTGAGCTACTTTAAGCGCAAAAGTGCAAAATAACGCTTCAAAAACCCTTAAAATAGCAACTTAACACGTAATTTCTAGCATATGATTATGATTTTCAATTGTAACCACTTCAACACAATAATGTATACTAAATAGTGTTGTGTGCCACGTTTCATGCAAAACAAACCTATTTTGAACTTCTTTATGCGCAAAAGTGCCAAAAACGCTTAAAAACCGTTAAAATCGCACTTTAACACGTAATTTCTAGCATATGACTATGATTTTCAATTCTAACCACTTCAACACAATAATATATACCAAAAGTGTTGTGTGTCAAGTTTTGTGCAAAACATACCAAGTTTGAGCTACTTTATGCGCAAAAGTTTCAAAAACGCTAAAAAAACCCTTAAAATAGAACCTTAACACGTAATCTCTAGCATATGATTATGATTTAAAATGCTAACCTCTTCAACACAATAATATAACCAAATAGTGTTGTGTGCCAAGTTTCGTGCAAAACCAACCAAGTTTGAGCTACTTTAAGCGCAAAAGTGCAAAATAACGCTTAAAAAACCCTTAAAATCGCAATTTAACACGTAATTTCTGGCATATGACTATTATTTTCAATTCAAACCACTTCAACAAATTAACATATACCAAATATTGTTGTTTGTCAAGTTTCGTGCTAAGCAAAAGATCAAAAAACGCTTAAAAACCCATAAAATCGCAATTTAACACGTAATTTCTAGCATATGACTATGATTTAAAATTATAACCACTTCAACACAATAATATATACTAAACAGTGTTGCGTGCCAAGTTTCGTGCAAAACAAACAAAGTTTGAACTACTTTTTGCGCAAAAGTTCCAAAAACGCTAAAAAAACCTTAAAATGCAATCTTAACACGTAATTTCTAGCATATGACTATGATTTACAATTATAACAAATTCAACACAATAATATATATCAAATTATGTTGTGTGCCAAGTTTCATGCAAAACAAACCAAGTTTGAGCTACTTTATGCGCAAAAGTGCAAAAAATGCTTAAAAAACTCTTAAAATCGCAACTTAACACGTAATTTCTAGCATATGGCTATTATTTACAATAGAAACCACTTAAACAAAATAATACGTACCAAATAGTTTTTTTAGCCAAGTTTCGTGCAAAACAAACCAAGTTTGAGCTACTTTATGCGCAAAAGTTCCAAAAACGCTTAAAAACCCTTAAAATCAAAACTTAACACGTAATTGCTAGCATTTGATTATGATTGAAATTCTAACCACTTCAACAAGATAATATTAACCAAATAGTGTTGTGTGTCAAGTTTCGTGCAAAACAAACCAAGTTTGAGCTACTTTATGCGCAAAACTGCCAAAAACGCCTTAAAACCCATTAAATCGAAAGCTAACACGTAATTTCTAGCATATGACTATGACCTACAATTCTAACCACTTCAACACAATAATGTATACCAAATAGTATTGTGTGCCAAGTTTCAAGCAAAACAAACCAAGTTTGAGCTACTTTATGCGCAAAAGTGCCGATAATGCTTAAAAGACTCTTAAAATCGCAACTTCACACGTAATTTCAAGGGTATGATTATGATTTAAATTTCTAACCACTTCAACACAATAATATATACCAAATAGTGTTGTGTGCCAACTTTCGTTCAAAACAAATAAAGTTTAAGCTACTTGATGCGCAAAACTGCCAAAAACGCTTAAAAAACCCTTAAAATCGCAACTTAACACGTAATTTCTGGCATATGATTATTATTTTCAATTCAAACCACTTGAACACATTAACATATTCCAAATAGTGTTGTGTGTCAAGTTTCGTGCAAAACAAACCAAGTTTAAGCCACTTTAAGCTCAAAAGTGCAAAAAACGCTTAAAAAACTCTTAAAGTCGCAACTTAACACGTAATTTCTAGCATATAACTATTATTTACAATAGTTACCACTTCAACACAATAATACATACCAAATAGTGTTGTGTGCCATGTTTCGTGCAAAACAAACCAAGTTTGAGCTACTTTATGCGCAAAAGTGCCAAAAACGCTTAAAAACCTTAAAATCGAAACTTAACACATAATTTCTTGCATATGATTATGATTCAAAATTCTAACCACTTCAAAAAAATAATATAACCAAATAGTGTTGTGTGCCAAGTTTCGTGCAAAACAAACCGAGTTTGAGCTAATTTAAGCGCAAAAGTGCAAAATAACTATTAAAAAACCCTTAAAATCGCAACTTAACACGTAATTTCTAGCATATGATTATGATTTTAAATTCTATCCACTTGAACACTATATCATATACCAAATTGTGTTGTGTGCCAAATTTCGTGAAAAATAACAAAGTTTGAGCTGCTTTATACGCAAAAGTGCCAAAAACGCTTAAAAAACCCTTAAAATCGCAACTTAACACGTAATTTCTAACATATAACTATGATTATCAATTCTAACCACTTCAACACAATAATATATACCAAAAGTGTTGTATGTTAAGTTTTGTGCAAAACATACCAAGTTTGAGCTACTTTATGCGCAAAAGTTTCAAAAACGCTAAAAAAAACCCTTAAAATCGAAACTTAACATGTAATCTCTAACATATGATTATGATTTAAAATTCTAACTCCTTCAACACAATAATATAAACAATTAGTATTGTTTGCCAAGTTTCCAGCAAAACAAACCAAGTTTGAGTTACTTTAAGCGCAAAAGTGCAAAATAACGCTTAAAAGATCCTTAAAATCGCAACTTAACACGTAATTTCTGGCATATGACTTTTATTTTAAATTCAAACCACTTCAACACATTAACATATATCAACTAGTGTTATGTGTCAAGTTTCGTGTTAAACAAACCAAGTTTGAGCTACTTTATGCGCAAAGGATCCAAAAACACTTAAAAACCCTTAAAATCGAATCTTAACACCTAATTTCTAGCATATGACAATGATTTACAATTATAACCACTTCAACACAATAATATATACCAAACAGTGTTGTGTGCCAAGTTTCGTGCAAAACAAACCAAGTTTGAGCTGCTTTATGCGCAAAAGTGCCAAAAACGCTTAAAAACCCTTAAAATCGAAACTTAAGACATAATTTCTTGCATATGATTATGATTCAAAATTCTAACCACGTCAGCACCATAATATAACCAAATAATGTTGTGTGCCAAGTTTCATGCAAAACAAACCAAGTTTGATATACTTTTAAGCGCAAAAGTGCAAAATAACGCTTAAAAAACCCTTAAAATCGCAACTTAACACGTAATTTCTAGCATATGATTATGATTTTCAATTCTAACCACTTCAACACAATAATATATACCAAATTGTGTTGTGTGCAAAATTTCGTGCAAAACAACCAAGTTTGAGCTACTTTACGTGCAAAAGTGCCAAAAATTCTTAAAAAAACCCTTAAAATCGCAACTTAACACGTAATTTCTAGCATATGACTACGATTTTAAATTCTAACCACTTCAACACAATAATATATACCAAATGTGTTGTGTGTCAACTTTTGTGCAAAACAAACCAAGTTTGAGCTACTTTATGCGCAAAAGTTTCAAAAACGCTAAAAAAACCCTTAGAAACTTCACACGTAATCTCTAGCATATGATTATGATTTAAAATTCTAACCCCTTCAACACAATAATATAACCAAATAGTGTTGTGTGCAAAGTTTCGTGCAAAACAAACAAAGTTTGAGCTACTTTATGCGCAAAAGTGCCAAAAACGCTTAAAAAAACCTTAAAATCGCAACTTAAAACGTAATTTCTAGCATATGATTATGATTTAAAATTCTAACCACTTCAACACAATAATGTATACCAAATAGTGTTGTGTGCCACGTTTCAAGCAAAACAAACCAAGTTTGACCTACTTTATGCGCAAAAGTGCCAATAACGCTTAAAAAACTCTTAAAATTGCAACTTGACACGTAATTTCTAGCATAAGATTATGATTTGAAATTCTAACCACTTCAAAACAATAACATTTACCAAATCGTGTTGTGTACCTTGTTTCGTGCAAAACAAACCAAGTTTGAGCTACTTTATGCGCAAAAGTGCCAAAAACGCTTAAAAGCCCTTAAAATCGAAACTTAACACATAAGTTCTTGCATATGATTATGATTCAAAATTCTAACCACGTCAACACAATAACATAACAAAATAGTGTTGTGCACCAAGTTTCATGCAAAACAAATCAAGTTTGAGCTACTTTAAGCACAAAACTGCAAAATAACGCTTTAAAAACCCTTAAAATCGCAACTTAACACGTAATTTCTAGCATATGATTATGATTTTAAATTCTAACAACTTCAACACAATAATATATACCAAATTGTGTTGTGTGCCCAATTCCGTGCCAAACAACCCAGTTTGACCTAGTTTATGCGCAAAAGTTCCAAAAACGCTTTAAAAACCCTTAAAATCGCAACTTAACACGTAATTTCTAGCATATGACTATGATTTTCCATTCTAACCACTTCAACACAATAATATATACAAAAAGTGTTGTGTGTCAAGTTTTCTGCAAAACAAACCAAGTTTGAGCTACTTTATGCGCAAAAGTTATATAAAAACGCCAAAAAAACCCTTAAAATCGCAACATAACACGTAATTTCTAGCATATGATTATGATTTTCAATTCTAACCACTTTAACACAATAATATATACCAAATAGTGTTGTGTGCCATGTTTCATGAAAAACAAACCATGTTTGAGGAACTTTATACGCAAAAGTTCTAAAAAGGCTTAAAAAACCCTTAAAATCGCAATTAAATACGTAATTTCTAGCATATGACTATGATTTACAATTTTAACCACTTCAACTCAATAATATATACCAAATAGTGTTGTGTGTCAAGTTTCGTGCAAAACAAACCAAGTTTAAGCCACTTTAAGCTCAAAAGTGCAAAAAACGCTTAAAAAACTCTTAAAGTCGCAACTTAACACGTAATTTCTAGCATATAACTATTATTTACAATAGTTACCACTTCAACACAATAATACATACCAAATAGTGTTGTGTGCCATGTTTCGTGCAAAACAAACCAAGTTTGAGCTACTTTATGCGCAAAAGTGCCAAAAACGCTTAAAAACCTTAAAATCGAAACTTAACACATAATTTCTTGCATATGATTATGATTCAAAATTCTAACCACTTCAAAAAAATAATATAACCAAATAGTGTTGTGTGCCAAGTTTCGTGCAAAACAAACCGAGTTTGAGCTAATTTAAGCGCAAAAGTGCAAAATAACTATTAAAAAACCCTTAAAATCGCAACTTAACACGTAATTTCTAGCATATGATTATGATTTTAAATTCTATCCACTTGAACACTATATCATATACCAAATTGTGTTGTGTGCCAAATTTCGTGAAAAATAACAAAGTTTGAGCTGCTTTATACGCAAAAGTGCCAAAAACGCTTAAAAAACCCTTAAAATCGCAACTTAACACGTAATTTCTAACATATAACTATGATTATCAATTCTAACCACTTCAACACAATAATATATACCAAAAGTGTTGTATGTTAAGTTTTGTGCAAAACATACCAAGTTTGAGCTACTTTATGCGCAAAAGTTTCAAAAACGCTAAAAAAACCCTTAAAATCGAAACTTAACATGTAATCTCTAACATATGATTATGATTTAAAATTCTAACTCCTTCAACACAATAATATAAACAATTAGTATTGTTTGCCAAGTTTCCAGCAAAACAAACCAAGTTTGAGTTACTTTAAGCGCAAAAGTGCAAAATAACGCTTAAAAGATCCTTAAAATCGCAACTTAACACGTAATTTCTGGCATATGACTTTTATTTTAAATTCAAACCACTTCAACACATTAACATATATCAACTAGTGTTATGTGTCAAGTTTCGTGTTAAACAAACCAAGTTTGAGCTACTTTATGCGCAAAGGATCCAAAAACACTTAAAAACCCTTAAAATCGAATCTTAACACCTAATTTCTAGCATATGACAATGATTTACAATTATAACCACTTCAACACAATAATATATACCAAACAGTGTTGTGTGCCAAGTTTCGTGCAAAACAAACCAAGTTTGAGCTGCTTTATGCGCAAAAGTGCCAAAAACGCTTAAAAACCCTTAAAATCGAAACTTAAGACATAATTTCTTGCATATGATTATGATTCAAAATTCTAACCACGTCAGCACCATAATATAACCAAATAATGTTGTGTGCCAAGTTTCATGCAAAACAAACCAAGTTTGATATACTTTTAAGCGCAAAAGTGCAAAATAACGCTTAAAAAACCCTTAAAATCGCAACTTAACACGTAATTTCTAGCATATGATTATGATTTTCAATTCTAACCACTTCAACACAATAATATATACCAAATTGTGTTGTGTGCAAAATTTCGTGCAAAACAACCAAGTTTGAGCTACTTTACGTGCAAAAGTGCCAAAAATTCTTAAAAAAACCCTTAAAATCGCAACTTAACACGTAATTTCTAGCATATGACTACGATTTTAAATTCTAACCACTTCAACACAATAATATATACCAAATGTGTTGTGTGTCAACTTTTGTGCAAAACAAACCAAGTTTGAGCTACTTTATGCGCAAAAGTTTCAAAAACGCTAAAAAAACCCTTAGAAACTTCACACGTAATCTCTAGCATATGATTATGATTTAAAATTCTAACCCCTTCAACACAATAATATAACCAAATAGTGTTGTGTGCAAAGTTTCGTGCAAAACAAACAAAGTTTGAGCTACTTTATGCGCAAAAGTGCCAAAAACGCTTAAAAAAACCTTAAAATCGCAACTTAAAACGTAATTTCTAGCATATGATTATGATTTAAAATTCTAACCACTTCAACACAATAATGTATACCAAATAGTGTTGTGTGCCACGTTTCAAGCAAAACAAACCAAGTTTGACCTACTTTATGCGCAAAAGTGCCAATAACGCTTAAAAAACTCTTAAAATTGCAACTTGACACGTAATTTCTAGCATAAGATTATGATTTGAAATTCTAACCACTTCAAAACAATAACATTTACCAAATCGTGTTGTGTACCTTGTTTCGTGCAAAACAAACCAAGTTTGAGCTACTTTATGCGCAAAAGTGCCAAAAACGCTTAAAAGCCCTTAAAATCGAAACTTAACACATAAGTTCTTGCATATGATTATGATTCAAAATTCTAACCACGTCAACACAATAATATAACAAAATAGTGTTGTGCACCAAGTTTCATGCAAAACAAATCAAGTTTGAGCTACTTTAAGCACAAAACTGCAAAATAACGCTTTAAAAACCCTTAAAATCGCAACTTAACACGTAATTTCTAGCATATGATTATGATTTTAAATTCTAACAACTTCAACACAATAATATATACCAAATTGTGTTGTGTGCCCAATTCCGTGCCAAACAACCAAGTTTGACCTAGTTTATGCGCAAAAGTTCCAAAAACGCTTTAAAAACCCTTAAAATCGCAACTTAACACGTAATTTCTAGCATATGACTATGATTTTCCATTCTAACCACTTCAACACAATAATATATACAAAAAGTGTTGTGTGTCAAGTTTTGTGCAAAACAAACCAAGTTTGAGCTACTTTATGCGCAAAAGTTATATAAAAACGCCAAAAAAACCCTTAAAATCGCAACATAACACGTAATTTCTAGCATATGATTATGATTTTCAATTCTAACCACTTTAACACAATAATATATACCAAATAGTGTTGTGTGCCATGTTTCATGAAAAACAAACCATGTTTGAGGAACTTTATACGCAAAAGTTCTAAAAAGGCTTAAAAAACCCTTAAAATCGCAATTAAATACGTAATTTCTAGCATATGACTATGATTTACAATTTTAACCACTTCAACTCAATAATATATACCAAATAGTGTTGTGTGCCAAGTTTCGTGCAAAACAAACCAAGTTTCAGTTACTTTATGCGCAAACGTGTGAAAAACGCTTAAAACCCTTAAAATCGCAATTAAATACGTAATTTCTAGCATATGACTATGATTTAATATTTTAACCAGTTCAACACAATAATACATACCAAATAGTGTTGTGTGCCATGTTTCGTGCAAAACAAACCAAGTTTGAGCTACTTTATGCGCAAAAGTGCCAAAAACGCTTAAAAACCTTAAAATCGAAACTTAACACATAATTTCTTGCATATGATTATGATTCAAAATTCTAACCACTTCAAAAAAATAATATAACCAAATAGTGTTGTGTGCCAAGTTTCGTGCAAAACAAACCGAGTTTGAGCTAATTTAAGCGCAAAAGTGCAAAATAACTATTAAAAAACCCTTAAAATCGCAACTTAACACGTAATTTCTAGCATATGATTATGATTTTAAATTCTATCCACTTGAACACTATATCATATACCAAATTGTGTTGTGTGCCAAATTTCGTGAAAAATAACAAAGTTTGAGCTGCTTTATACGCAAAAGTGCCAAAAACGCTTAAAAAACCCTTAAAATCGCAACTTAACACGTAATTTCTAACATATAACTATGATTATCAATTCTAACCACTTCAACACAATAATATATACCAAAAGTGTTGTATGTTAAGTTTTGTGCAAAACATACCAAGTTTGAGCTACTTTATGCGCAAAAGTTTCAAAAACGCTAAAAAAACCCTTAAAATCGAAACTTAACATGTAATCTCTAACATATGATTATGATTTAAAATTCTAACTCCTTCAACACAATAATATAAACAATTAGTATTGTTTGCCAAGTTTCCAGCAAAACAAACCAAGTTTGAGTTACTTTAAGCGCAAAAGTGCAAAATAACGCTTAAAAGATCCTTAAAATCGCAACTTAACACGTAATTTCTGGCATATGACTTTTATTTTAAATTCAAACCACTTCAACACATTAACATATATCAACTAGTGTTATGTGTCAAGTTTCGTGTTAAACAAACCAAGTTTGAGCTACTTTATGCGCAAAGGATCCAAAAACACTTAAAAACCCTTAAAATCGAATCTTAACACCTAATTTCTAGCATATGACAATGATTTACAATTATAACCACTTCAACACAATAATATATACCAAACAGTGTTGTGTGCCAAGTTTCGTGCAAAACAAACCAAGTTTGAGCTGATTTATGCGCAAAAGTGCCAAAAACGCTTAAAAACCCTTAAAATCGAAACTTAAGACATAATTTCTTGCATATGATTATGATTCAAAATTCTAACCACGTCAGCACCATAATATAACCAAATAATGTTGTGTGCCAAGTTTCATGCAAAACAAACCAAGTTTGATATACTTTTAAGCGCAAAAGTGCAAAATAACGCTTAAAAAACCCTTAAAATCGCAACTTAACACGTAATTTCTAGCATATGATTATGATTTTCAATTCTAACCACTTCAACACAATAATATATACCAAATTGTGTTGTGTGCAAAATTTCGTGCAAAACAACCAAGTTTGAGCTACTTTACGTGCAAAAGTGCCAAAAATTCTTAAAAAAACCCTTAAAATCGCAACTTAACACGTAATTTCTAGCATATGACTACGATTTTAAATTCTAACCACTTCAACACAATAATATATACCAAATGTGTTGTGTGTCAACTTTTGTGCAAAACAAACCAAGTTTGAGCTACTTTATGCGCAAAAGTTTCAAAAACGCTAAAAAAACCCTTAGAAACTTCACACGTAATCTCTAGCATATGATTATGATTTAAAATTCTAACCCCTTCAACACAATAATATAACCAAATAGTGTTGTGTGCAAAGTTTCGTGCAAAACAAACAAAGTTTGAGCTACTTTATGCGCAAAAGTGCCAAAAACGCTTAAAAAAACCTTAAAATCGCAACTTAAAACGTAATTTCTAGCATATGATTATGATTTAAAATTCTAACCACTTCAACACAATAATGTATACCAAATAGTGTTGTGTGCCACGTTTCAAGCAAAACAAACCAAGTTTGACCTACTTTATGCGCAAAAGTGCCAATAACGCTTAAAAAACTCTTAAAATTGCAACTTGACACGTAATTTCTAGCATAAGATTATGATTTGAAATTCTAACCACTTCAAAACAATAACATTTACCAAATCGTGTTGTGTACCTTGTTTCGTGCAAAACAAACCAAGTTTGAGCTACTTTATGCGCAAAAGTGCCAAAAACGCTTAAAAGCCCTTAAAATCGAAACTTAACACATAAGTTCTTGCATATGATTATGATTCAAAATTCTAACCACGTCAACACAATAATATAACAAAATAGTGTTGTGCACCAAGTTTCATGCAAAACAAATCAAGTTTGAGCTACTTTAAGCACAAAACTGCAAAATAACGCTTTAAAAACCCTTAAAATCGCAACTTAACACGTAATTTCTAGCATGTGATTATGATTTTAAATTCTAACAACTTCAACACAATAATATATACCAAATTGTGTTGTGTGCCCAATTCCGTGCCAAACAACCAAGTTTGAGCTAGTTTATGCGCAAAAGTTCCAAAAACGCTTTAAAAACCCTTAAAATCGCAACTTAACACGTAATTTCTAGCATATGACTATGATTTTCCATTCTAACCACTTCAACACAATAATATATACAAAAAGTGTTGTGTGTCAAGTTTTGTGCAAAACAAACCAAGTTTGAGCTACTTTATGCGCAAAAGTTATATAAAAACGCCAAAAAAACCCTTAAAATCGCAACATAACACGTAATTTCTAGCATATGATTATGATTTTCAATTCTAACCACTTTAACACAATAATATATACCAAATAGTGTTGTGTGCCATGTTTCATGAAAAACAAACCATGTTTGAGGAACTTTATACGCAAAAGTTCTAAAAAGGCTTAAAAAACCCTTAAAATCGCAATTAAATACGTAATTTCTAGCATATGACTATGATTTACAATTTTAACCACTTCAACTCAATAATATATACCAAATAGTGTTGTGTGCCAAGTTTCGTGCAAAACAAACCAAGTTTCAGTTACTTTATGCGCAAACGTGTGAAAAACGCTTAAAACCCTTAAAATCGCAATTAAATACGTAATTTCTAGCATATGACTATGATTTAATATTTTAACCAGTTCAACACAATAATATATACCAAATAGTGTTGTGTGCCAAATTTCAAGCAAAACAAACCAAGTTTGAGCTACTTTATGCGCAAAAGTGCCAAAAACGCTTAAAAACCTTTAAAATTGCAACTTAATTCGTAATTTCTAGCATATGATTATGACTTTTACTTTTAACCACTTCAACACAATAATATATACCAAATAGTGTTGTGTGCCAAGTTTCGTTCAAAACAAATCAAGTTTGAGCTACTAGATGCGCAAAAGTGCAAAAAACGCTTAAAAGCTCTTTTAATCGCAACTTAACACATAATTTCTAGGATATGACTATTATTTACAATTTTAACCACCTGAACACAATAATATATACCTAATAATGTTGTGTGCCAAATTTCGTGCTAAACAATCCAAATTTGAGCAACTTCATGCGCAAAAGATCCAAAAACGCATAAAAACCCTTAAAATCGAATCTTAACACGTAATTTCTAGCATATGACTATGATTTAAAATTCTAACCACTTCAACACAATAATATATACCAAATAGTGTTGTGTGCCAAGTTTCGTGAAAAACACCCCAAGTTTGAGCTACTTTATGCGCAAAAGTGCCAAAAACGTTTAAAACCCTTAAAGTCGCAACTGAAGACGTAATTTCTAGCATATGATTATGATTTAAAATTCTAACGACTTCAACACAATAATGTATACCAAATTGTGTTGTGTGCCAAGTTTCAAGCAAAACAAACCAAGTTTAAGCTACTTTATGCGCAAAAGTGCGAAAAACGCTTAAAATCGTTTTAAATCGCAACATAACACAAAATTTCTAGCATATGACTATGATTTACAATTCTAACCACTTCAGCACAATAATATATACCGAATAGTGTTGTGTGCCAAGTTTCGTGCAAAACAAACCAAGTTTGAGCTACTTTATGAGCAAAAGTGCCAAAAACGCTTAAAAACCCTTCAAATCGAAACATAACACGTAATTTCTATCATATGATTATGATTTAAAATTCTAGCTACTTGAGCACAATAATATATAGCAAATAGTGTTGTTTGTCAAGTTTCGTGCAAAACAAACCAAGTTTACTTTATGCGCAAAAGTGCAAAAAACGCCTTAAAACCCATTAAATCGAAAGTTAACATGTAATTTCTAGTATAGGACTATGATTTTCAGTTCTAACCACTTCAACACAATAATGTATACCAAATAGTGTTGTGTGCCATGTTTCAAACAAAACAAACAAAGTTTGACCCACTTTATGCGCAAAAGTGCCAATAACGCTTAAAAAACTGTTAAAATCGCAACTTAACACGTAATTTCTAGCATATGATTATGATTTAAAATTTTAACCACTTCAACACAATAATATATACAAAATAGTGTTGTGTGCCATGTTTCGTGCAAAACAAACCAAGTTTGAGCTACTTTATGCGCAAAAGTGCAAAAAACGCTAAAAAACCCTTAAAATCGAAACTTAACACATAATTTCTTGCATATGATTATGATTCCAAATTCTAACCACGTCAACACAATAATATAACCAAATAGTGTTGTGTGGCAAGTTTCATGCAAAACAAACCAAGTTTGAGCTACTTGAAGCGCAAAAGTGCAAAATAACGCTAAAAAACCCTTAAAATCGCAACTTAACACGTAATTTCGAGCATATGATTATGATTTTCAATTCTAACCACTTCAAAACAATAATATATACCAAATTGTTGTTTGTGCCAAATTTCGTGCAAAACAATAATATATACCAAAAGTGTTATGTATCAAGTTTTTTGCAAAACAAACCAAGTTTGAGCTACTTTATGCGCAAAAGTTTCAAAAACGCTAAAAAAAACCCTTAAAATCGAAACTTCACACGTAATCTCTAGCATATGATTATGATTTAAAATTCTAACCCCTTCCACACAATAATATAACCAAATAGTGTTGTGTGCCAAGTTTCGTGCAAAATAAACCAAGTTTGAGTTACTTTATGCGCAAAAGTGCAAATTCACGCTTAAAAAAGTCTTTAAATCGCAACTTAACGCGTAATTTCTAGCATATAGTTTTGTGTGCCTAGTTTCGTTCAAAACAAACCAAGTTTGAGCTACTTTATGCGCAAAAGTGCCAAAAACGACTTAAAACCCAATAAATCGAAAGTTAACACGTAATTTCTAGCATATGACTATGATTTTCAATTCTAACAAGTTCAACACAATAATGTATACCAAATAGTTTTGTGTGCCACGTTTCAAGCAAACAAACAAAGTTTGACCTACTTTATGCGCAAAAGTGCCAATAACGCTTAAAAAACTCTTAAAATCGCAATTTAATACGTAATTTCTAGCGTATGATTATGAATTAAAATTCTAACCACTTCAACACAATAATATATACCAAAAAGTGTTGTGTGCCATGTTTCGTGCAAAACAAACCAAGTTTAAGCTACATTATGTGCAAAAGTGCCAAAAACGCTTAAAAACCCTCAAAATCGAAACTTAACACATAATTTCTTGCATATGATTATGAATCAAAATTCTAACCACGTCAAAAGTGCCAAATAGTGTTGTGTGCCAAGATTCATGCAAAACAAACCAAGTTTGAGCTACTTGAAGCGCAAAAGTGCAAAATAACGCTAAAAAAACTCTTAAAATCGCAACTTAACACGTAATTTCTAGCATATGATTATGATTTTCAATTCTAACCACTTCAAAACAATAATATATACCAAATTGTTGTTTGTGCCAAATTTCGTGTAAAACAACCAAGTTTGAGCTACTTTACGCGCAAAAGTGCCAAAAACGCAAAAAAAACCCTTAAAATCGCAATTTAACACGTAATTTATAGCATATGACTATGATTTTCAATTCTAACCACTTCAACACAATAATATATACCAAAAGTGTTATGTATCAAGTTTTTTGCAAAACAAACCAAGTTGGAGCTACTTTATGCGCAAAAGTTTCAAAAACGCTAAAAAAACCCTTAAAATCGAAACTTCACACGTAATCTCTATCATATGATTATGATTTACAATTTTAACCACTTCAACACAATAATATATACCAAATAGTGTTGTGTGCAAAGCTTCAAGAAAAACAAACCAAGTTTGAGCTACTTTATGCGCAAAATTGGCACAAACGCTTAAAAACCTTTAAAATTGCAAATTAACACGTAATTTCTAGCGTATGACTATGATTTGCAATTCAAACCACTTCAACCCAATAATATATACCAAATAGTGTTGTGTGCCAAGTTTCGTGCAAAACAAACCAAGTTTGAGCTAATTTTTGCGCAAAAGTGCCAAAAACCCTTAAAACCTTTAAAATTGCAAGTTAACACGTAATTTCTAGCATATGACTATGATTTACAATTATAACCACTTCAACACAATAATGTATACCAAATAGTGTTGTATGCCAGGTTTAAAGCAAAACAAACCAAGTTTGAGCTACTTTATGCGCAAAAGTGCCAAAAACGCTTAAAAAAATCATAAAATCGCAACTTAAAACGTAATTCCTATCATATGACAATGATTTAAAATTGAAACCACTTCAATGCAATAATATATACCAAATAGTGTTGTGTGCCAAGTTTCGTGCAAAATAAACCAAGTTTGAGCTACTTTATGCGCAAAAGTGCAAATTCACGCTTAAAAAACTCTTTAAATCGCAACTTAACGCGTAATTTCTAGCATATGACTATTATTTACAATAGTTACCACTTCAACAAAATAATACATACAAAATAGTTTTGTGTGCCTAGTTTCGTTCAAAACAAACCAAGTTTGAACTACTTTATGCGCAAAAGTGCTAAAAACGACTTAAAACCCATTAAATCGAAAGTTAACACGTAATTTCTAGCATATGACTATAATTTTCAATTCTAACCACTTCAACACAATAATGTATACCAAATAATTTACTGTGCCACGTTTCAAGCAAAACAAACAAAGTTTGACCTACTTTATGCGCAAAAGTACCCATAACGCTTAAAAAACTCTTAAAATGGCAATTTAACACGTAATTTCTAGCGTATGATTATGTTTTAAAATTCTAACCACTTCAACACAATAATATATACAAAATAGTGTTGTGTGTCAAGTTTCGTGCTAAACAAACCAAGTTACTTTATGCGAAACAGTTCGAAAAATGCTTAAAAAGCCTTAATGTCGAATCTTAACACGTAATTTCTAGCATATGACTATGATTTACAATTATAAGCACTTCAAAAAAATTATATATACCAAAGAGTGTTGTGTGCCAAGTTTCGTGCCAAACAAACCTAGCTTGAGCTACATTATGTGCAAAAGATCGAGAAACGCTTAAAAACCCTTAAAATTGTAACTTAACACGTAATTTCTAGCATATGATTATGATTTAAAATTCAAACCCCTTCAACACAATAATATAACCAAATAGTGTTGTGTGCCAAGTTTCGTGCAAAATAAATCAAGTTTGAGCTACTAGATGCGCAAAAGTGCCACAAATGCTTAAAAGCCGTTTTAATCGCAACTTAACACGTAATTTCTAGGATATGACTATTATTTACAATTTTAACCACTTGAACACAATAATATATACCAAACAGTGTTATGTGCCAAGTTTCGTGCAAAACAAACCAAGTGTATTCTACTTTATGCGCAAAAGTGCGAAAAACGTTTAAAACCCTTAAAATCTCAACTTAACACGTAATTTCTAGCACATTACTATGATTTACAATTTTAACCACTTCAACACAATAATATATACCAAATAGTGTTGTGTGCCAAGTTTCGTGCAAAACAAACCAAGTTTGAGCTAATTTTTGCGCAAAAGTGCCAAAAACCCTTAAAACCTTTAAAATTGCAACTTAACACGTAATTTCTAGCATATGACTATGATTTACAATTATAACCACTTCAACACAATAATGTATACCAAATAGTGTTGTATGCCAGGTTTAAAGCAAAACAAACCAAGTTTGAGCTACTTTATGCGCAAAAGTGCCAAAAACGCTTAAAAAAATCATAAAATCGCAACTTAAAACGTAATTCCTATCATATGACAATGATTTAAAATTGAAACCACTTCAACACAATAATATATACCAAATAGTGTTGTGTGCCAACTTTCGTTCAAAACAAATCAAGTTTAAGCTACTTGATGCGCAAAACTGCCAAAAACGCTTAAAAAACCCTTAAAATCGCAACTTAACACGTAATTTCTGGCATATGATTATTATTTTCAATTCAAACCACTTGAACACATTAACATATTCCAAATAGTGTTGTGTGTCAAGTTTCGTGCAAAACAAACCAAGTTTAAGCCACTTTAAGCTCAAAAGTGCAAAAAACGCTTAAAAAACTCTTAAAGTCGCAACTTAACACGTAATTTCTAGCATATAACTATTATTTACAATAGTTACCACTTCAACACAATAATACATACCAAATAGTGTTGTGTGCCATGTTTCGTGCAAAACAAACCAAGTTTGAGCTACTTTATGCGCAAAAGTGCCAAAAACGCTTAAAAACCTTAAAATCGAAACTTAACACATAATTTCTTGCATATGATTATGATTCAAAATTCTAACCACTTCAAAAAAATAATATAACCAAATAGTGTTGTGTGCCAAGTTTCGTGCAAAACAAACCAAGTTTGAGCTAATTTAAGCGCAAAAGTGCAAAATAACTATTAAAAAACCCTTAAAATCGCAACTTAACACGTAATTTCTAGCATATGATTATGATTTTAAATTCTATCCACTTGAACACTATATCATATACCAAATTGTGTTGTGTGCCAAAATTTCGTGAAAAATAACAAAGTTTGAGCTGCTTTATACGCAAAAGTGCCAAAAACGCTTAAAAAAAACCCTTAAAATCGCAACTTAACACGTATTTCTAACATATAACTATGATTATCAATTCTAACCACTTCAACACAATAATATATACCAAAAGTGTTGTATGTTAAGTTTTGTGCAAAACATACCAAGTTTGAGCTACTTTATGCGCAAAAGTTTCAAAAACGCTAAAAAAACCCTTAAAATCGAAACTTAACATGTAATCTCTAACATATGATTATGATTTAAATTCTAACTCCTTCAACACAATAATATAAACAATTAGTATTGTTTGCCAAGTTTCCAGCAAAACAAACCAAGTTTGAGTTACTTTAAGCGCAAAAGTGCAAAATAACACTTAAAAGATCCTTAAAATCGCAACTTAACACGTAATTTCTGGCATATGACTTTTATTTTAAATTCAAACCACTTCAACACATTAACATATATCAACTAGTGTTATGTGTCAAGTTTCGTGTTAAACAAACCAAGTTTGAGCTACTTTATGCGCAAAGGATCCAAAAACACTTAAAAACCCTTAAAAATCGAATCTTAACACCTAATTTCTAGCATATGACAATGATTTACAATTATAACCACTTCAACACAATAATATATACCAAACAGTGTTGTGTGCCAAGTTTCGTGCAAAACAAACCAAGTTTGAGCTGCTTTATGCGCAAAAGTGCCAAAACGCTTAAAAACACTTAAAATCGAAACTTAAGACATAATTTCTTGCATATGATTATGATTCAAAATTCTAACCACGTCAGCACCATAATATAACCAAATAATGTTGGTGTGCCAAGTTTCATGCAAAACAAACCAAGTTTGATATACTTTTAAGCGCAAAAGTGCAAAATAACGCTTAAAAAACCCTTAAAATCGCAACTTAACACGTAATTTCTAGCATATGATTATGATTTTCAATTCTAACCACTTCAACACAATAATATATACCAAATTGTGTTGTGTGCAAAATTTCGTGCAAAACAACCAAGTTTGAGCTACTTTACGTGCAAAAGTGCCAAAAATTCTTAAAAAAACCCTTAAAATCGCAACTTAACACGTAATTTCTAGCATATGATTATGATTTTAAATTCTATCCACTTGAACACTATATCATATACCAAATTGTGTTGTGTGCCAAATTTCGTGAAAATAACAAAGTTTGAGCTGCTTTATACGCAAAAGTGCCAAAAACGCTTAAAAAACCCTTAAAATCGCAACTTAACACGTAATTTCTAACATATAACTATGATTATCAATTCTAACCACTTCAACACAATAATATATACCAAAAGTGTTGTATGTTAAGTTTTGTGCAAAACATACCAAGTTTGAGCTACTTTATGCGCAAAAGTTTCAAAAACGCTAAAAAAACCCTAAAATCGAAACTTAACATGTAATCTTTAACATATGATTATGATTTAAAATTCTAACTCCTTCAACACAATAATATAAACAATTAGTATTGTTTGCCAAGTTTCCAGCAAAACAAACCAAGTTTGAGTTACTTTAAGCGCAAAAGTGCAAAATAACGCTTAAAAGATCCTTAAAATCGCAACTTAACACGTAATTTCTGGCATATGACTTTATTTTAAATTCAAACCACTTCAACACATTAACATATATCAACTAGTGTTATGTGTCAAGTTTCGTGTTAAACAAACCAAGTTTGAGCTACTTTATGCGCAAAGGATCCAAAAACACTTAAAAACCCTTAAATCGAATCTTAACACCTAATTTCTAGCATATGACAATGATTTACAATTATAACCACCTTCAACACAATAATATATACCAAACAGTGTTGTGTGCCAAGTTTCGTGCAAAACAAACCAAGTTTGAGCTGCTTTATGCGCAAAAGTGCCAAAAACGCTTAAAAACCCTTAAATCGAAACTTAAGACATAATTTCTTGCATATGATTATGATTCAAAATTCTAACCACGTCAGCACCATAATATAACCAAATAATGTTGTGTGCCAAGTTTCATGCAAAACAAACCAAGTTTGATATACTTTTAAGCGCAAAAGTGCAAAATCTTTTAAGCGCAAAAGTGCAAAATAACGCTTAAAAAACCCTTAAAATCGCAACTTAACACGTAATTTCTAGCATATGATTATGATTTTCAATTCTAACCACTTCAACACAATAATATATACCAAATTGTGTTGTGTGCAAAATTTCGTGCAAAACAACCAAGTTGAGCTACTTTACGTGCAAAAGTGCCAAAAAATTCTTAAAAAAAACCCTTAAAAATCGCAACTTAACACGTAATTTCTAGCATATGACTACGATTTTAAATTCTAACCACTTCAACACAATAATATATACCAAATGTGTTGTGTGTCAACTTTTGTGCAAAACAAACCAAGTTTGAGCTACTTTATTGCGCAAAAGTTTCAAAAAACGCTAAAAAAAAACCCTTAGAAACTTCACACGTAATCTCTAGCATAAGATTATGATTTAAAATTCTAACCCCTTCAACACAATAATATAACCAAATAGTGTTGTGTGCAAAGTTTCGTGCAAAACAAACAAAGTTTGAGCTACTTTATTGCGCAAAAGTGCCAAAAACGCTTAAAAAAACCTTAAAATCGCAACTTAAAACGTAATTTCTAGCATATGATTATGA
Organism: Amaranthus tricolor; assembly: GCF_026212465.1. NCBI lineage: Eukaryota > Viridiplantae > Streptophyta > Magnoliopsida > Caryophyllales > Amaranthaceae > Amaranthus > Amaranthus tricolor. The sequence goes on from NC_080055.1 coordinate 4,396,045, forward strand.
TTTAAAATTCTAACCACTTCAACACAATAATGTATACCAAATAGTGTTGTGTGCCACGTTTCAAGCAAAACAAACCAAGTTTGACCTACTTTATGCGCAAAAGTGCCAATAACGCTTAAAAAACTCTTAAAATTGCAACTTGACACGTAATTTCTAGCATAAGATTATGATTTGAAATTCTAACCACTTTAAAACAATAACATTTACCAAATCGTGTTGTGTACCTTGTTTCGTGCAAAACAAACCAAGTTTGAGCTAACTTTATGCGCAAAAGTGCCAAAAACGCTTAAAAGTCCTTAAAATCGAAACTTAACACATAAGTTCTTGCATATGATTATGATTCAATAATTCTAACCACGTCAACACAATAATATAACAAAATAGTGTTGTGCACCAAGTTTCATGCAAAACAAATCAAGTTTGAGCTACTTTAAGCACAAAAACTGCAAAATAACGCTTTAAAAACCCTTAAAATCGCAACTTAACACGTAATTTCTAGCATATGATTATGATTTTAAATTCTAACAACTTCAACACAATAATATATACCAAATTGTGTTGTGTGCCCAATTTCGTGCCAAACAACCAAGTTTGAGCTAGTTTATGCGCAAAAGTTCTAAAAACGCTTTAAAAACCCTTAAAATCGCAACTTAACACGTAATTTCTAGCATATGACTATGATTTTCCATTCTAACCACTTCAACACAATAATATATACAAAAAGTGTTGTGTGTCAAGTTTTGTGCAAAACAAACCAAGTTTGAGCTACTTTATTGCGCAAAAGTTATATAAAAACGCCAAAAAAACCCTTAAAAATCGCAACATAACACGTAATTTCTAGCATATGATTATGATTTTCAATTCTAACCACTTTAACACAATAATATATACCAAATAGTGTTGTGTGCCATGTTTCATGAAAAACAAACCATGTTTTGAGGAACTTTTATACGCAAAAGTTCTAAAAAGGCTTAAAAAAACCCTTAAAATCGCAATTAAATACGTAATTTCTAGCATATGACTATGATTACAATTTTAACCACTTCAACTCAATAATATATACCAAATAGTGTTGTGTGCCAAGTTTCATGCAAAACAAACCAAGTTTCAGTTACTTTATGCGCAAACGTGTGAAAAACGCTTAAAAACCCTTAAAATCGCAATTAAATACGTAAT
>NC_080055.1:4399820-4506593 GCF_026212465.1 Amaranthus tricolor
TCGCCCGAATCTTTAACCCATTCGCTTGAATGACAAGTGGTTCGCCCGAATATAGCCCTATTCGTCTTTTTTAGTGAGATTTGATGCAAAGGTTTGAAAACAAAGCTTTCATTCGACCAAATAGAGGTAGGATACGATCGAATCTGGCTTGAACATTGCTTTAAAGCTTCTTTTAAGTGTCTAAGGGCTTCCGAACTTTGCGGGGATTATAGGAATAACTTGGAATGCATGCTAAAAGTTCGATATGCGCGTTTAAACCTTGGTAAGAGTGTCTAAGCCTCAAACACATTGCAAATGACCTTGAAATCTTCAAAAACACCTGAAATGACCTCAAAACAACTTGAAGACAAGATCAAGATAAAATCACGTGTATAGTGTATAATATCAATCTAAAACCGCGATGATTGATACTCTATTGGGTCATGAATGTGCTCTAAAGCGAGCACATCCATGGAACATAAACAGTTTTTTTGTATCAAATAAAGTCATACACAGTAGGTGGATTCTTATAAAAGGTAAGATTACTGAGAATAAGTTTGAAAGTTGTATTAGGGTAATCTATAATTCGAATGATAACAGGGAACAAGGAGTAGTCTATGAGGAATTGAACAATCACCTTAGCACTTCTTAGAAATCAATGTTACTAATGGGGGATTTTAATAAGGTTTTAGATCTTCATGAAAGAACGGGTCGATCTCAACCTTAACATATTATGATTAAGTTTTTAGATTGGGTAAATGTTAGGCAACTTATTGATTTACCGTTGAAGGGAAGTAAGTGTTAGCTGCATTTTATTCATATTTTATCCCCATCAGTTGGCTTTATCATATTGGAATTTTTCATAACTATGCTTGCTTTATTTGGGATTTTAAGCTTGGTGGGTATTTTGGTATTTTGTGCATTTTAGGTAATATTCAACAAAATCGATCACAAATCAAGTACATTTGGCACATACGATACTCACTTAACTCCAAAAGCTCAAGTAATCAAAGCCTTGATGACTCAAGTCAAGGAAATAAGGCCAAAAGGAGCTAAAATAGACCCTTCTAAGCCCACTCGGCCAAAAGGAGCTACAATATATCTATATATACGTTGTTGAACCAACTAATTGATTGAGAATCCCTTGATATACACCCCACTCCCCGTGGATTCGACTCATACTTGCCGATGTACTACGCTACACCGTGCACTTACGGTATTACTATTGAAGGACATAAAGTCCCGATTAAGTTTTTTGGCACAGTTGCCGGGGACTTTGCCCAAGTGGGCTTAGAAGGGTCTATTTTAGCTCATTTTGGCCTTATTTCCTTGACTTGACTCATCAAGGCTTTGATTACTTGAGCTTAGTTAAGTGAGTATTGTATGCGCCCAATGTACTTGGTTTGTGATCGGTTTTGTTGAATATTACCTAAAATGCACAAAACACCAAAATACCCACCAAGCGAAAAATCTCAAATAAAGCAAGCATAGTTATGCAAAATCCCAATATAATAAAGCCAACTGATGGGGATAAAATATGAATAAAATGCAGCTAATAGTAAGTTTACTTGGAGGCAAAATAACTTGAAAAGCAAACTTGATAGAGGGTTTTGTGATAGGTTTTGATGAGTTAGTTTCCTAACATGGCTTGGTAAGTCTTAAGTGGAGTTTTTCGAATCATAACCCGCTTTTATTGAAGCTTGTGCAAAGAGTAGATTGGTGTTCCAAACTATTCAAGTGCTACAATGCATGGTTATCGCATCCAAGATTTTTGAGGTTACTTTGTGAGAAATCTAAAACTTACCGGAGGTTCCTTTGAACATCAGGCTCTTGAAAAGCCAATCATTTAATGGAGTAGAACAAATTTTAATGATCTTGATAAGAGAGTCTCTAAGATGGACTTGGTATTCATGATATCCAGAAGGTTGGGGAAATAAGGGACGTTAAGGATATGGAACAAGCTTGCATTAGAGCCTTATAGCCATTTTTACATTCATGAATACTTCGGAAGGATAAGGTCTGTAGATAAAAGGTTAAAACAATAAGTTTCCGACAAAAGGATATTAATACGAAGTCTTTCCATGCTCTTACTTGTTGGAAGCGAAAGCGCAATAGTATTAGCTCCTTAAGTATTAATAGGGTCATGACATGTGGTGTGGCGAATCTGAAGAGGAGGGTTAGGGAACATTTGCTGAGAGGTTTTCTCAAGAGCCTTCTCCGGAGTAGAGTTGGAATGAATGATCTCTCGAGGATTACTCATATGCAAGCTCTAGGTTAGGAAGTCCAACCTAGTCTTGAGGAAGTTAAATCGACTGTCTGGGCTTGTGGTGTTGATAAAGCACCAGGTTTTGATGGTTTTAATTTTAGATTCTTTTAGAGAAATGTGAGAGGTCATTAAGCTTGATGTTTTTGCTTCTATTTGTGATTTTATGAGGTCTAGGAGGTTTCCGAGGGCTATTATCACGACCTAGGTTGCTTTCATTCCGAAAATCTGACAACCTTCATAGGTGGATGACTATAAACCTATTAGTATGGTGGGCTCATTATATAAGATTGTATTTAAGCTTTTGTCCATAAGACTAAAGGTAGTTTTTCGCCCCCTTGATTGATGAGTCCCAGTCTGCTTTTGTTATGGAGTGTTAGATTCTTGATGGTGTTCTACTCGCTGTGGCTATCCAATGGTTGAAGTTGAAAAGAAAGTCTAGTCTTCTTCTTAAGTTGGATTTTAGAAGGCCTATGACTTGGTAAAATGATCTTTTCTTAGACATATGATGAGTAAAATGGGTTTTGGTAGGAAATGGATCAGTTGGAAAATGGCCTGTGTTAGTACAGTCTTGATGTCGATCATGTTGAATGGGTCTCCGCTACAGCCTTTTAACGTGGAAAAGGGTCTTAGACATGGTGATCTATTATTATTGTATCTCTTCATTTTGGTTAGTGAAGCTTTGGTTAGCATGTTTCGGAATACTGATTTTAAAGGTTTTCTAGCGGCGGTGGAGGTGGGAAAGAACAAAGTTAAGATTAAGCATCTTCTATTTGCGGATAATACTCCTATCTTTGACCTAGGGATGAGGGTATTCTTAGAAACTACTTACGTATCTAAAATGTGTTTAGTGTGATGTCAGGGTTGTGGTTGAATTATCATAAGTCATCTATCATCTCTTTCGAATATAAGGATAGCCAGTGGGCGGCTGAGAGAGCGTGGTTGTAAACACCAAACTTGCCCATTTACATATCTTGGTATCCCAATTGGTGGCTGCATGAGTGGACTAAGTACGCAGGAACCGATTTTGGCTAAGGTACAGAACAAACTTCAAGGGTGGGAGTCTAGGTTTTTATCTAGAGCAGGTACATTAACTAGGGGTGTTCAAAAATATCCGGTTTTAAAAACCCGATCCAGAATACCCGGTATCCGATTTTAAAACCGGGTAAAATACCCGGTTTACCAAATTCGGATAATTCGGATCGGGTACCCGGTTTTAAAAACCGAGTATTCGGGTCGGATACGGATCGCGAATTTTGGGAAACTAGGTACACTGTATCTGGTTTTTTTTTTTAATTTATTTTCAAAACCCTAAATTGGGCCTTTGGATATGCCGTCTTCATTCTTGATGGCCGTCATCTACACATCTTGCTTCTTCTTGAATCTTCTTCTTCTGCCGTCGTCTACCCATCTTCGTCATGCGTACTTTAAACCTAATTTCAGGTTCAGCCTTCAGCGCCGTCCCCTTCATTTGAAAACCTAATTGAAGGAGCAGCTTCAAGAAACCTTCATCCAGCGCCATCCCCTTCTTCAATCTTCATCATGATTAATTCATCATTCATCAGAGATTCAAAGCCATCCTTCATCGAATCATTAGTTCATCACCATCTTCGTCCTTCATCACCATCTTCAGACTTCAGTAATCAGTCTTCATCTTCTTCATAGTGTCAGTCGACTTCTTCATCTTCTTCACATGTATTTAAGGTATTGTTCTCTCTCTCTCTCCCTCTCCAAAATTTGATGGTGAATGATGGTGCAATGGAGCTTTCTGGTGTTGTAACATTGGTTGATGGACTGTGAATTGTGATGGATGGTTTGGTGGCTGGGATGAGTTTGAAGAAAAGACAAAAATGGTGGTTGGTCCAAAGGTTGGTGATGTATTTTAACAGATGAAGAGAAGACTGGTGGTTAGTACGATGATTTGCGAGGCTGGAATCACTAATGGTTGTGAAAATAGACTTTAGGGAAGTCAAGTCCATACTCTATAGATTACAAATCAGGAAGATGAAGTTTAGGGTAAAACCAAATTGAAATATAGAAAAACAAAAATAAGGAAAAATTGTTAAAAGAAATAAGGAAAAAAAAAAAAGAAAAAAGCTTTTAACAAAACCGGGTACCCGGTTTAAACCAGATCGGATCCGGAATAGAATTTTAAGTATCCGGAAAACCGGGTACCCGGTTTTTCGGAACCGGGTCGACCCGGTATCCGGTTTTGAACACCCCTAACATTAACCCTTATTAAGAATATGTTAAATAGCCTTTCGATTTATTATATAGGTATGTTTAAGATGTCTAAGGCGATTGTTAAGAAGATTGTCTCCTTGCAGCGTAATTTCTTCTAGGGCGGGGTAGTGGTGAAAAGAAGTCTATGTCAATGGTTAAATGGTCTTTTATTGAGCTCCGAAGGAGTTTGGGGGTCTAGGGTTGGGAATCTTGTGCATAATAATTTTGCCTTTCTATTTCGATGCTGGTGCAGGTTTTCGCAGGAGGATGTGTCGTTTTGGAAAAGAATAGTCTCTTCTATACATCTTATTAAAGGTATGATGGCTTCGAAGGATGGGTTTTGTAGTGCTAAGTTTGGTGTGTGGGCGCAGTTAATAAATTCTGATGAGGAGACGTCTTTAGTTAAGAATATGGTTAGTGAGGGTATGTGTTAAGATGGAGGGGGTGATAGATTTCGATTTTGGTTTGATATATGGTGTGCTTCGGTGTCGATGCAGTCTCTTGTGATAGATTTCTTTGCAAAAGGATTCTCTTCTTATGCAAACGGGTCACTAGTTGAATGGCTGGTGGTTTTGGCGTTTTGTTTGGTGCCGGAATCTTTCTGTAGGGAATGAAGGCGATGTTCAGGATTTTCTTGCTTGTATTGGGACATCGAATTCTTGTGAGTCTGGTCAGGAGTTTGTATCCTGGAAGTGGTCTTAGGACAAGGTATTCTACACAGAGCTTATTGGCTAAACTTCAGGTAGGGTGTGATTCAATCTTACCTACTTTAATTACCAAGTTTATATAGGGTAATAAAGCCCCCCGAGAGCTCAGTTATCTGTTTGGCTTGGGTGTTTGGGTAGGCTTAAGACGGGTTCTTTTTTGTTAGCGCTTGGGATTATTGACCAATCTCACGCCCTTTGCTCGTTTTGTGGTATGGATGTTGAGACCATAAACCATATTTTGCTAACTAGTACGGTTTCATGGTCGATTCAGATAAGTGTTTTGGAGTGGTGGGACTTTCAAAGGGTTTTTCCAAGAGATTTACAGAGTATGATTTGTGTGTTGCAGGGTTTCATGCAACGGAAATCTTTTGTTGTGTTTTGTGTTGTTTTGGGTCTTTGGTATGAGTGTAATAAGGTCAAATTTGAGCAGGTGGTTCCATCTCGAGACCATATGATTAGGATGTTGCAAATACGGGTTAGAATTTAGGCGTGGGAACTGTGGAGTAACTTTGTCTTTTTAGTCATGATGTTTTGTATAATATGCGTGCTTTGATTTCTTCGTCTTGATAGGGGTTGGTTTGTTCTTGGTTCTTATGTTTTGTAGTCTTCTAGGTTTTGTTTTGCTTTGTTGTGCAATTTTGATTTTGATAGGTTGTTGCTGCTGGCTTTGGTGTTGTTTTTTTCTTTTTTCACTATTGCGCCTGCTTGCCTGTTGCGTTGTTTTGCTGTCGGTTGGTTGCTGCTGTGATTTGCTGGTTCGGGTCTTTTTTTGGAGATAGTCTGTTGGGGTTTATTTGGAGTTTGTTTTGTGTTCTGGTGCTACAAATTTAGTGATAGTTTGATGTTGGTGAGGTGTGTGTTTTGCTCCTTTTTGTAGGTTTTTTGGTTTTGTAATTCGATGAGTGTTGGTTTTTTGCTGTCGCTTGTGTTTTTGGTGTTTTTCTCCAAGTATAGTTAGGGGCTCTGTTCATATGGCTTTTTCCCCAACCTAGGATTTATGTTGGCAGTCTCGGTCTCTTCTATATCAGCATTTTTGTTTCTTCTTCGCTATATGCAGTCTGACTTCCAAAAAAAAATTACAGACGACATAATAACGAAAAGTAAAGTCTTCTTCGTCGTAGACATAGAGGAAATGTTTGCTACTTTGTGGGACAATCAAATGCCTTTAAACCCTAAAAAAATGTGTGTTTGGTGTAACGAGGTTAATGTTTGGGTGTCTTGGTCGATGAAAGGAGAATTAACGCAAATCTTGATAAATTTCAAGTATAACTACTTTCAAACAAGCTATTTTAAGTGGTGTACAGAAGCGGAGGAATCATTTTTGCAACTTTATAAATAATTGTCAAAATTCCAAAACTGGTTTCTCCCTTGCCAGGATAAACTAATTTTCTTTACATTTGTGCTAGATTTTACATAATTTATATTTTTGTTTATTTACTTAAAGCTTATGCTTTACACTTTTCTATATTGCATAATTTATGCTCTATTCATTATAATTGATTAAATTACATGTGTGAAGTTTTAAGTAATTATGAATTAGCATATTTTAAATTGGTAATCATGACTTATGTAAATTCAATAGAAGATGCAAAATATTTGCATAATAAATACAATATTGTAGGAAAAGATTTAAAAAGCAAAAAATCATTAACCAAACCTGACTAGACCGTTGCTGAACGGTCTAGTCCGGTCTGGTCTAGTGTATTAAATGGTCTGGTATGGTCTAAAAAGATTTTAAACTTAAATTTCTGGTCTAGTTTGATTTTAGTGTCAGATCAGATCAAATCGGATCATGTGCACCCCTACTCAAAAATATTGAATTTTTCGGTTATAATTTCCAATTGACCTAAAAGTTTAAATTGTTTTAATAAATGATTCATAATTAATAAAATCTCTTAGAAATAATTAGTTATTTAATATTTCTCAAATTTTGTAATATAATGATTGTATTTAAAAATTGGGATATTCTATATGGTAAGCACAAACTATGACAAAAGTTGAGTGGTAGCAATACTTGAAATTTTTTTTACAAAATAACACTCAACTCTTGGAAAATTAACTACAGTAACATTATGGAGGTAAAAACTTTTAATTTCCGTTAACTTTTGGTAAAAGTCATAAATGCCCCTAATAAATCCCAAATGTTTTCCTCAAAATAGCACTAGACTCTTGGAAAATTAATTATGGTTACATTTCCGTTAAGTTGGACTTTACATTTGGGATTTATAGGGGCATTTATGACATTTACCAAAACTTAACGGAAATTTAACATTTTTACTTTCATAATGTTACTGTAGTTAATTTTCCAAGAGTTGAGTCCTATTTTGCAGAAAAAATTTAAAGAATTGATAGCCCTCGTCTTTTGCAATTGTCGGTGCTTACCAAATAAAATATCCCTTAAAAATTTAATCATTCTATATACCAAAAGAACTGAATATTCCAAATGGCAGTCTCACATTAAATGATGATTTGAAAAAAATCTTTTGGTTACTTATTGTTGAGGTGTTTCAATAAATGTCAACTAATTTATGACTATATAATAAATTTGTTCTCTTAAAAAAATTCTCTTGCAAGTTTATTTTGAAACTATCTTTGTTAGGTAATAAGAGAATAAATTTGACATCAATATTAAAATATATATTTGATATCATTATTAAAATATAATAATTTTTTTCTATTTTCTAGCCTTTTTTTAAAATCTTTTCTAATCATTTACAATCTTTTTTTTAATTTAGGATTGGATATATAATTAATTCACATACATCATTTTTTAATTAATTTTTTCATGTCCAAGTAGTTGTATAATATCAACTAAAAAAAAATGTAATCATTCAGAATTTTTTGAACCATATTTCTCTTAAAGCTACAAAAATGTAAAACTTATTTACTTTTTTAATTATGCATTAATGTGATTAAAGTGTCATTGAAAATAAATTTTTTCTTGTAAGCTTAATTTAAAATTAATATTTAAAGTATCTTTCATAAACTAAATCTTACTAAAGATAATTTGTTTCCCATGTAAATCAATTTTATTCGCACTTTTTTTCTCACTTTTTCTCTTCTTAAGAATGGTGACCTTTTAAATTTTACATCTGAATTTATCACATAATATCCAAACTAAAAAATTTTATAACGATAATAAATTATTTTTAGTTCGGATTTATCACCGAAAGGTGATAGCTATGAATTGGAACAATATTGATATCAAGTGCATGCAACTGTGAGACATATAGATATCAAGTCAGGTCATTTCTAGGTTATGATGGTGGATCGGTAAATTATGGATCGAGTTAATATCGTATATATCTGAAGTCACTTTGATTTGAATTGGGTTAGATATATGTCGAGTTAATGTAGGGTTTGGGTCAATTACAAGTCAGATGTAATTCGAATTTCTTTAACCATTTTTTTCAATAAATATCAAGTATATATTGTTTGTTTTCAAGAAAGGAGTAGGTCGAAAATAGACACAATACAATCGAGTTTATATTATGTCACAAGTCAACTTATATCTATTCAAGTTTCAGTTAATTATAGATCAGATCAGCCCATAGTCAATTATAGCTCGTCTGAATTGATTTTATTGGTTGACACAATTTTTTATAGCCCTAAAAGATGACAAAAATGAGAAGGATTAAGATTGACTAGGTAATAGTAGTTAGGTATGAATTAACTTGATTCTAAATCCACTTCATTAAAAGTCATCAACTTTTTGTTATATTACTTATTTAAGAAGTTTTTACCTAAATTTTGTTTACTAAAATTAGAAAATATTACGTTCCATCAAAATTCTTAATTATTCACAGGTCTTTAATATTTGGTTCTTTCACTAAATTACAATGTAAAACTAAGATTAAAGACAATTAAATGCTAATAAAACTAGATGAAATGAACATAATATGCTCTTAGTTGATAAACGTGGCTAAATATATATAATCCATTTGAATTAAAGAACTGCCATTTCTAGTGAAGGCTAAATATTTGGCTAAGTGCAACGTATTGTTGTGCAAAAAGAAATTTCATATGTGTAACTTTGAAAGGTTTAACACAATGACTGAAATTTTTTTGTGTAACTAATTGGGGGGGCCACGTGCCTTGAACGCGGTCCTCCAAGTTATACTATTAACTTTGATGACAGTATATCGCAAAGTGTTTATAAATCAAAGTATATGGAGAATAATATGAATGGAACAATATATACTTGATATTTAGAGAAGGTCTATGAAGGTCTATGAACTTTGAATAATATGAATGGAACATGGCAACAAGACAAATATGTGCAAATCTAATCTAGTGTTTACAAAAGGTCGCCCATGTAAACAAGTCCGAAGCAATTATGATAACCTTACAAAAGTTTGAATGCATATGATGAAGGGTGTTCAAAAATTGTGCATAACACAAAGAGCCCAAAAGTAATCATAGTAGAACTTCAGCAGGTGGTGTCATTCGCATTAGAACTACATTCCATTTGACAAAAATCTATATGTGGACACACTTGCACATCACGCCTTTCTGCACTTGGTGCTGCTGATGGACTTACTTGATATTGGTTGGCTAAGTTTTTAACAAAATCAGCCTTTATTTGCACAGTTCTTGCCTAATCTTCAATGATACTCCTTGAGCTGAAAATGTAGTATTATATCTTCATAAAATAATCCAATAATCCTCAATGAATAATGCTCAAAGTTCTTGGCTGATTTGTGTTTCCAACGGCTGAAATCCCCAATATTGTGCAAATATTACGTGATAATTTGGCTGATTTCAAGGTAGATAAAATCTTCAATATATGCAAGATTGCAAGTGATCTTCATTTAAAAAGTAGCCAAAACTTTTTTAGCTGATTTATGTTGCCCAACTGGAACTTAGGAATTTAGGAAACAATTCCTCTGGCTTTATTTGCAAATATCTTCATATTCCCATGATGATTTCTTGAATATATTTCGGCTGATGAAATATGAAGCTTGGGCTGATTGTTTAGTTCTTTTGTTTCACTTTTATGATACATGATCCATGAGAAAAAAATAAATACTAGACTCAAATAATAAAAAAAGGTACAACTCAACTAACTAAACATGAGAAATGATTAAGCTTGATCCTAAACCTTGCTTTAATCATCTCGAAGACTTGTTATTGAAAAACACGAAAAATAAAAGACTAAAGAAACAACTCAAAATTGAAGAAGACTTAGTTTGTGATTATGAAATTAAAAGACTTGACAATTGGACCTTGAATTTGAGCGTCTTCCATTTGATGTATCATTATATTCATCTTGGCTTGCTCATGAGAACTAGATGTAGATGATATTACATCATCCCCTTCTTTGGAAAAGCTTGACCACAAGCTTGGTAACATGTCCTCCTCATGAAATGGAATCAAATCTACAACATTGAATGTAGAGGAAACACCATAGCTACTAGGTAGTTCTAGCTTGTAAGCATTGTCATTAACTTTTTCCAAGATTTCAAAAGGTCCATCAATTCTAGCACTTAGTTTTGATTTCCTTTTGGTGGGAAACATATCCTTTCTCAAGTAAAGCCATACTAAATCACCTTCTTTGAAAATCACTTCTTTTCTCTTTTGGTCCACTCTCTTTTTAACCTTATCATTCATTTTCTCAATCTTTTCCACAACTTGTTTATGCAACTTTTGAATCTCATTAGCTCTAGACTCGTCATCATGACTAAACTTCAAAGGTTGAGGAAAAGGTGTAAGGTCTATAGGGGTTAAAGGATTAAGGTCATAAACCACAAAGAAAGGAGAAAAACCGGTGGTCTTTCTAGGAACTAGATTATAAGAAATTCAGTTTGAAGTAGCAATTGTTCCTATTGTTTAGGATTCTTAGTAATGAGGGCACGCAACAAGGTTCCTAAGCTCCTATTGGTTACTTCGGTTTGCCCATCAGTTTGGGGGTGGCTAGAACTACTGAAGTTAAGCTTGGTTCCCATCGTTTTCCACAATGTTAGCCAAAAATGACTAAGAAACTTTGAATCTCTATCACATACAATACTTCTTTCTATCCCATGTAGTCTTACGATTTCCTTAAAGTAAAGATTAGCAATGTTAACGGCATCATGTGTAGTATGACAAGCAATGAAATGGGCCATCGTAGAATACCTATCAACAACAACCATAATGGAATCCTTATTGTTAGAGGTTCTAGGAAGTCCGGTTATGAAATCTATGCTCACATCTTCCCATGGGTTTTGTGGTGTAGGAAGAGGTTGGTAAAAACCTTCAGACGTTTTGTGGGCTTTTACTTTTAGGCATTGCACACACCTCTAAACAATATGAATGACATCCTTAGAAAGTTTAGGCCAATAGAGTGTCTCACTCACTAATGCTATAGTCTTTTCTTCCCCAAAATGTCCTCCAAGTCCTCCCTCACGATATTCCTTAATTAAGGTCTCCCTAACACTATGTCTACGTACACATAACTGACTACCTCGAAAGAGATATCCTTGAAAAATGTAAAACAATCCTTAAGGTTTGTTATGACATTTTTCAAATATTTCTCCAAAATCAACATTATTAATATAGCATTCTCTTAACAATTCCATTCCAACAACCTTAGTATTCAAAGTACTCAAAAGCAAGTATCTCTTAGATAAAGCATCAGCTCCGGTATTTAGTTTACCCGCTTTGTGTTTTATAGTAAAGTGAAAGGTTTGCAGGAACTTAACCCATTTAGCATGTCTAGATTGAAGTTTGTGTTGACTTTGAATAAATTTTAAAGCTTCATGATTAGAATGTAATACAAATTCTTTTGCAATCAAATAATGTCTCAAATGTTCTAAACATCTAACAATAGGATAAAAACTCTTTATCATAAGTAGAATATTTCAGCATCATTGAGTTTTTCACTAAAGTAAGCAAAGGGTTTGTTGTTTGGAGTTAGAATACCTCCAATACCTACCTCAGATGCGTCACACTCTACATCAAAAATATCCTCAAAATTAGGTAAAGCTAAAACAGGTGCGGTTGTGAGTTTGTTTTTAATGGTGTCAAAGGCTACTCGTGCCTTGGAGTTCCATTCAAAAGTCTTAAATTTTGTGAGATCGGTGATAGGGGGCCATGATAGAACTAAAGTTAGGGACAAACCTCCTATAAAAAGAAGCTAAACTACGAAATGATCTAACTTAGTGAATGGTGGTAGGAATAGGCCAATCCCTTATTACCTCAACTTTCTTTTTATCAACTTTTATCCCCTCAATTGACACAATAAACCCAAGAAACTTAACTGACTCCAAAAAAAATTGACATTTCTCCAAATTACCATAGAACTTCTCCTTAGCTAACACACTAAAACTTGACGCAAATGATCAACATGTTCATCTTCACTTTGACTATAAACCAAAATATCATCAAAATAAACCACAACAAATTGACCCAAGAGAGGTTTTAAGGTCTGGTTCATAAGGCTCATAAAGGTAGATGGTGCATTGGATAAACCAAAGGGCATAACTAACCATTCATAAAGTCCTTCTTTAGTTTTAAATGCGGTTCTTCATTCATCCCCTTCATGAATTCTAGCTTGGTGATGTCCACTTCTAAGGTTGATTTTGGAAAAAACTTTCAAACCATATAAATCATCTAACAAGTCATTAAGTCTAGGTATTGGGAATCTATACTTGATGTTGATTCTATTAAGGGCTCTACTGTCCACACATCCTCATTTCTCCATTTTCTTAGGCACAAGTAAAGTAGGAACGGCACAAGGATTTATGGATTCTCTAGTCAAACCTTTAGCTAATAAATCATCAACTTTCTCCTAATTTCTTCTGTCTCTTTAGGATTAGTTCTATAGGCTGGTTTGTTAGATAATGTGAAATCGGGAATGAAATCAATTTTATGTTGTATGTCCCTTTTAGGTGGAAGTCCATTTGGTATTTCAATAAGAAAAACATATGCAAATTCATCAAGCAAAGGTACAAGCAAAGGGTGATCATGCAAAACAGATTTGATTTCTTCATTTAACTTTAACGATTCTTTTCGTTCATAAATTCATGTTGTTCACTTTTAAGTATAGGAATCAAATAATGAAAATTTGTTAAAGTTGCTTGCAATTTAGAATTAGCGGCAGGTGCATATGGTGCTAAAGTTATCTTCTTGTTATTTAAAACAAAAGTACGTGTATTTTTAAAGCCATCAAGCATAACTTTTCTATCATATAGCCAAGGTCTTCTTGTTATTTACACTGTACACAGGAGTAGAAAACAATTAGTGGAGCAACCCATCATCATAAAAATGATTCTAATCAATAGCCATCCCCAATAACGATATAATTATTACTAAACAAAATCAAAAACAACCAAGAACAGGCTCAATAATGTCCTATTATATGTAAAAATATCGGACATTTTAAAACACCAATTACTAATCAAGTATTATCACCAATTTTATCAAAATTCATACATGGTTGTGAGCGAGTGAAACATCATCATCATAAATATGATTCTAATCAACATTAATCCCCAAATATGATAAAACCAATTACCAAAGCTCAACATTATCCAACAACTACAATAACAACCCAAAACATGTCTAATATAATCCCATGCTATGTAAAAATACCAGCTAGTTTTTAATCACCGAAAACTAAAAACAAGAATTCCCCCATATTTATCAAAATCTCTGGTGCCAACATATATATGATCAAGTAATTAACTAATAAGAAACAAAATCTACCCGCCAGAAACATGTTAATGATTTACATTTTCTGTTAAGATTGAAATACGCATATATAATTAAGTGGAAAATATTTAAATAAATGAAGAAATAAGGCATACATTTCGGAGTACGAGAAGCAGAGAAAGCACAAGCAAAACACCGACTCTTCTGAAGGTGAAAACAACGGCGGCCACATCTAACACACAAAGGATTCTTGTTTCTCCTCTTACTGAAACTTTCGGATACCTTTACTCATAGCAATAATTGATGGGGAAGATACGGCTGAGCTAAATGGAAGAAGGGGAAGAGTGTATGCATTAAATGAACTGGATTTAGAAGCAGATGGTGTATTAAATATTAACGAAATGTGGCGCCAGCATATGCATGCTATCTGAGGTGGCAAGTACCTTTATAATGTGGCAGGTGACACGGCAATTTGTTAGCAAAAGTACTATTTGCATGCCAATTGTGAATAATGTTAAAGAATTGCTCACATTTTATAGATTATGGATAGATTTTCAAGAAAACCGTTAATATGATAACAAGTAACTAATGATCCAAAAACCTAGAAATGTAGATATCAACTCAATCATCACTGAAGATGGTTTCTTTGACAAATACAAACAACATTTTCTAAAATTTACAAAAATGAAATTAAAACATTAAATGCAAAAACAAGAACAGAAGCAGTATGATTTTAATTAGCATCAATCTGAATGCCTTTTGAATGAGATAAAAGATTCCAAACTAACGATAAAACATAGTCATAACAATAGAAACACGATACAATACATTTTGATCAAGCAGTTGAAATAATAAAGTCAAAGAATAGGATTCCTTTTCATCCAACCAAAACTAAATCAGAAACAAAAATTATATTAATCTAAGCATCAACTACACTCAAGACCACAGCAAAAAAAATTAAACAATACTGCAGAAAAATAAACAGCCGTCGAATCAACAAACGAGCAAAATAATCAAAATTTAAAGAAGATACCAAAAACTATGAAAATCGAATTTCTTTAACAAATAACCTAATTAACAAATTTCAACCTTCATAAAAGGATACTAATAATTAAATTCAATACCCTAAGTTCCGAAATGAAACAAAAAAGGGAAGAATTTCTAACAAACTAAGATTCAAATTACGAAAATGAAATGAATCGTAAAATCACGAATTGAGATCGACAATGGCGGACGATTTATGTGGACAATTTTTGCCGGAGCGGTGGTAAAGCTTCGTTATCCTTGCAAGTTGTTCTTTTTCTTTTTCTTTTTCTTTTTTTTTATTATTTCTTTTTTTTTATTATTTTTTTTTTCCAAGAAAGATTAGGAAAGAAGGAAAAATGGCGAGGGAAATGGGAGGTTAAGAAAGATCAGGGAAAAAGGAAATAGAAGAACAATAGTAAAGAAGAAGGAATGGCATGGGAAATGGGAGGGTAGGGAAGGAGGAAGGAGTTTGCTCGGGACAATCTGATCCCTCCATCAGGGACACGTTGAAGGAAGAGGGAGAATTGTGAATTGTGTTATCCACTTGCTCATATTTAATAGATAATAATAATAATAATAATAATAACAATAATAATATGGAAAAATTATAAAAAACTACCTAATTTATATGTCTTTTTTCAAACAACTACCTTATTTACAAATTACTACCAGTTCACGGTTATTGTATATTGACTTTTAACTTTACACTTTGACCAGCATGTGAAGTGTCATGTGAGTTATCAAAACACTCTTCTTCTTAATTAAACACACGATTTCAAAAAGGGGAAATCAAAGAGCCCTAATTTCTCTCATCAAACCCACATTTTCCCCTTTCTCCTTGATTTCCCTAATTAAATTCTTCAAAGAACCCTAATTTCTCCAACAATCATTCCACCATTAATTAGTAATGTATTTTGCTTTTTCAACAGCAAATTCGAAGCCTAAAAAATGTGGGTGTGGAGTTCCCTTTGCAAGGAGAGTTTCATGGACCACGGAAATTCCTGGAAGAAGGTTTAAGGCTTGCGTTTTTTATGATCCTGATACAAATTGGAGGGGGTGCAAAAAGTTTACATGGATTGATGAACCTGAAATGGCTGATTGGCAAAGAGAAGTGACGAACACACTTGTGGAGGAGAAACGACAATTAGCAACCGAAATCAAGATTTTGACTTCAAGGGTTTGTTCTTGGAACTTGAAAAGGAACAAGCAATTTCAGAACTTAAAAGGATTAAGAAGAAATGGATGAATGAAAGGAAGCATGGAAATCAGATTACAAGCTTTGTATTAGGGTTTTTCTTTTGTTTTTTGTTGGTGTTGGTTGTACTAATCAAGGTTAGTAAATGAAGTTTATGAATTATTTAAGAATTTGTATTAGTGATCTGGGTATGCAATGGAAGGATGATTTCTTTTGTAACATGATTATGATGAATGAAATGGGTTTTCATTTTGTCTATTTAATTTCTTTTTTGGTATTGCTTGCTGCATCTACAATCACATACAATGTTGTTTGTTGTTTGCTGCTTGCTGTGTATGTGATGTTGTGTATATGATGTTGTGAATATGATGCTTGCTGTGTACATTCATTGTTGTGTATGTGATGCTTACTGTGTACATTCATTGCTGTGTATGTGATGCTTGTTGTGCTAATCAAAACTGATTCAATGAACTTGAACACACTTATCAAGACTCAAAATTGATCAAGACTCACTTAACATCAGTATACTCAAAATTGATCAAGACTCACTTAACATCAGTATACTCAAAACTGATTCAATGAACTTGAACATGCGCAGCAGTATCATCAGCACTGATTTTCAATGATACACACTGATTCAATGAACTTGAACACACTGATTTCAAGACTGATCAAAACTCACTTAACATTAGCACTGATCAACACAGATCCAGTTCTTACAGAGTCTTAAACAAAGTACATTGGTTCTTGCAAAATAAAACATAAACAGATTCAGTTCTTACATTAAGTGAACAAAGTACATTCAACATCTAAATTTGACTAATTTGATCCATTACACATGAAGTAGATCCAGTTGTTACAGGTTGCGTTTGTTGTTGACTGCTGGAGCTAGGCACATCAGTTGTTGTGGACTGTTGAGTTGAAGAAGAACCCTTTTTAGGCCTTCCACCCTTTGATTTCTTCTTTGTTGTTGGTGGTATGGGTGGATTCTTGTAGCCCTTTTTGTAGTGACCTAAATTACCACAGTTACCACATCTCCTTTGCGTGAATTCCCTAACAGCACATGCAGGCTTCTTCTCTCCTTTTCCTTCATCAGCTTCCTTCTTTCTTTTCCTCTTGTTTGGCTTTCCAGGCATCTTTCGAATTGGTGGAGGAAGTGGTTTGGCCAAAGTGATTGTGGGCCACATTTTGTGTCCTTGCATACCATGAAACTTTGGACCATAGGTCTTTGCATACGTTTCTATATGATAGGCCTCGTGGACAAATGGGTTGCAATCTAATTTTCTAAGAACAATACAAGCCATTGCATGTTTACAAGGGATCCCAATAAGTGTCCAACTTCCACAATGGCAAGTCTTATTGGTCAAGTTGACAACGTAAGACTCTTCATCATCATCCACCTCAAACTCAAACACATCCACTAGGATTACCCTTAAACCGTATATACCCTTTGCATTTTTTTCAATCATTTTGTTGACAGATGGCATTAACACACCTTCAAAATTACTCAACCCTTCCCTTTTAGCTACACTTCTTTGCATCACATACCTCCTAATCCATTCCATTAGAGAAATTATAGGCTTCCCCCTTGCTTTTCTTAAAACGTTATTGAATGACTCACAACAGTTGTTTAAGAACATCCCAGATTTACTCCTAATGGGAAAATCATGTCTAGACCAATGTTTTGTAGGAATGGCAGCTAGATATTCATATGCTTCAGCAAAAATCTTCTTAATTTCATTCATTTCTCTATCAAAATGAAACTGTGAAAATAAATTGTTACTAATTAGTTGAACTTTATCTCAAATAATTATATGTATAGTAGATTCCATACCTTGTTGTAAGCTCTTGCTGCTTTCCAAAAGTATTGTTTAAAAAACTCTCCAGGGAACTTGATCTTGAAGTTTGCCCATGTATGCCTGCAACAGAACCTAATTTCAGCTTTAGGAATCACTGAGTTGAAAGCTTCAACCAAACCTTACATCATCCACAAATTAGTATTAGCATTATAACATTAGTTATACTTAAACCAGAATAAGTATTAACAAGTATTTACATTCATACCTTTTTCCTGTCACTCATGAAGGTGAAAGGTTCACCTCTTGCTTGTACCCAACTGCTAGATGCAGTAACTGACCTAAGATCTTCTACAAGGAGATTCGGAAACCAAGTCCAAGTTTCCACATTTTTTGTTTCAACAACAGCCCAAGCAACAGGAAAGATGTTATTGTTCCCATCTTTACCTACAACAGTCAACAAAATTCCAGGGAATTGTCCCTTCAAATGTGCCCCATCAACACCTATAATAAGCCTACAACCAGCAACAAAACCCTCCTTACATGCTGGCAAGCATATATACATCCTTTGGAACAAAGGTGGAGGTTTGTCTATTCCAATGCATTTGACGATTTCAGTGCTTCCTGATTAAACCTCCTTATTGCCTCCGCATAATCCCACACCCTGTTATACTCTTCACTAGCATCACCAAATATCATTTTCATTGCAATTCTTTTTGCCATATAACACTTAGAATACTTCAGTTCACAACCTAACTCCCTATTAACCCATTTCTCAAATGCCTTTAATTCCTAAGTTGGATTTTCCCTTTAATCCTCTATGTATTTCTCAGCTAAATACAAAGCAATGACTTTATTATTTTGGTGTTGGTGACCACAAGTGTGCTTGAAAAAATAACTCCTTATTTGAAGTGTCTCCTCATCTTTCAATTTCACAGCATGAACCTTAAAATAACTCTTCTTCTCCTTCACACAAACACACTTCACAATTCTTGCTTTTAATTTACTACAATTGCATCTATTGTAACAATACACAATGATCCTACTACTACCATATGCAGGTAATAATAATTGTAACCACATTCAATAGCATGGTACCTTAGTGCTTTTCTAAACACATATATTGTTGGAAATTTAAGGCCTAAAGATAAATTGATCTTACCCTTGAAATCAACCTCGTGATTGAATGTAGGATAGCTGCTTATACCTTCCTAATCATCATTCAATGCACCCAAATCATCATCATCAAACGCTAGTTCATCCCCTTCTCCATTATAGTATATGTGTCTATTTTTTTCTTCATCAATCTCCTTATCTATTGCCAATCTAATTTCATTATCACTTATAATCACATCATCAAGACCATAAACTACATTTTCTGCAAACAAATCGGCTTCATCCTCAAATTCATCCTCATCACCACCACTATAATTTTCATCACTACTATCATCAAAATCAGATTCTTCCTCCTCTACGTGGGCTCTCTCGTTTGCTATGAGGTTTAGGGTGGAAATAACAGCTGAGTTTTTTGTTTTTAGATATAGGGTTAGCACTCAAAGATTCTTTAAAACCCATGTCTTTGACTGGTGGTCCCTTTTCCCCAACATCAACATCTATATTTGCTCTTCCCAACTCATCCACAACCTTATCTGCCACATCAGCTCTTTCAATTTCCACTTCATCTACCCTAACAGTCTCTACATTACCCACCTTAGTAGCCAACTCTGACCCCTTTTTTTTCAATTTAATAGCCTTTTTTTTTTTCTGATTTTCAATTTCTTCATCTTATTGATCTACCTAATTTTATGAAACCTAATAAATTATTCAAGACACAACAACAATCAATTCACAAAGTGCAAGATAAAAAAACAACAAATTAAGAACAAAAACGCAGCAATCGGATTGAAAATGCTAAAACAAAAAAACATAAAGATTAACCCTAAAATATAAGAATGAACAAGAAAACCATAATTGAGAAGTAGTACATACCAGTATAGGCTAGTCCTTTAAATGAGAGGAAGTAAAGAGGAGGATAGGAGAGAAAGTAGAGATGAAAGAGGTATGTCTATATAGGTTTGATATTTCGACAGTAGCATTTATGGAAGAAGAAGATTGTGTTTCGATAACTCATGTGACACTCCACGTGCTGGTCAAAGTGTAAAGTTAACAGTCAATATACGATAACCGTTAACTGGTAGTCATTTGCAAACTTTTGTGTTACATTAGGTAGTTTTACATATTAAAGGTTTCATTAGTACTAAAATTGGAATTCGTGTTGTATGTAAGTCTAAATTGAATCCTAATATATGTAGATTCAGATTTAAAATGAATTCAAAATTAATTTTGAATTGTTTATTAGGTCAGGTTTAAAGTGGGTCTAACGGGTCTGAAACGGGTTAAGGAGTTTCGCTCTTAAATGGGTCAAGAGAAAAAGTCTGATTTAGGTATGGGTCTAAAAACCCTAGATCTAAACCCAGATAGAAACCCATTTATTTGGACCTAGAACCAGACTTGGATCTATTGGGTCTCAAAAATGGGAATGAAATCTTAAAAATAGCGGTAGGTTTAGAGAAGGTCCAGTAGGGTCTTGGAACCTTGACCATTCCTACAGTAAAGCTTAGCCTAGATAAATAAGATCCAAATGGCTAAACATCCTGATGCCTAACTCCCCGATCCAATCATGATTTTCACATGGACCAGACTCATGAACCCTGTCAAAAAACAAAAAAAGTTATTCTTTTAATATAATATTCCTCAGCAAAGCTAATGAGGAACTGCCTCATATGAGATTTTAGTTGACTTTGCAAGGAATAGCTGAGAAGTATCACCTCGAAATTGGTAACGACAACATCCTAAGGCCAAATGAGATTGATATCATTAGGACCTTTGGACTACAAGTCAAATGATGAGATATAAATATCTTCTTATTCAGCACTCTTAAGATATCGACATTCTGACTAACTTATAACGCACAACACTTATTGCATTCAATCGTCCTTGTGTTGTCTTTCTTCTTTTACTCTTGTGAAACAATATAATTTACTTAGGCCTCACGACATAAACATACGCTTGTAGAGTTCCTTTAGGCTAAGAGTTCTTTTACTCTTGTGAAACAATATTAAATTTTACTGACTTAGGCGTCGGAAAAGGACCCCAAAGAACATCTTTGGGCCCTCCAAACCCTTGTTATCTTTGCAGATATGCTCATTAAAGTGGTCTTTTTGCAAGAAAGGCTAGATAATAAGGATAAGTCTCTCAACCAACAATCTTTCTTGAGACAAACTCTAACACTAATAATAAATTTAGTGCAAATTAATTGTGTCCAATTCTTAACAAGAATAGTAATATAGCTAAACAAAATATTATGTTGCAAGATTAAAGAGGGGGCTTGCAGCTCTCTATGTGTCTCCGTCCCCAACTTCAAAATTTAATAAAACCATACTAATGTGTTAACTAGCTCATATTAGATAAGAATCTAAGCTTATTATATTTAGGACATTGAGTTAGCCCGACCCAACATACTGTTAGCTCTAATTATAAGAAATAAATATAAGATAACAATTCAAAGTGGTGACTGATGAAAATGTTTCATTTTTGTATTTTATTTTTATTTTTTACCTATTCCCTTAATATTCGGAGTAGATCTGGAAAAATGGTCGATCGGTCAGGTATTTGTCGGGTTATTTATGGGTTGGGTCAGTTTCGGATCACGATAAAACATCATCACTATTTTTAAACGATCAAGCAATAATAATTGAACATAAAAAAACATTAAAAAGTCTAAAATGCATCATACTACAAAAAAAAGATATCCAAATGACTTAAAATATACTACAATTTTTTTTGCAAATAGGAAAATTTTATTAATAAAGAACGACTCAAAGAAGAGTCCAACAACCAATAAAGGGAGATCTTATGTACCTATCTGGCATAAAACCTTATCAGGAAAAAGTCATTGAGGAAACAAAAGATGTAGGGTGCCCTTCAAAAGAAAACGTGGGCAAGTTACATACACACTAAGACCACAGAGGTTATATAACTGAAGGTGAGTCACAGCCCGACTCACCTAAAACCTAAAAGCCCAAAAATAAAAATCAAACACCAGAGAAAAGCCACAAGATCACCCCCCAAAAAAATCGAAATAAAATCTTTACAATATTTGACTACTAAACACCTAGAAAGACTAACCTTAGGGAGCCCTAACCCTAGAAATAGAACAAGATGTGGACGACATCCGCCAAAATTCTCCGAGTATGCCCACCATTGTCTCTACACCAAATACATCAGCCCATCAATCAATTATGAAGAGATAAACCCTTCCATCACACTTAACAGTGACTATACTATAAAGGGGACGACCAACATCGTCACTCCCTTAACATGTGGTGGTGGCCAACACCATTGGGTCCGCAAGAAAAACGAGGTGGTAGTCAGCATTACCAGGACCTCAAGCACTCTAAGTCAACGACAAGGGTGAAAAGAACACCAAAGCAACCAATGTCAACATGGACACAAAGCTCGACACCTGAAGACAAAGGAAGAAAGCGGTAAGCGGGAAAATCTCAACACTCAGATTAATTAGGGAAAGGTATATTCGGTGCAAAAACGTGTCATCACTAGAGGTGTTCATTCGGGTTACCGGGTTGGTTTCGGACGGTTGTCATTTGATTCGGATGTATTTCGGATCGATTATATTTCGGATGCATGTTGCGACGGGTCATACTCGGGTCGAGTCGATTAGTCACGGTTCGGTTAAAGATCGGTTATTCGAAGTATCGGGTTAGTATCAGGTCGGTGTCAGTTAAAGTTCGTGTCGAGTTTCAATCGGTCTCGGGTTGTCATCGGTTAATAATTGGTTCGATTTTACGAGGTACAGATCGGGTTCGGGTATTTTTCAAGTAGAATTCGTCTACGAATTGCGAATTACTAATTACTATTGATTGAATCAGTATCAAATTAAGTTGTTAGTCATTTTTTAATTGATGATAAGGTTTCTTTACTTAAAGCAAAATAGTGAAAATGCAAATCAATTAGTGATCATTATTACATTGTTACTTTTACTTGTTTGACCGGAAATTAAAATTATAAAGTTCTATCAATTTTCATCTAATTCGATTAAAAGTAGTTAAATAAACATTAACCATTAATTTTTAACTCTAAATATATGAAATCATGTATTTATAAATTTTATTTTATTAAAATATTTATGACCTTATTAGAATAACTAATAGATGATTGAATATGAGTCAATCATACTTCTATGTAAAAAATTGGTTCGGGTTTATAGCAGTTCAATCTAAACTTCGTTCGGGTGAAGTCGGTTTTAGCCGGATCGAGTTCGTTTTTGAGCATGATTCGGGTCGGATATGACTCGGGTCGGTCATTATTAGGTTCGGGTAATCTCGGTTAACGGTTATGTGTCGGTTAAAAAAATCGGTTACAACTCGGGTTTAGTTTTCCCATTTTCGGTTAACCGGTTCGTATATAGCTTCGAGTCGGGTAATGTCGGTTCGATAAACCTAAAAAAGGAATACATTTCAGGTCGGTTTACTTTCGATTTCGGATCGGATTTTCGGGTTGGGTCACTTTTGAACTGAGCCATATCAGCTAGGCTCATGTGAGGACAGCAACAATAACCCAAAGGCTAGCAAGGAATCAATGAACAACAACAATAAAGACCATCAAAAACTTCTAATTAACCCCACTGACCAGGCCACCTTGGCGGGCTTGTACAGACGAATCCTGAGCCCATGAGATGACGTCGAGGGCATAGTTGGAATCTCCACACTAGGAACTAGCTACCATGGTCCAAGGATCCTACTCATGGTCATGGAAAGCATATGGAAAAGTAAGGCAAAGGTCGCCCAGTCAACAGGGACAGCAAGCCAAAACATACAGCAGCCTCTGACCACTGACCAGGCCACCTTGGCAAGCTCGCCCAGACGTGACCCGAACCCATTGGATGACGTGGAGGGTAGGGTTGGAATCTCTGCACATGGACCTAGCTACCATGACCCAAGAGCCCTCCTGGAAGTCACCGGAGGTGGACTGAAAACGGAGCACAAGGTCGTCCAGTCAGCAGCTTGCATATCAGACATTACTTAAAGTTTCTGGTTGTTTGTTTGATTTAATTTGTGTTTAGCCACGTGTAATTAGCCGTTAATAACCGTTAGTCACTCATGTAATTAGCCTACCTTTCATTCCTAGCTCTATAAATAAGTGATTCAATCATTGTAAAGGACATGTTGTTGTTTAATGAAAAAATTTCAGAAAAATTCAGTGTTTGAATTTTTTTTCAATTGCTTGCAATTGGGTTACTTGGGCCAGTTTGCCCTCCATTGATTGTGCAACCTCTTGATCAGTCTTCAAGTTTGCACTTCAATCTATCCAAGAACATTGATCATTCCATTGATTAATCAAAGGAATCCTTCATTGTTGCGTTGAAAAGGGGCTTGGCAGTCCAACCCTTGTCAAGGCATTGCATAGCAATCTTGGAATATCCTTCAATATCTTCGTGTCAATTCCATTTCATTGCGTTTACCAAGCGTACATACATCAATTGGTATCAGAGCAAGAACGTGTAGGGCTGGAATTTAATCCTCATTCATCTGTAAAGGCGAAATTTCAGAGAAGAGGGCGATTTTTTTTCTGTTCGTGTTCGATTCAGTGGCAAATCTCTGCAAACTTCGTTTGTTTTTCTTCCTTTTGTTTAATTACTTTGTGAATTAGTGTTCCTGCATATAATCCGTTGCATTTCCATTACATTTGTTTGGTCAATTGTGCATACATCATCTGATAATCACGAATTTGGTTCTGAAACCCTAAAGAACTCAGTTCTTGAAGGAGTTTCTGCAATTGGCGATTTTCTCATTGCATATCCGTTTAAATTTCATTTGAATTAGTTAAAATAGAGTTGCATTTACATCATCATTGCATCTTTGCTTACAATTTGATTGTAATTGTGGCTGTACATTGCAAACCATCACAGAAGAACACTTCTTCAATTCTGATTTGTGTAACATTGCAATTTGTGATTGTATTTTGCATATCTGTTTGAATTTCATTTTGAATTAATAAAAAAAAATAGAGCTGCATTCATATCTCATTGTCTATTACTTGCAAATTGATCATATACGTGATTGTGCATTGCATAACATCATAGAAGAACAGTTCTTCAATTCTGATTTTTTTTTTTGTGATCTTGCTGTGCACGATTGAAGTTTCTTTTTGTTCCTTTGTGCATATGTGCTGTAATAAACGAATAACTAAGGAATTCACATTAGCAAATCATTTAAAGTACAAAGTGATTGATATTGTTTCATTTTAGAGCAAGTTGTGCACAGAACACAATTGCTCAAATCCTGATTTCTGTTGCAAAACAGAACATTGCAGCATTCATTTTCACCCATTTACATACATCAATTGCTGCACCAATTCTTTCCTTTGCATGTTTGTTTTTAAAATCAACAATTCATCATAATTGCAAGGTACTTGCTGCCATTACATTTAAAGATAATTTTTTGCACAAAAGTCAGAAGTTCAGAATACAACAAGTTGCTTGTTGTGAACAGAACAAGCTTGCTGCATTCCAATCATTATTTGCATATTTGTATATCTTGTGTGTTTGCATCATAGAAATCATCATGAATATGGAAGAAAAATTTGATGCATTAGTCAACATGGTCACTCAATTGAGTTTAACTGTTAATGAGCTTAAGAACACAGCACCCCAATACCCACAGCAACCACAGCACCCACACCAAGACTTGAACATTGAGGCTGCAAGGGAAGATAAATCCATGAGGGTTGATGTGTATGAGTTTGAGGGTACATCACATGATCCAGAGGTGTACATTGAATGGGAGAAAGGGGTAGAGCGTTATTTTGAATTCAAAGAAACCCACCTAGACCACCAATACAAAATAGCTAAGGTGAAATTAACAAGGCTAGCTGCAACTTGGCTTGAGGGAATTCAAAGGCAACGAACACGTGAGAATAGACCTAAGATCAACACTTGGGAAAAGCTTAAGAAGCACCTTAGGAGGAAATACATTCCCAACAATTATAGGCAGCAACTATATACAAGTTGGAGTAATTTGAGGCAAGGTTCTAGGTCGGTGGCTGAGTATATTCAAGAAGGGGAGAGGCTAACTGTTTTGTGTGAGCTAAATGAGCACGAAGAAATGAAGATTGGGAGGTTTTTAAGTGGATTAAAGGAAGACCTAAGGGAGAAGATTGAGGTGATGCAGAACCTTACCTATGAAGGAGCATGTAATAGTGCTTTGATACTTGAGAAATCAGCAAGGAGAAGGGTCACACAAACTGCACACACACTGAACAAGGCACCTGCACAGAACACTGATCACAGTAACAGAACAGCTACACCAAATTTCACTTCCACCAAGCTTGCACAGTCCCACAATGCCTCTAGCAATCCTTATGTAGAAAGACCAAATGCTAGCAAAGATAAGGACATGAACCCTAAGGATGTCATGTGTTTTAAATGTCAAGGGCATGGCCATTACAAAAGAAATTGCCCCAATGCACGAGCCTTCACACAAAGAGAATGGAATGAGATCCATAGTAGGAAGGGGACAAGAGCTATGTTAGTGAACATAGAAGGAAGAGAGGAAGTAAAATTACCCCCCTACGCCTGAGGATGAGTATGAAGGTTCTTTTAGGGTGAATAGCTGTGGATACATGGAAAGGATGGATAGCACCACTGAGGATAGTGAAGGGGAGGGAGACATAGAGCATATTTACCCCGAGGAGGAGCTTCACAATTTGTTGATCAGGAGAAACCTTCACATGGTCCCACAGGTCAAGAATTTAGACCAAAGAGAAAACATTTTTCAAACAAAATGTAAGATCGGGAACAAACTATGTGATTTGATCATTGATGGAGGCAGTGAATCCAATTGCGTGACTAAAGAGCTAATCAAGACTTTAGGATTGACCACTACACCTCACCCTCGACCTTACAAATTAAGGTGGTTAGATGATAACACAAAGAATGCGGTTAGTAAACAATGCTTGGTGAATTTTAGCATAGGCACATATAATAATCAAGTGCTTTGTGATGTTTTAGCTATGGATGCGTGTCATGTGTTGCTTGGGAGACCATGGCAACATGATAGGAAAACTATTCACAATGGTTTTACCAATGTCTATTCACTAAGGCATGAGGGTAAGATTAAGGAATTAATACCACTACCACCTCACAAGGCCATACCTCCTACAAAGACTAAGCAATCACCTACGCATTTATTAGGAAGGAAGGAGTGTGATGCTAAGGATGATAGTGTTAGACACATGACCAAGCTAACCTTCTATGAGACCATTAAACTACATGAAATACCTCAAGGCATGGACTCCAAGTTCTCTAGCATCCTTTTGCCTAATTTTTGGACTATAATGAGCACAAAAGTGATATTCAGTGTTGCATACTACCCTCAAACGCACAATCAAAACAAAGTACCATATGAAACATGGAGAAATACCTTCAAGACCCTAATAGAGCAAAATACCAGAGATGAAAACAAAAAAATAGATCATGAAGGATTTGCACATAATGGATATCCTAATCTACATGCTAAATACTTCCCATTTGCATACATGTCTGGCCTTAATCATTGGAATACTACTACCTTAGTTTATTTACTTGTGCAGGATAAAAGTGCATGGAACACAAGGAAGCAATTAACCACAGCTCAGCGCACACATGCTCAAGTTCAGACAGCAGCGAATGCATGCACTGTTAATGCAGCCAGCAGCTATGATGCTTCATCCTACCACACGCACTTGGAATTGAGGACAATTCTTTTTCAAGAAGGGGGGATTGAGCCATATCAGCTAGGCTCATGTGAGGACAGCAAAAATAACCCAAAGGCTAGCAAGGAATCAATGAACAACAACAATAAAGACCATCAGAAACTTCTGATTAACCCCACTGACCAGGCCAACTTGGCGGGCCTGTACAGACGAATCCTGAGCCCATGGGATGACGTGGAGGGCATAGTTGGAATCTCCACACTAGGAACTAGCTACCATGGTCCAAGGATCCTACTCATGGTCATGGAAAGCATATGGAAAAGTAAGGTAAAGGTCGCCCAGTCAACAGGGACAGCAAGCCAAAACATACAGCAGCCTCTGACCACTGACCAGGCCACCTTGGCAAGCTCGCCCAGACGTGACCCGAACCCATTGGATGACGTGGAGGGTAGGGTTGGAATCTCTGCACATGGACCTAGCTACCATGACCCAAGAGCCCTCCTGGAAGTCACCGGAGGTGGACTGAAAACGGAGCACAAGGTCGTCCAGTCAGCAGCTTGCATATCAGACATTACTTAAAGTTTCTGGTTGTTTGTTTGATTTAATTTGTGTTTAGCCACGTGTAATTAGCCGTTAATAACTGTTTGGCACTCATGTAATTAGCCTACCTTTCATTCCTAGCTCTATAAATAAGTGATTCAATCATTGTAAAGGACATGTTGTTGTTTAATGAAAAAATTTCAAAAAAATTCAGTGTTTGAATTTTTTTTCAATTGCTTGCAATTGGGTTACTTGGGCCAGTTTGCCCTCCATTGATTGTGCAACCTCTTGATCAGTCTTCAAGTTTGCACTTCAATCTATCCAAGAACATTGATCATTCCATTGATTAATCAAAGGAATCCTTTATTGTTGCGTTGAAAAGGGGCTTGGCAGTCCAACCCTTGTCAAGGCATTGCATAGCAATCTTGGAATATCCTTCAATATCTTCGTGTCAATTCTATTTCATTGCGTTTACCAAGCGTACATACATCATGAACAGCTCTAGTCATCACCAAGAACACACATGTATATATTTTTTCATATAGGTCGATGAGAAATCATAGTTAAAGTTCGACACTAAAATTTATAAATTATAACTTTAATTATAACTTTAATGAGCATAGTTAAATTCAAAAGTCAGATAAATTTAATTATAAGTTTTTAAAAAAATTTTAAAATTTTGATATTTAAAAAATAAATTTGCGACGAATCTATCAAGAATACACATGTATATATTTTTTTATCTAGATTGATGTGATAAAATAATATATAATGTTTGACACTAAAATTTATAAATTATATTAAAGAAGAATATATATGAAAATTGAGAGGGTATTAATTTATAAAAGGCTTACAAAAGTCTTAAATTAAAAGCGACTACTTCTAATGAACGAGTAATTGTTAAAATATAGAAGTACTCCTATAATGTCTTCCGACAAGTTAATAGAAGTAAGAAACACATACCAGACTTAAAAGATGTAATGGAATTGATCCAAAAAGGAATTGAAGGTTAAATTTTTAAAAAAGATGATGATTAATTATTGGAGAGTCTGATCTAATTAAGGAAATTAAGTAATTATTCTTCTTTTCTTGTATTAGGGGCTACCGCTGTCTATTTCCATTACGGGGTATTCTTGACTTTAGAGAGAGAAACTCTAAACAAATAATCAATGAGACATTCAAACTTTTCGATTTGCTTAATAACGTCCAAAAATTAAATTAAATTTGGACAATTTTTTTTTTTTTGGTTTTTCCCATTATATTTATTTTAATTTTATTTTTATATTATATAATGATATTTTTGATTTTATCAACAAATTTAATATATATTTTACATTTCTCTCACCACTTGAAAATATTTATTTTGTTACTTTATTTTTCCTAATATAAAAAATAAAACCATTAGATAAAACTAATATATAAACTCGTGCAATACACAAATTTATTAATATGAAATACATAAAAGTATAACTTTATAAAATTATGCAAGTATTTATTATCATAATTAAATTTATCAAATACATGACATTTTTTAAGTAAAAATTAAATACTGATTTGTTATAAAATTATTTATCAAAGACATTATTTTTTCATTCAATTAAATATATCAAATTCTAGTTTAACGATATAGAATTGCTATAATAGATTACTTCAATATAAATAATTTATCAAATTTTAAAAAAATATTAAATGGTAAATTAGGTAAATATTATCATGTAATTAACTATTTATCTACTAAAAGATTTCATTTGTCAAGGCTCCTTCTAAAACTGACATTTATTTTCTAATATTTTTATTAGTATGTATATGATTTAAAAAATATCAAATATTAAATTAAATAAATATTATCATATAATTAACAATCATCAAATATAAGATTTTATTTGTCAAGACTCCTTTTAAAACTGCATTTATTATTTTTTAAATTTTTATTAGTATATAATAATTTCAATTTTCATTATTACCCATCAATCGGACTACACTCAACCCAGTAAAGTAGAAATAATTGTACTCCACCATTTCTAGTGGACAAAAATTATAAAGATGTACGAATAAATTGAGAAAGTTTTAGTATTTCTTTTTATTTACTAAATTTGGAAATATCAAGGCTTAACCTTCATTTTTATTTTTTTTCTTAAAAGGTTGGATATGAATAAGATATAATCAATGATGAAGCTAGCTGAGGTAGGAGCTTCAAAATTTTGAAATTGTCATTATATACTCTCTACTATTCACCTTTAGAGTCTCATTTGACTTTTCACGGATTTTAAGGAGAGTTAAAAGTGAGATCCTAAGGGTAGAAAACAGAGTGATATTATTTTTAATGTTAGAGAAGAAAATTAGTATGGGTAATGAAGGGTATAATTGAAAATAGGATAAAGCTACTAAGGGCATAAAAGTCAAAAACCCATATCAAAAATAGAAATGGGACAATTAAGGTGACTTTACCATAAAAGTAAATATGACACATAAGCTGAATAGGAGGGAGTATTTTCCTTTTAATTATTTTCTATTATTTTTACTCAATGTACTATAGAAAAAATTTTCATAATGATAAGTAAAAAACAACAATAACAAGTCTTTTATGAACATATAGGCTTAAATATCCAATAGAAAATTTAATTGCTAAATAAATTAACATATAAGCTTAAAAACCTTAGAAACTACTACTAATTAGAAAAATATATTAGGCTATTATGGTTTAATTTATTTTGATTAATTTGTCTACTTATCATGTATAATACTTCCTCCGTTACAATTTACTCGCAACATTAGAAATACTTGTACTATTCACTTATCTCTTGATTTGTGATTATTTTGTAATTTATAACTTAAAAAATAGTCAAGTGATCTCTTGTTTAATTCGTTTCAATATAAAGATTATTAATATCAAATTTTTTATAATTTTTTATTAATATATAATTATATATATTAAGGATTGAATTTGTGTATTAGACTGTGTGAAAAATAAATGGTGCAAGTATTTTAAAACGTTTCTCAATATACGTGCCCATACAACAAATTGGAAGATAAAATTTGAGAAAGTATTCAAATACTTCAATAATATTTGCATTTATTATTTTTTGGCTTTTAGGCTATATCATAATACTTGTACTTTTTTTATTTTTGGCATAAAAAAATAATTGAATAATTATTTATTTTACCCATATTTTATAGTCCAGCAATACATAATCAGTTTTATTAGAAAAGAAAATTGATTCCATCTTTTATCAAACTTGTTACTAGAAGTGATTTTTTTTAATAATTAAATAGGAGTATTTTAAAATGGTGGAAGTAAAAGCACAAGGTATTGTAGGAGAGAGAGAGAGAGAGAGGGAGAGACCCATGAAGAAAGGTTGTAGACAGGGGCATAATCTATTCAACTATGCAAGTAGCTAGTTTAAGAAAAAAATAAAATAATAATTTAAAAAAACAACCTTTGCAAATACAAAAAATTTATCCCTCTCTCTCCCCTAAATCGTCCTCTATCTATCTCCTATCTCCTGTTTGGCAACATCCAGCTCACATTTTTCAGTCGTAGGTTCCCTTTTTTATTTTTATTTTTATTTATTTTTTTTGGTGCGTGTTTCTGCAAACTAAAAATACAACTTTGAAGCTTTCCTCTTTCTCTCTCTTCTCCCCATCTTTTCTTTAATAAATTCCTTCTCAGTAGCTACTCTTAGAATCCCAAATCTAGAGAGAGGTAACCAACAAGAAACAGAGCTTTTTAGAGAGGGAAACAAACAAACAACAACAACAACAAAAGAGTTCTTGTTCTTCTACTTTTTAAAAAGAGCAATTTTTAAAAAAATTTAAATGAAGTGAGAGAAAATTTGATCAACATATTGGGTAGTATTATTAGTTAAATTAAGAGAGAAAAATCACAAAAAATGTGGGATCTAAATGGTTCCCCTGATGAAATAACAAGAGTTATTTCTAGAAATAACGATGAATCAGAAGGTTGTTCTTCTCAGAAAACGTCATCGTTTGAAGCTGATGAAAAGAATTCCCCATCTTCCACCGTTGAAAGATCCGACACTAACAACCGTCGGATTTTCGGCTTTTCCTTTTTAAATAATCATAATAAAAACAATAATAATGATGATGAAGAAGATGATAATTCTTCTTACTCCGGTGAAACTCCGGTGACACGTCAGTTTTTTCCGGTACAATTAGATGTTTCTGGTAGTACTTCCGCCATCGTCGGTGAGTTTCCCAAACCTCATTGGGCTGGAGCTTCTTTATACCCATCAGCAGATACCATGTCCGCTGCTGCTATAATGGGCCCATCTACAACTACCAAGCCCATGGAGTTAGCCCAGCCCATGAAGAAATCCCGTCGCGGTCCACGATCCCGAAGCTCTCAATATCGTGGTGTTACTTATTACCGACGTACTGGCCGTTGGGAGTCTCACATATGGTCAATTTTTTCCCTCTCAATCTTCTCCCCTCATTTTTTTATTATTAAATTCTGATATTTTTTCTGCCTTTTTTGTTTGATTCTTCCTTCAGGGATTGTGGGAAACAAGTTTATCTAGGTAATTTTTTTTTAAAAAAAAATTAACTAATTTTCATTTCGTTATTTGTTTTTAAATTCTGACATATCTTATACTAAATTTGTGTTTTATACAGGCGGATTTGACACTGCTCATGCTGCTGCTCGGTTAGTATATACATAATATTTGTTAATTATTGGAATAATTTATTTCATATAGATGGATCAAAAATAATATGCACATTTTATAATTGTGTGTATTTTTTTGATTAATACTTATGTTGATATTGACATGAATTTAAATGAATTGAAAATTGGAGCATATTATTAATCCGGGTTATCGGGTTTGGATGTGGGCAGTGCGTATGACAGGGCAGCAATTAAATTCAGAGGAGTTGATGCCGACATTAATTTTAGCCTGGAAGATTACCAAGATGATTTGAAGCAGGTTAGTTAAAAAAAATAATGAAAAACATAAAAACAAAAAATAAAAAAAAGGTGGGTTTTGTTGAGTTTTGGTTGGTTGGTTGGGGGATTTAGATTGCCCTTCCTTATCTCATCTTTTTCCACACTACTAATACTAGTTAAAACAAACACATCCTAATCTTTTACTGCTCTTAAACAGTTCTCTCACCCCATTTCTCTCTATTCATTTTTTGTTCTCCATCATTGTGTTTTTTTATGCTTTTATTAAAGCTATCTAACAACTACAAAAGACATTGATGGAGAATTAAATTTTATTTTAATTCAATGTGAGATATTTTTTTGATAAATGTATGTTTCATATATCTTTTAATCATTTTTTTTAAGCCGAAAGACTCTTTTAGGGATATGGGTTGTTTCCTTCCTTACCCAGATCCCGATCATAATTTTATATGAGCGGGATACAACGGATATGACGATGTTTCATGTTTGTTTTGTGATTGGGTAGATGGGTAATTTGACAAAGGAAGAATTTGTTCACATACTTCGCCGACAAAGTACTGGTTTTCCTAGAGGAAGCTCCAAATATAGAGGTGTTACCTTACACAAATGTGGTCGTTGGGAGGCTCGTATGGGCCAATTCTTGGGCAAAAAGTATCCTCATTTACTTTCCTTTAATGATTTTATTACAATTATACTCATTTATTTTCTTCTAATAACATGATATTTTTGTTAGAGAAAGTATAATAATTTGACCGAGACAGACGAGTATATATATACTAAAATAGGGTTTTTTGTTACTAGGTATGTATATTTGGGATTATTCGATACAGAAGTTGAAGCTGCGAGGTTTGTTATTTTACCATCTGAATTTAGTTGTCACATTATGCGTTTAAATTAAAAATTAATCTTTCTAAAAATTTTGATAAATTGACAAGTCAATAAAAAGTTTATCTGATAATTTAAGTCTTAGAATATATATTATATACTCTAACAATGAGAAATCGATGAATTGGTGTATGATAGGGCGTATGACAAAGCGGCAAT
The DNA here is from genome assembly GCF_026212465.1 of Amaranthus tricolor. NCBI lineage: Eukaryota > Viridiplantae > Streptophyta > Magnoliopsida > Caryophyllales > Amaranthaceae > Amaranthus > Amaranthus tricolor. The sequence continues at coordinate 4,433,917 of NC_080055.1, forward strand.
CAAATGTAATGGGAAAGATGCGGTAACTAATTTTGATCCTAGCATTTATGAAGAAGAGCTCAAAGCATCAGCTGGTAATATAGAGTTAAATGAATAAATGTCTAGAAATTATGCTCAAAAGTATAATTATTGTTAATTTGATAAAATTAATTAATAATAGAATTTATTTTTTGGGTGTTTAATTTTAGAATGTTCTACAAGTGGTGGTGGTGGTGGTGGTGAGCATAACCTTGATTTGAGCTTGGGAGGATCGTCAAGCTCAAGGAAAAATTCTACAAACTTAGATTTTCGAGATACTTCCGCAATGCAAGATCAACATCAACAACAGCAATCACAATATTCAAGTCCTATGCAACTTGAGCTTAATTGGCAAAATCAAGGCCCTAGGCCTAAGGTTAGATTATGCCGATTATAATTTTTACACTAAAATAATTATAATAAATTAATAATAGTAATATTTTATTATCTTATTATAGTTATGTTAAAATTTTATATTCCTTCCAATTTTGTATATGTGTTCCGTTTAGTTTTACACACTTATTTCAAGATATTATTTTTTTAATATTTTTAATTGTGTATGATAAAAAAATTATTTTTTTCTATTCTAATTAAGTGTTTTATTTATTTTTTATCATATTGACATTAAATGTATTATTTTCTTATTTGATAACTATTTTTTCTTTTTTATACTTGCATAAAATTCAACTAATTATGCAATTTTTATTAAATTATCATTTTTACCATTACTAAACGCCTTCCATGTATTCTCTCACTTTCCTTTTTCTTGAAACTGATGCATTATGAAATGTGACATTTATTTAAAATAGGAGTAATAAGTTAAAAATTCAGTATTATCTTAGTCGGTTACTTTTCAAGAAATGTTGTGGCTTCTGTTTCACCTAGTTTGTAGGGTGACATATCAAATAAAGATCTTACATGACTAAAATTTAAAAACCCAAACTTTAGTCTCGGGAATAAATAAAAATTTTACATTTTACTTAATATATAAAAATCCCATTTTTTGCTCACTTTTTGTTGAATCCTTAAGTTTATGTATACGCCCCCAAATTCAACTAATTACATGACTTGATAAATATATTTTTTTTATTTTGGAAAACTAAAGCCATAAGAGTTGTTTATTTCATTTGATAAATCAAAAAATTATATGGTATTTTCGGCTCACAACCAATTAATAAGCATTGTTTAATTTAAGTTATTTACAAAGGATGCATTTCGAGGGGAGAATCATGATCATGCTGAAACACTGCAATTATTAAGCCAAACTCGGCTACAAGCATCGCCAAATTCATCCAAAAACCACGAAATGTCGATGCATAATCGATATTCAGGACAACTGCCTGTTTTTGTTCCTCCACATCTCAATTCCTCAAACTATTATCATCATCATCAAGTGGGTATTATTTTTTATTTATTTTTTATTGTTTTATTATCTTAGTACAAATTAATTACGTATTAAAATTGTTTTTAATTTTGGGTATGATATAGATTCAGTTTCCAAGCAGTAGTAATGGAGGCAGAATTGATTTAATGTTGTCAACAACAACAAATAACAACATAAACAGTATTAATAATAATGAAAATCGTCATCAACAACAGCAACAAGAGCAACAGCAATGGCATCAAATTGGGCCTCCTTCCCAATTGTATGCTACTGCTGCAGCATCATCAGGATTCTCACAGCAGATATCAACACCCCCACCAAACTGGATGCCCCCTAATAATGCTTTCCACCCTCTGATGAGACCCTCTTAATTCTTTTTTCTTATTATTAAATACTATTTCTATATATTATTATAACTTCTTAATCCCCCTAATTTAACCCCTTTTTGGCTATTGTAAAGCCTAATGCTTTCTATTTTTGGACTTTTTTTTTTTTATGTTTTGTATTGTGGAAATTGGGAAGGACACAAAAAAGGAAACTTTTTCCTACGTTATTATTGGCTTTATATTCTAGTCAAACTAACAGTCAAAAGAATTAAGGCGAATGAATATTGTATTTATACATCAATGCATTATAGTTTTGATGATTATTATTAATTTATCATTCTTACTCCTATATTATTTTTCGTGCAATTTCTCAATCACTCACCTCACACTTTATTCCCTTTATTTTATAGTTTCATTCCATTCAATTGACGGAATAACCTCTACAAAGTCTAGATATTTAGCATTGGAAATGGATTATAGTTAGATAACCTTATGCGTATTTTGCTTATGTGACTAAAGACATCTTCATTTGGGTTATCAGGTCGATTTTAGGTTATGTTTTTCGAGTTAGTTTAAAATTGGATTTTTTGTTCAAATTGCTTTTTTGCAAGTTATAAATCTATTTTTAAGTCGGGTTAAATCAGTTTTGGTTATAAAGTCGGGTGAATATTGAGTTGTCAAATCTGTTTTGAAAAACTCTATCAGAACTTGTTAATGATGCTATTGAGAGTCAATCTTTTACTAGTTTGTTATTATGAACAAACAATAAGGATGCGTACAAGTACAATGTCTCCTTAATAGGTGTCAAAAGATTGAGATAAATGGAATGTTTCGAATTCTCTCAGTTCGAATTTAAGAAGATTTAAGTTCTTATAAATTAGACGATATTTACCATCAAATGAGGCAAATTCAAAGCGACGGAAAGTAGTATGGATTTGATTGACTCCAATTATAATATGGTTTCTAAATAGGGTAATTGGGAAAAAAAATGTTAAAGGTAAAATGATTAGCATAGGGTAGGATTTGATGAGGGGAGGTTTGTTGGGAAGGATGGGAAATGGAAAACTTACTAGAAATTAGTACAGTTGAGAAGAGAGGTATGCAGAAAAAATGCAGGTTCCTAAGAAAGAGATTGAGTCTGGGAAATATCACCCGGATAGTGATGAATGGTCACTATCTTTACTGTCCTTTGAATCAGTTCACTTGCTGAAAAAAGCAGCAACTCTTTTGTATTATTATGAGAGAGACTTTTCCCTTTGTAAATTCCCCTCCTCTTATTTGCTTATTGGTATTGGGCATTGCCTTCTCTGTGATAATCTGATCACAGGTTTAATTTCCCTTTCTGATATACATATTTATAACACACATAAAGTAAACGTCAAGATTTTACTCTTGTGTCAAGTGTTTGCATTTGGCAATGTTTCATTTTTAAGCCATTTTGGATCTTTAATTCGAGCTAATTGGATATTCCTAAATAAAGTTTTGCTTTACTCTTTATCAAGTTTTGGACCTCATAAGTCTAAGGTGTTCAATTGCACATAGTACCCTAAATTTAGGCGCTTTAAACATTAGTTGAAATTAGTTTTTACTATTTTTGTTTTTGTTTAATTACAGGGCACATTGAAGTTTATAGTGTATTTTTGTTCCGCCTCTGATTTTGGTCTAGAATTGACGGATTGTTATTCACACCCTCCAAAATTTGGCAAAATTTCTATTTGTTAATCTTGTTAGAGATGATTTATCGGTGACATAATCTCAAAATAAAAAGTTCATATATTAATAGTATTATTAGTTAGAGCTATTCAATCTATTCTTTTGTCCCAGCTTTGCTTTAATTTGGCAATGTCTTGAAAGAAGAGGCAAGTTGTTTTGTGAAGGGGTTAACTCTAAACCTTCCTTATGAAAGAAACCATGAGATTAAGATAATCATTATCTTAATTACTTATTTGCCCTACTGAGTTTGTTATATGTTTGATGCAGATCACAAAATCAAGTTTGTGGGTTTAAATGGGGGATAATACAACAAACAAATTAAAAGAAGTAAATAATTTTAAAGTAAAAAAATGATTGTTTGATGAAAACTAATATTAGAAGTAGAGTCATTTTCTGTTTAGCAATAATATGAGTCAAACTCGAAAAGACAATGTTGTATATATTAAAGAAAATATAATTAATTGAATACTTTTTGATTTGCTACTCTTTAAGTATCAATATCTTTGATTTCCTTCCTACTCAAACACAAGTTTATATTTCAACAAATTTATTCTTTAGAAAGTTTTTGGTTCACATTGTAATTTTAAGCAAAAATCAAGTTGTTAATAAATCCTCCTCCAACTATTTTGTCCCATTTATTTTTAATAAAAAATTAAAGATTTGGGTTTAATTAGGTAAAGTAGTGAGATATTTAAAAATTAAGAAAGATAATAAAGAAAGTAAAAGTAATAAGATTATATCCAAAAATAAAATAAACTAAATTCAATGCGTTATCATGTATTAGTAATGTTTATTTAAAATATTTGATTATTTATAATAAAAACAATGTTCAAATAAAAACACAGATGAAATAAATTTATCCAATTAAATATAAACATTATTCTTTATGATGCTTCATTTATACTCTTTAGCTAATGTCCAATAAATTTATTTTTATTAAGAACAAGAAATTTAATACTTTATTTATTTTCTTAAAATTGATAATGACATATTAATATCTAAAATTCCTTTATTATTTCCATTATTTTAATGAGTTAAAAGATTTATAGTTTAGATTTTGGGTTATAATACACTAAACTAAAGAATAATGACATAATAAATTATATGTGTTAATTAGTTACATGAAATTGCACATCAAATTTGCTATAATAGGTCAATCAAAAATAATTTATTTGTTAGTTTTATCATCAATACGGATAAGGTTGCATACATCATTTCCTTTCAAATCTCACTCTTGATGGAAACTAAAAAAATTCTTATTATTAACATATATAAAAAAAATATTTTTCTAAAACGATAACGAAAGTATTTATTACCGTTATCAAATTTGAAGTTTTCGGAAGAAAATGTAATAATCTATATATTAACATCATAACAATTTGGTAATAGACAATTTATTTGCCTTTTTAGATCATTTTATGCAACTGAAACTTTTATTGAATGCTATTGAGAATATATTCAAATTATTTAGTTTATAAATCTTGGAAATTCTTGGTATGTGATCAATTCAAACTGATTAATTTCTATTATATCTCCATCTAAATAGGTTTGTTTTGGATTTTTTACTTTGAATATACTAGCAATTTGGGCTGGTCTCTCATTTAAATTTTTCAAATGTTTTTATTAGATTGTATATCTCCATCTAAATAGGTTTATTCATCCAGTGTCTCTGAGAAGAACATTTCCAATTTTACGGTTTTTTACTAGATTGTATAAATTCGTTTCTTTTATTATTTTTAAATGTGTTGAATTATTTTGTTTATTATTGTACTTTTGTTGATCTCTAAGGATGATATTTAAAATTTTCGAATCTTTTTATTAAATTGTATAAATTATTATTTGATAAGTATTTTTGAGAATGACATTTAGAATTTTACTATATTTTAATTAAATTGTTCTTCTTTCATTTTCATATGTTCTTCTAAAATAAAAATTACGAATTTTAGTGTTAAACATTAACTATGATTTCTCATCGATCTATATGAAAAAACATATTAATATAGGATCCACAATTTATATTTTCAGGTAGTATAAACTTTAAAAGTTTACAAATAAATATAAACCAAAGGCTGGAGAGAAAGTTTATTGATGCCGACCTCGGAGGCAAATCACCTTGGGGCTTGGGGTAATCTACAAATAGAGTACGAAAGGAATTTTTGACCAGTTTTAAGTCTACGATTATAACTTATAAGAGAACGAATCTTTAAGCTATTAACAATCAACAATTTACATATAAATAATTGATGAATGATTGATATTTCAGCCCTACAATTAATTAATTAAAAAAAAAAAGTATATAATTAGGTATACTACGTAAATAAGGGAAAAATAAAAAGAATAATAAAAAAATAAATTTGGATAGTAGTACAATGTACTCCCATGATAATTGATGACTACTCAAGTATCATGATTCATGACCAAGTAGGAGTATATAATAAAATATAGACACCAACTGTCCGATGATTTAAATTGATTTTGTATGTTTAAGGCTACCATTAGTGGTAAGTGGGCCAAGGTATACTAAATTAATTAGTAGTTGTACTACATTATTTATTTATTATATTAATTATGCAACTATCTCGTATCTTCTACCCATTGGGAGTTGTGATTATACTTTTAATTTTATTTGCTTAGACCTAATCTCTCTCTTCTTTGTCCTAAATTAAGTTTAGTGTAGTACAATTGTACATTATTACTTTTTATTATTTTGATTATTATGACGATTTTAATAATTGTTGCTTAATTATGTGACTTTGTCACCTAGGGTAAGTTCAAATGCATAAAATTACGTTTGTTTTGATCATACGTATATGTCATTAATAGTTCTTGTGTAATATTTAAATTAATTGGATATCTCAAATTCTTGTATGAGACGGTCTCACCGTGAAAAATGTCTTATATTTGGGTTAAATAGTCTAATAATAAAAATTTTTAACTTATTGACTTCTAGTTTTTAAGTCGTGTCACTGTGAGACGGTTTCATACAAAACGGACTGATAGGATATTTATGAATATCAAAATGAACTTTATATTAATACATGTATATTTTAATAAAGAATATCATTATTATAAAAAAGTCTAGAAATACCATAAATATATGTAGTCGAGATTCTTAAAATTTGAGTTCTCTAATAATTGCTTTCTTTGCACCTTCATTTGAGATTCCTCTAAGTAGTGAATTACATATGCTAATACAAGTTGCACTATATGTAAATAAGTTGGTTTTGATTGTTTAAACTATTATATTAAATGCGTAAATGGTTTGATATTGAAAATGAAAGAGCGGAAAAGATATATTTTTTCTGAATTTCGAGGAAGTAATTTTTGTAAAATGACCAATTAAACTTTTATCCATTATAAATTTCTTTTCAAATCAAAGCTACTATTTAATTAAATAGTGGAAATCAAAATAACTTTAAAGGTTGATTAAAAATTGGTACTTATTGTCAAAACGTGTGTTGTTATAGTTACGTTGATAAATGAATCAAAATGTATCAAACATAGCATCCTTTTTATTTCAAAAATACATTGAACTTTAATTCAATAAATATAAAAACTTATTAACGATAGTATAATATAATATGATATGAATGATGTTTATATATTTAGTTTTTCAAATTAGTAATAATCAGGGTCGTTCTTAGAATAGTTTTGAGGTGCAACCGTTTAAGACATAACTTATAAAAGAGCCAAATTGAATTAATCCTTATTATTAAAATTTACTTTGTAGATAAGTACCTTAACATTATATGATCTTAAATTTGTACATTTATTTGACATTAATGTGATAAAAAAAAGAAATTATATGATGTATAGTTGGAGAATAAAAGAATTGAAGTTTTACTTATATTAGGACCCTTTTTTATGTTTCGACTAAGGGCTAAAAATAATCAGGAACGACACTGATAACAACTCGCTGGTAAATAAGTGCTACTTAGTAAAAATCACCAAATCACAAGTACATCACGCTCCGATAGATACATGTATCTTTGCTTCTAAATGCATAACCTAAACTTTCTACAATTAGTTAATAAAAAAGTAATTAAAAAAAGTAAATGTAATGGATTAAATTAATCTAAATAGTCTCTGGATTAGGATTGGAGCAAGTATCTCTCTAGATTAGAACAATATTAATATTATTATAAAGCACTAACTATAATTAGTACATCTGATGTATTTGGTTATAAAAATTAGCAACTATCATGAACAGACTATGCATAATGCTTATTCAATCGTACAAGAGGTATAAATCAGACGTCTAATATTTAAATTATTGAGTTAATAAGTTAATAATATAATTAAGGATATGAGGTCATTGCGGTCGTCATATGAAAAATTTAATATTATTTAAAAAAAAAATTATATAAGAGTCTCTGTCATAAAACGGATGCACTTGTTTGGTGTACAAATATATTTTAATGTGCGACTTTTAATTAATAAATAATTGAAGTGTCCAATGGTTGCAAGAAATCTTAAATCGGAAAAAAAAGGCAACCACATGATTTTTGATCCTATGAATCATATTTTTGTATGATTAAATATTTTTTTTTGTATGCGACGAAAAGCACGACAAATCTAACTTTATGTTTCGTCTTGAGGAGGAAAAAGTGTAGCAATATCCATTAATCTAATTGAGTGATTCTATCAAAATGTTCCTTTTTATTACTATTTCATTTTTACGTAATTTTAAGGTACGGATTTTTAAGTTGGCACAAATGTGAAAATCAGACCTTCTTATGCATTCATCAGACTCAATATTCATTGACCGTCTTAAATTTATTGGTTATAAAATAATTATTTATAACTTAAAAACGTTTATTTATAACTTTAAAGTAATTAATTAAAAAAATAAATTAATTATAACCTCAAAATGGTCACTTATAACCTTGTTGAAACTGCAATCCTTTATATTTTTAGTTTTGACCCTCTACTAATATACTCGATAATGTGTAATTTTATGAGTGTAAAAATACAACAAAAATTACTATAGCTCAAAGGTTGGGGTAACACATTTGTAACCTAAGATTAAGGGATCAAATCCTAATATAAACTACTTATTTTTTTAATAAACTAATAAATTATATTGTAATGTCATTAGTCATTATCTTTCATAATTTAATATTATTATTTTTAGTGTGTGTTTATATTTTTGCTATCTTAATTTTATTAGTGTTTTTTTAGAGACTTGGTAGGCAAAGATATAGAGTCAATAACACTTGAATTTTTTTTCAAAAGGGATAATTATAGAAAAACTTCAACTTTATTTACTGAATATTATTTTTGCTATAAATCATGTTTATTTCAGTCTACTTGATTTTAAATTTTTTAATTTAACTAGTTTTTATAAATTATGGTCATTATCACTAGTGGAAAAAATCTTATTTGCTGCGTGACATATGCTGCGGTTTTTCAATTATGCAGAATAAAACAGGATGAAAAACTGAGGGAAAAAAATTAGGTTATATACTGCGGTTCCTCAAAAACCATAGCATATAGTCTAAATTTTAAAAAAAAAAAAAAATGAAAATTACATTATATGCTGCGGTTGTTGAAGAACCGCAACATAAAATATAAATTATATTCTTTTTTTAAAAAACGCGTGTCTCATATATCCTTCTTCTTCAATAAGCTAAACTACTGTTTCATTATAACGTTAACAAAAGCTAGCTAAACCCTTCTAAAACCCACAAAAAACCACTACTACTGCTTTTGAATTCTTCATCTTCCTCGTTCTTCAACCCACGAACAACTGCTAAACCCACGAGACAAAAGCTAAACTACTGTGTTCTTCAAAACCTACGAACAACTATTCGAAAAACCCACGAATTCTTCATCTTCTTGTTCAAAGTATTGTTCTTGTTCATCTTCAAAACCCACGAAATTGAGGTATAATTTCTCTTTTCAATATATTAAACCCTTAAGTTTTGCTAGCTATTCGAAACCCACGAAATTTAGGGCTAATTTGTTTTATACTAATTTTGTTTTTGTTTTACATTGTAGATTACTTAACCCAAGAAATCAAGGTAATTTTATTTATTTTTTTAACTTGCAAGTTCATATTTTTATTGTTTTACTCAGCCCTAATTCGTGCGTTTGGTTTGAACAAATTTGGGGTATTGAAAAAGGTTGAAGAAGGTTAAAGAAGTACAAGCTCGTGGGTTTTGTTCAAGGGTTTTGAAGAAGGTTTGAAGGAGAAGACATCAATGGCAAACAACAATGTATTCACGAAACTTAATGAAGACAATGAAGAAGGTGAAGAACGACGAAGTAGTAGCAGATGCAATGAAGAACGAAGACTAATGAAGACAATCAAGAACGAAGACAACAATATGAAGAAGAGGGCTTTTCGTGGATTTAGAGAAGAATGAATACAACAGTAATGAAGACTAACGCGTATTCACGAAGACTATAGAGGCGTGTAATTTAAAAAAAAATACACTTATTTGCTGCGGGCATTCTAAAACTGCAGCATATACTCACTTATTTGCTGCGCGCTTTACTTCAACCGCAGCATTAGATATTTTTTTTTCATTTTTTTTGCTATTAAATACTGCGTCTAAATAAAACCGCAGCAAATGATTCGCAGCAGATTTGTTTTAATCCATTGGTGATTTGATATATATTATTTGTATTGAAATGGTTAGAATTGAAAACAATAGTCATATGCTTGAAATTACGTGCTTAGTTGCATGGAGAAGGACATAATTGATGATGATCATGAATCCGAAGAGAGGGGGGACAAAGAGGATGACAGCCCCTACGTTAGACACGAGAATATAGCTGAAAACGCCCCACCATATCCCTCGTAGATAGAAATAGTAGTAACAACGGATGTTCCCACTATCACTACTAGCGTTGGTTCTAAGAAGAGGAAAGGACGAGGTCCTACGAAAAGCCTCAAAGTCACAGAACCCATGCATGCACTTGGAATACAATGCATTGGGTCAACCTTGTGGCAAATGGCGTAGGCAATATGGAAAACAAATCAGCATATGTATCCGTAAGATTTCCATATTGTACACAAGGAATGAGGTTCCAGAGGGTTTGAAGAACTCTATATGGGATGATACTGTGGTAAGCAACTTTACTATTTTTATTCATTTAGTTTCATTTTAAAATTAATTTAATTGACACTAATAAATATAATTTTTATTTTTTGTACAATGTTTTTCACATTGAGAATGATGAAGAGAAGAAGAATGTTTTTCTTTCAGCTGTTGCTGAAAGATTCAGATATTTCAAATCCAAACTTGTAACTGGCTAGATCACCAAAAAAAAACGTGCCCATAAGACCAAGAAGGTCAAAACGAGAAACGAAGGAGGAGACCAAGCATTTGCAAAGATGCCCTATGAAATATGGTGTCATATATCAAAGAATGAATGGAAAGCGTTTGTTGCCAAATAAACAACTCCTACCGAAGTTGTAACTATTCTATTATATTATAGCTTTTGATTTAATTTTACTTCTTTTGATTCAATCGCTAAACTAATAATGACATTTGATTTCTATTGATTAATTAGGAAAAGCGTGATAAAGCTTCTGAATCAGCAAGCAAAAGGAAGTTTACCATCGCTTAAGCCCAAAAACGTACGATGAGGCTCGAAAAGAGTGGGTGGATGCGGGTTTATAACCCAATCAGAGTTCCACGACCTCATCTATGGCTACCTCTGCATCCATGAATACTCATGCTGGAGATCGGGTGCGAGATTGGTACTGCAGACTTCATTCTCGAGATTCAAGTGGTAAATTTATCATTACTGATCCGGGAATGAAGAAGGTTGATAATGCTGTGGTGAGTTTTGAAATTATTAATTATATCCTTAATTTGTTTTGTATTTTTTAGCTTTGATTTACTTAAACTAATTGATATATATGTCACTTTGTATTTGAACAGATGGGCTAGAAGGAAAAAGAAGCAACAGGGAGTTCACCCTTAGAGGCAATGTTAATGCATTGCATATGGTGTTAGGGAAAGACCATAAAAGGCGGGTAGTCGGAAAAGAAGGGGTCTGTGTAGGGTTAAAGAAGGCCTTCGGCAAATAGTGCGTCGGTACTCAATCCAGAACGATGCCACCTGAAGAAGTAGCGACCCTCAGAAAGGAAATTACAAAGGACGTTCTCGACAGAGTTGCATTCATTTTACAGAAGATGGGAGCATCCACTGTAGACTTGGAAAATATGATTGTCGAGGATCAGCAAAGTCAACATGGGGATATTAAGGTTTCGATCGAGTGAACACTCGAGCCCATTACCCCCGTAGCTCAATATCCAACACTCAGCCCATTGCTACCCCCGAAGCTCAAAATCCTACACTGGAGACTGTGAACTCCATTGCTCAAAATCCTGAGCCAACACCGGAGCTCGTGGTAAAGATACATAGTTTTTAAATATATAAGCACCTATTAATTTAAATTGCAACGTGTTTTAATATTTTATTATGATGCTAATTATACTAAACGACACAGTTTTCAGAAGGCGACTTCTTGTTCTTTTTTGCTGCCTCAATTAGGTGTTGCTAGTGGTGGCGACTTAACTGACGTTGCATACGGTGTGGCACAGCCAACCAAAGAGGGCCAAACAGTGCATTCCATGCCTATTACAAGTGGCCACATAAGTGTGACCGTAGAAATTATTGTAAAGGGGTTTGAAAATTTCTCACTCCCGGTTCCAATGCCAGAATGAATGCTTGAGAAACTAGCAGACGCCCAAGGTAGTTTCGTCACATGGCCATATGCTTGGGTCCAATTCACTACCAAGGTAATAATCATTTGTATTTTATTTATTTTTATTATTTTAATTGCATGCTTACACTAATTAAACTGTATAAATTGAAATTAATAGCCTAAGAGTCCAAAGGGCTCTAAGAGAGGAATCGTTTCCTCATCGAAGGGGTTTGATTATACAAAAAGCTTAAAGTCGATGGGAGTGAATCAAATTTTGACTGAGGAGGAGCTAAAGGATTTCTCTTCGGATTGCAAGTGGTTGCACACATGTGCATCACGTATAGCTGAGGAGGACCAATAATACTCCACCTTAATAAGGACCAATTCAGTTTTGATGAGGCTCCTTTTGTAGTTATTGGTCGGAATGATATCAAGGAATTTTTGAGAGGAGATATGTTGAACATAGCTCTTATCCATGTCTACATGAGATGATGTTTATTATCTTACGTTTTGGGCTTTATTGTTTAATTGTTTTAATAACCAAACGATTGACAAAATTTCTCATTCATGAGTTTAGTGTGGCTTTTGACGAACTGAATTGTTGCGAATCTCATATTGGAATTAAGCATTGCATGAAAACGTGACAATTGTGGCTTTTCATACTGAATATTGAATGTTTGGTCATGTCAATATTCCTTACCAGGTCGGACATATAACCATCTGGAAGCCTTAATCTATTGAGCCACTCAAGCAAAGCATAAATCTGTCTATCATCCAGGGTATATGTTGCCATTGGGATTTCGTTCCCCATTGGATGCAACGCACTTTTAATGCCAAGGTCTTGTAAGTGTCTATGTGCACCAATATGATCCTTGGTTCCCTTTTCAACACGCATCACTATATTAAATATTGTAAACTAAGTTAGAGATGGGAACGGCAACAAGAGCGGGCGGGGGTGGGGGTGAATTGTTGTTGTTACAAGTTTAAGCGTTTTTGCCCTGTTTTTGCGGAATTAGATTAAAGAAAACAAAAGTTAAACTTAGAGCGAAATAATGAAAGAGACAACACGATTTTTACGTGGAAACCTTCTAGGCATAATTAGAAGGAAAAACCACGATCCCACGGGATTTCTAAACTCTTCACTATGTTTAAGGCAACTCGTTACAATTACATTAAACACCTTGCTTCACTCGAAGTGCATCAACTAGGCCAACTTCTCTTTCCAATTGCTTCACTCAAAGCAACTCACTTAGCTTTACTTCATGCTAATCTCTTCACAAGCTTCACTAAAAGCTATTTAATCCTCGTTAGACTCACCCAAGTCTAATTACAAATACTCACTCAAAAACCCTTACAAAAGGATAAAATTCTCTAAAAATAAAATCAATAAGTTGCACAAGAAAACATTATAAAATTAATTGGCAATTTTAAAAAAAAATTTTCTTGTAAATATTCCAAAAAATATCGCATGAAATATCAAAGCTCATACGTTGGCATATTTTGAGGAACAGCTGAAAGTCTCTATTTATAGATTTAAAATCCCTAACAAAAAGGAAGTGACCAACCACTATTCCCTTATCCCAAATAATAAGGAGAATAATGTGGATCTTAAGATCTAAGGACAACCTACGGTTAACATCCAAAAATAGGTATATATTTTGACAAATTCAAGTCCACGGTTATCCTAATAATAACCACTGTACCCTTATACTAATAATAGGCAAATCAGCTACTGTTCTCTTCTACTAACAATAGCAGCTGTTCCCATATGCTAAAATTAGTTGCAGTTCCCTTTTCCAATAATAACAACGGTTACTTAAACTAATTATAGGCACGGTTACATCTAGCTATTCTAACAATAGCTAAGGCTTCCTTAATATCAGCTGCTGTTCCTATATTTAGTTAATTTGATTATTCACAAATATAGACCCTAAAATAAAGGATTATAAAAATGTTAAGATAATTTTGGAAAATACTTTGCCAATTATCTCAATAATTTAATTAATGCAACAAATTAATTTTAATTAATACATCAACAAAAAATCAGAAAATAATAATCAGAACTTCAGTGTACGTATTAAGCTGACTCCAATCCAGGAACAGTGCGCCGTCTCCAATTTCCAGTTTTGTTAGAACATCAAACTTGGGACCAGTAGACCTCCTGTCTACATTTGACATCCTAAGCGATATACTTCTTCTAACATCTTTTGGATCCTTTTGACACGTACATTTCCATAGACTAAGTCATAGGTACTATCAACGATCATAGTCATGACCAGATTTCGACCTGCACACAATCTCTAAAAACATATTCGTTTAAATAAAGTGTAGTCATCATCAAAACTCAAGAAGTCCAACAAATTCCCCCTTTTTGATGATGACAAACTTTTAAACAAACTTAAACAAAATAGAGTAAAATCAATATTATAGAGCATGCCAGAGATTAAAGCTACACTATATAACTTAGTAAATCAATTCATTATAATATAATTTACCAAGCATATATCTAAAACAGATTACTCTAACAATTTAGAATTATTTAAAATATCCTAAGCATAATCAAAGCATTGGAAGTAGTTTATTTCTTAAGGCTTCAAATAGATCTAAACATAACGTAGCTTACAAAAATCCTTAGTCCTTGCATAAACAGAACATTTTCATATCAGAGCATTCAGATAATAATAAACATCAGAGCATAAATAATCAAAATGATAATATAGAGTAATATCAGAGCAAACATCTAATAGCAACTAATAGATTAATTAACTTACTGACTTGAATGATCAGAGTTAAAAATAAATCAGAGTTTCAATAATCAGCTTAACTAATTCATTACTAATCAGAGCTTAATTTATTCAGAACATACCTATAACAATCAGATCTTCATCACAATCATCAGAGCATAGCATTCAGAGCATATCCACAATCCTAATGTACAACGGATACTGATATAAACCAAGCATACTCAAGAATATTCATCAAAGCATAGCATTTAGAGCATATCCACAATCCTAACGTACAACAGATACTGATATAAACCAAGCATACTCAAGCATCCTTTAAGTTTGTGCCAAATATTCCCCCTTTTGACATCAATCAAAAAGAAAATAGAACAATCAATCCACAGTACTAATCATATAGATATAGTCAAAGAAAGAATCAAGAGGCAATGATTAAAAGTAAGTACTAAGAGATGCAAGCACGATAAGCAATGATAAATTGTCATAGACAGTGATTAGCATAAAAGAAAATGAGATGTTCAACAAAATATCAATTACAAAGAGTGTACCCTAGCTGGTACAATTTAAAGACATAAGAAAAATATTGTTTGAATAGTCGATGGTTAGATCAATTAAAATATTAAAACGCAGTAGGAGGAGGAGGAATCATGGTGTAGGCGCTTCTTCATCAACGTATTCGGTCTCCACCTCTACTGTATCAAGTTTAGCACCTAGACGGGCTTCCATCTGGGTCATTTGTTCAGCAAGTGAGGCCAAGGAGACACGAATCTCATCTTGAAAAGCAAAGAAACGAGACTGCAAGTCATTAAGCTTTAAGAGAATGGAAAATAAAGGAGCTGTGGGAACAGTAGTGTGGTCAAAGTCATGATTTGGTGAGGTGTGAGTGGGAATTGGTGGTGGTGAAGATGGTTCAGATGATGGTGGTGGTGATGGAAAATGATGGGATGATGGTGTGGTTGGCTTTGGTGAGGAAGGATTGCTTGGTTCAACAGTTTTGTAAGAGGTAGAGTCATCATAAAGAATTACAACCGGTCTTTTCCCTTTAGAAGCCAGCCTTCTACTCTTCTTGGGTGTTGAACTAGGCTGCTTCTTAACAGGCACTGACACCTCCTCATTACTGACATCATTTTCCTCTTTTTCCTTCTCCACAGCTTCATCTTCATTCACAGCTTCCTCCTTACTAGGTACTTCCTCCTGTTCCCTTTCAGAACCTCCTTCTGCCTTCTCAGTGGCAGAAGGAACAGTCTCCTGATCCTCTTTATCAAACACTTTCTCCTCCTGTTCCTTCTTTTCCTCATCATCATTCTTTGTGTCCTCTTCTTTGTCAAGATGGGCATCAATCTGTTCAGTAACATTCTCCAGGATCCCATTATCATTTAATTTCAAGTGGAAGTTATTCAAACACTTAGCACCAATTTTATTGTTAGGACCCATAAGAAAATGTAGACCTTCAAGAGGAACACCAAATTTTCTAAACATCGAAGTCAACAGCCCTCCATACCCTACCATATATTTTTTTCACAATACAATCGCTTAAATGGGAAATCATCAAAGAAGGAAAGTTTAATTTTATGTGATTAGCCATACAATAAATTAAAGTAGCATCACGTAGGTTTACTTCACTACGCTTGGAATTGTGAGGTAAAATAAATCTACGTGCTATATTGTAGAGCAACTTATGTAATGGGGACAGTACATTATGACTAATTTTTCCTCTTTCTTCATGGATTCCCAAAAATTTCAACACATTCTTCTCATCCATACCCGAAAAAACAATCTTAGATCCAACATGGTAGACATCAATTCCAGTGGCAGGCACTCCAAGCCAAGCCCCTCACCCAACATTAAACTATTAAAATCGATTTTTACCTCCTTGAGTTTACTCGAACAGACACCATTATCAATTGAAAAATTCGAAGTAAACTCACGCATTAAGTTTGGGTATATGGGGTTACAACAGTATTCAGCCATTAAAGTTTTCCAGTACTGATTTTGCAAAATTGCGTGGAGTTGAGGGAAAAGAGTGGTTTCATACCAGTGTTTATCTAGACCAAAACCTACGGTCATTTCTTTTGAAATCTCCTCTGTGCTGTTGGGATTGGCATTCTTTTCCCTTTTGGCGGATTTGATAGTGATTTGTCCACAGTAGAGTCATTGGGTCTCTTGCTACCTACATGCATCTGGGATGCACTTGGTGTACCCGAATGTTCTTTAGATGATGACGGAGGTGCTGCAATCAGAGGTGAAAGATGAACCACCTTAAATGGTTTTGGTTGGGTGTTTTTAGGTGTTTTGTTTGATTGCTTTTTTTGGAAGATGATTTTGGGGATTTCATGGTTGATTCTCTGGCTTGGAGAAGAGGAAATAGTAGGGAATGCGAGAGATTTCTGGTTTGAGGGTTGTTAGTAAAGTTGGAATGATGCAGTGAGGGGTTTTTGACGTGAGAGAGTGTTTATAATGAATGTGAGGTGACGTTCCACAATGATTTGCATTACACATTAATTAATCTTACATGTGTACACAATTTATTTGAGAGGGTAAGTTCATGGAATCGTTAGTTAATAACGGATTTTTGAAGCATTACGATGATCCGCCTGCCACTTTTTAAATAATTTGCGTAAACTATCTATTAAATGAAATTGCTGGGATTGAAAAATATAGATAATGAAAATATGAAATATTTTATATGAATATAAAATAAATAGAAAATTTATGCTACTTGAATCTAAACAATTTAATCATGCAAATATGAGATCATTCACAGCATATACTTTTAAATAACTGCGTACCTGATCCTTTCAATAATTGATTTTTCAATCAAGATTTTTGTGGATGATATGATCCTTTAAATTCTCATTTTTCCTTTGAGGAGCATGCTTGTCACATACTTTAGTGTAGCTTAATCATGCCAAGTTCTAATCTCATTTTTTCGTGTTGTTCCCTTGGAAGTGGTTTTGTCATGATATCAGCTGTTTGCTCATTAGTATTTACATGCTTGACGATAATATTTTTATTTTCAACATTGTCCTTGAGAAAGTGATGTCTTATATGGATATGTTTTACTCTAGAGTGATGCACTGGATCTTTTGATATGCATATGGCACAGGCATTATCACAATAAATAGGAACACAATCAAACTTAATACCAAAATCTCTTAGCTGTTATTTTATCCAAAGCATTTGGGAACAGCAAGCTGCTGCTGCTACATATTCTGCTTCGACAGTGGATAATGCAACGGTGTTTTGTTTCTTGGAACACCATGATACTAAACACGAGCCAAGAAATTGTCCCATACATGAAGTACTTTTTCTGTTCACAAGATCTCCTGCATAATCTGCATCACTAAAACCTTTCAAGTGATACACATCACTTTTAGGGTAAAATAGGGACAAGTCATCTATTCCCTTCAAGTATCTTAAAATTCGTTTTACTGCTGTGAGATGTGATTCTTTAGGATTAGATTGAAATCTAGCACATAAACCAACACTAAAAGCAATATCGGGTCTACTAGCAGTTAGATATAACAAAGAACCAATCATGCCTCGATACATAGTTTAATCAATATTTGTTCAATTTGAGTCTTCATCTAATCTAACATTTGTAGCCATAGGTGTATGGTTAGTTTTAGCATTATTCAAGCCATATTTCTTGAGAAGTTCTTATATATATTTTTGTTGGTGAATAAAGATTCCATTTGCTGTTTGTTTAATTTGCAAACCAAGGAAGAAATTTAGTTTTTCCTTCATACTCATTTCAAATTCAGTGCTCATTAGGTTAGCAAATTCTTTACACAGCAATTATTTTGTGGCACCAAATATGATATCATCAACATATATTTGAACAACTAAAATATCTGAACATCTATTCTTAAAGAATAAGGTTTTGTCGATTTTACCTCAATCAAAGTTATTTTCAATCAAGAACTTTGATAGTCTTTCATACCATCGCCTAGGGGCTTGTTTTATGCCATAAAGAGCTTTATCAAGCTTGTAGACATGATCAAGACAAGAGGTATTTTCAAAGCCTGGGGGTTCAACAAAAACTTCTTCATCAAGAAAACCATTTAAGAAATCACATTTCACATCCGTTTGATATAATTTAGAGTTCATAAATGCAGCAAAAGAAATTAAAATTCTAATAGCCTTCATCCTTGCTACCAGAGCAAATGTCTCAGTATAATCAATTCCTTCTTGTTGATTGTACCCTTTAACCACGAGTGTTGCTTTATTTCTTACAATAATTCCATGCTCATCTAATTTGTTCCGAAATACCCATTTTAGACCAATCACCTTTTTGTGTTTTGGTTTGGGTTCTAACTGTCATACTTTATTTCTTTCAAATTCATTCAATTCATCTTGCATGGCTACGATCCATTCGGAATCCTTTAGAACTTCTTCGTGATTTTTGGGTTTAAGTGATGATAGGAATGCAAAGTCTGCACAAAAATTTCTCATTTGGGATCTGGTTTGTGTTCCCTTATTCAAATCACTTACAATCAAATCACGTGGATGACATTTTTTATATTTCCAAGGTTTAGGCACAAATTCTCTTATGGGAACAGTAGTAGGCTCTGGGTCAGTATCTTGATTGTTATTCTGTTCAGCTTCTTCTGGATCAACTTGCTCATTTGTGGGAACAGCTGGATTGGGAACAGTCTGCTGGTCCAGATGTACTGGTAGTTCCTGATCTTGATCAGACCTTTCTGCATCTTCTTGAATAGGCTGTTCTCCTGCTATTCCTTGATCTTGCTGTCTCATTTCTTCGTCATCTTCCTCTAGATTTGCAAGACCTATTTTAAAATTATTTATATCCTGTTCACTTGTCAAAAAGTTAGTATCATCAAAAATAACGTGAACGGATTCCTCTACGCACATTGTTCTTTTATTGTAAACTCTCACTAGTAGAAAAAATGTATTTGCTACTCGTCATTTGCTGCGGTTTTTTTGTATTCGCAGCAATAAATAGGAAAGCGAATTAGAAAAAAAAACACTAATTGCTGCGGTTTTCCATTTGACCGCAGCAAATAACCCTTCACACTACATTTATTGCTCCGGTTTTGCTTGAGCCGCAGCAAATAACTCTTCACAAAAATATTAAATGCTCCGGTTTAAATGACAGTTGGACAAATTTTCTTAAAAACCCGCCAGTTTCTTTTTTCACAAAACCCTTTACAAATACGTATACAGTACACTTTGCTTTGTTCTCTCAAACGAACCCATTGAAAAAATGCTTCATCTTCATCTTCATTTGCTTCGTTCCTCTTCTTCATCTTCACAAACGTACGTATAAGATTAAGCATCAAGATTTGTGTTCGTTTCTTGTGTTCATCTTCATTTTCAGAAACCCAGAAATCAATTTTCATCTTGTTCATCATTCTTGCTGCTGTTCATCTTCACAAACGGTTTCTGAAGGTAAATCCTTGCTGCTGTTCTTGTTCATCATCATCATCATTCTTCAATCATACTTAATGTGAATGGGATGTATGGGGCATAATGATAATATTAAAGGATAATAATAACATACATGATGCCTTAAAAATCACCTCTTTGTTCTAGTTTTTTTACTGTCATCATGAGTTGAAAATCAATTAATATCACAAAAATAAAAGACAAAAATTTATCTTCAAAACTAACGAATTAAGGTATTATTTCTCTTTTTAATTGTAATACATACGAAAAACCTTTAAAATGTGGTTTGTTAATCTACTGCATATGAAAAATCTTCAAAACATAAAGGTCTTGTTCATCTAATACTGCTTTAAAAATCTACCGCATACGAATTATTATTATATTTCTCTTTTTAATGTGCTTTGCATACGAATTATTCTTCTACTGCATACGAATTATGAAAATTAGTGCCAATTAATTTTTTTTTCTTTATAGATTATTACATAACCCACGAAATCAAGGTAATTTCTATTTGTTTTGTAAATTTGCAAGTTTATATTTTTATTGTTTCACTTGTAATTTAGTAATTTAGTTAAAAATGTGGTTTGTTAATTAATTATTTGCATCTTTAATAATTATTTGTGAATGTGGTTTGTTAATTATTTGCATATATATTTTGTTAAAAATGTGGTTTGTTGTTATACTTGTCTTTAATTATTAGAATTAGAATACTTATATTTCTAAGGTTAAATGATTTAATTTTATTATTTATATTTTGAATGTTATATTTCTAAGGTTATACAATGTTAATTATTCAAAGTATATATTTTTAGGGTTAAATATGTTTGTTATATATAAGTATATGTGTTTAAAAGTTGTGTATTAATTTTGTTTTGAATCAATTAATCACACTAATTAGGATGACAAAAGATCGTTGTTGGATGTGTGGAAGCATTGAATCGTCGGAATTTATTGATGGCGTATTAGAACTTTGTAGTATTGCGGTTGAGCATCAAGTTAGGACGGGGGAGTTGGTTTTTATTGCCCATGTGTCAGTTGTGGCAATGTATCAAAGGTAGATAGTGTTGATATCCTTAGGGAGCACATACTTCGACGTGGGTTTAGGCCTCAATATCATGTTTGGGTTCGGCATGGTGAGGAGGGAGTTTACAAAGAGAAAATTGTTGTTGAGGACGTCAATAATGTGGCCGATGTCAATGAGGATGTAGTAGATCATGTTGATGGGTATGAGAGAAATGAAGAGAATGTGTGGATCGTGTTGATGAGATGATGGAGGGAGTCAAGGATGAGTTAGGAAAACGTCCTCGTGTTTTTGACTTGTTGACATAGGCTTCTCAAAAGCCTTTGTACCCAGGATGTACAAAATTCAGCAAACTAACAGCAGTGTTAACAATTTTCAACGTTAAGTCAAAGTTCAATTGGAGTGACGCTAGTTTCACAATGTTATTAGAAGCGTTAGGTGAGATGCTTCCTGAGGGAAATGAACTTCCAAAGTCGACATATTATGCCAAAAAGCTCATGTGTCCTTTCGGCTTAGCGTACCAGACGATTCATGCGTGTCCGAATGATTATGTGTTGTATTAGAATGAAAACGAGAACTTAGAAGAGTGTCCTAGGATTGGGTTATTGCGCTACAAGCGTAAAGGGGCTCGGGATGCTAAAGGGCCCCCTGCTAAGGTATTGTGGTATCTTCTAATAATACCTAGATTCAAGCATTTGTTTTCTATAAAGAAAGATGCGTCAAATTTGAGGTGGCATGCAGATAGGGTGAAGAAAGGTCACTTGCTCACACATCCATCTGATTCTCCAGAGTGGAAGAGTATTGATAGGTTGCATAAGACTTTTGGAGATGAGGTTCGTAATTTAAGGCTTGGACTGTGTACAGATGGAATAAACCCATTCGGCAATCTTAGTTCTCAACATAGTACTTGGCCGGTACTTTTAGTGATCTATATTTTCCCACCTTGGTTGTGTATGAAGCGTAAGTACATTATGCTTTCGCTTCTTATCTCGGGTCCTAAACAACCTGGCAATGACATAGATGTATATCTTGCACCTCTCGTTGAGGATTTGAGAAAGATGTGGGATGAAGGTGTTTCAGTATTTGATGCATATGTTAATGAGGAGTTCACCTTGCGTGCAATACTTTTATACACCGTTAATGATTTTCCGGCATATGGCAACTTATCGGGGTATAAGAACAAAGGGAAGAAAGCATGCCCAATATGTATCGATGACATGGAATCCACGTGGATTCCTAAGTGCAAACACGTATTTATGCACCATCGAAAGTTCCTCCCACGAGACCACCAATATCGTAAGAAGAAGAAGTCGTTCAACGGGGAGGTTGGGGACCGTGTAGCTCGTCGACCGTTGACCGGTTATGAGGTTTATAAACAGGTAAAGGGACTTGAGACTGTATTTGGTAAAACGGGGCAAGTGCAAGGGGGTGAAGACCGATTATGGAAAAAAGAATCAATCTTTTGAAAGCTTCAATATTGGAGAGATCTACAGGTTAGGCATTCTCTTGACGTTATGCATATAGAGAAAAATGTATGCGATGCCATACTCGGGACTCTCATGAACATTCCGGGTAAGACAAAGGATGTTAGGGCCGTGCGAGATTGGTTTGAATGTAAGGGTCTTCGTCCGGAGTTGTGGGCACATGTTAAGGTGAGTAAGAAAAGAAATAGAGCTGATGAAGTTGGTGGCAGTAAGAAGAAGATGAGTAATGACAAAGTTTATTTGCCTCCAGCTTGCTATACATTGTCCAAACCAGAGAAGCGGACATTTTGTGAATGTTTGTATGGCATTAAGGTTCCGTCTGGGTACTCATCCAACAGGAAGAGATTTCTGAGCCTAAATGGTGAGCTGAAGTTGGGAAGCATGAAATCTCACGATTGCCATGTAATGATGCAAGTGTTCTTACCAATTGCAATCCGTGGAATACTGCCAAAACATGTAAGATATGCTATTACCGAGCTATGTTCGTTCTTCAACACAATTTGTAGTAAAGTTCTTGATCCCTTTAAACTTGATGCACTTCAACTCAACGTGATTGTAACTTTATGCAAGTTTGAGAAGCATTTTCCACCTTCTTTCTTTGACATAATGGTTCATCTTATTGTCTATCTCGTTCGTGAGATCAAGCTTTTGGGTCTGTTGGACCTCTTGAGTTTTGATGATGACTACACTTTAGCAAATATGTGTTTAGAGATTTTGTGCAGGTCGATATCCGATTAATTGTGATCGTTGATAGTACCTATGGCTTAGTTCATGGGAATATACATGTCAAAAGGTTTCAAGAGATGTTAGAAGAGTATATCACGTGGGATGCAAAATGGAGACAGGAAGTCTACTGTTCCCAGGTTTGATGTTCTAGCAAGTTGGAATTTGGAGACAGCGCAGTGTTCCCAAACTGAAGTCAATTTACGTTAGCTAATAAATTCTATCTTTTATTTTTTAGTTAATGTATTTTAAATTAATTTGTTGCAGTAATAATTTATTAAAGTTAATTGGCAAATCATTTTTATTAAATAAAATGGATTCACGTTTTAATTCGTTAAGATCCTTTATTTTAGGATCTATCTTTAGTAAATCCTGGATTTGTTAAAAATAGAATTAACTAACTTTGAATTGGTCTTAGCAAATCTTTCTAACCGGTTTTATTCCTAAAAAATAGCAAGCAATCATTTCCACTAAGATTAACCGTTCTCTATTAATAGCAAAAACGTTCCAGCAGGTTGGTACTGGAACAGGAACAGCTGTTAAAAGAAACTGCTGCTTAAAGGGAACAGAAGCTATTTTAGTAAATGGGAACAGCGGTTATTGTTTGTGTACACGTGTGATTTGACTTAATCAAATCTTATGGAAATAACCGTGTGTTTGCTTAATCCACATTACTCCCATGATCTCTTGATAATGGGATGATGGATTGGATTATTCCATTTTCTTAGGAATATTATTTTCTATAAATTGCAAGTTAATTCCGGTTTTTAAGTGATGAGAAGTAATCCAATGTTTTGTGCTTAAGTGTTTTTCATACGTTTTTGTTGGATTTTACAAGAAATATTTTGTTCTTAAAGTTGCCAATTAATTTATAATATTTTCTTGATGCAACTCTTTGATTTATTTTAGAGAATTTCTATCCTTTTTGTAAGGGATTTTGAGAGTTTATGTAATTAGACTCGGGTGAGTCTAAGGGGGAAGTTAGATAGCTTTTAGTGAAGCTAGAGAGGATTAGCTTATTGTAAAACTAAGTTTGTTGCTTTGAGTAAAGCAATTAGAGAGTGAAGAATTGGCCTAGTTGTTTCGTTTCGAGTGAAGTAAGGTGTTTATTGTAATTGTAACTAATTGCCTTAAACATAGTGAAGTTGTTAGAAATCCCAAGTGGTCGTGGTTTTTCATTTTGTTTAGGCCCAAAAGGTTTCCACGTAAAATCGTGCGTCTCTCTTATTATTTTGCTCTTAGTTTAAGCTTTATTTATTTTGAATAATTCCGCAAAAACAGGGCACAATCGCTTAAACTTGCAACAACAACAATTCACCCCCCCTCTTGTTGCTGTTCCCGTTCCTAATTGAACCAACAATTGGTAT
Organism: Amaranthus tricolor; assembly: GCF_026212465.1. Taxonomy (NCBI): domain Eukaryota; kingdom Viridiplantae; phylum Streptophyta; class Magnoliopsida; order Caryophyllales; family Amaranthaceae; genus Amaranthus; species Amaranthus tricolor. The sequence continues at coordinate 4,458,767 of NC_080055.1, forward strand.
CAGAGCCCTGTTCCCAGAAGATCAGGAAACCCTGAGGGCAGATTCTGGTGTTCCCGAAAAATGTCAATTATGAACGAGCGAATGGAAGAAGGGTATTCAACTCAAAGACCACCAATGTTCGATGGAAAATTCTATACATACTGGAAGAATAGGATGGAGATCTTCATCAAAGCGGAAAATTATCAAGTTTGGAGAGTCATAGAAATCGGAGATTTTGAGGTAACCACTACTAACTCCAACAATGAAATTGTTCCCAAACCTATAACCGAATATGAAAAAGAAGATTTTCAGAAAATGGAATTAAATGCTCTTGCTATAAAATTACTTCATTGTGGTCTTGGACCAAACGAGCATAATAGAATTATGGGGTGCAAATCCGCTAAGCAAATTTGGGACCTGCTTGCTGTTACCCATGAGGGAACAAGTGAAGTCAAACGGTCCAAAATTGATTTGTTAATGTCTAAATACGAGAGATTTGTCATGGAGCCAAGAGAAAGTATCCAAGAGATGTTCACTAGGTTCACCAACATAACAAACGAGCTTGTCTCTCTTGGAAGAATAATTCCCACTGATGAACAAGTAAGGAAGATTCTAAGGAGCCTTCCTCAAGATGAGCGCTGGAGGGCCAAGGTTACTGCTATACAAGAGTCCAAAGATTTTACTAAGTTCAATCTAGAGGAGCTGGCTGGTTCCCTAATGACGCATGAATTGCATTTGGGAACAGCAGACAGTTCCAGGAACAAGGGACTGGCTCTGGCAGCGGGGGAACAGGACGAATCAGAATGTGATGAAGAAGAGGCTGCTTTGTTGGTACGAAAATTCAAGAAGTTCTTCAGGAACAGCAGGTATGCAAATCAAAGAAACAACAAAGAAAGAAGAACAAAAAATCTTGAATGCCACAAATGTGGAAGTACCGAACACTTCATCAAGGATTGCCCAACATGGAAGAATGAAAAGGGCAAGGGAAAGACAAGAGATTCAAGAAGACCGTTGAACAAAGAAAATTTTAACAAGAATGACTTTCGTAAGGCCATGATTGCTGCATGGGGAGAAACTGAAAGTGAGAATGAAACTATTGTTCCCGAAGAAGAGGAGACAGCTAACCTATGTCTCATGGCTACGCATAAAGGCAAGGAGAAGCAGGTAAATATTTCTAATTCATTTTCTGACCATTCATTCAATCTAAGTAAAAATGAATTAAAAGAGTTGTTAAAAGAGACACAAGTTAAACTTGAAAATTGCAATGATAAGTGTCTCAAGTTAGAAAAGGAACTTAAGGTAAGCAAAGACCATGTCTCATACATAAACACCTTTAGACATGATGTCCAAAACAGATTTTTCGGTTTGTTGGACCAAAATATAATCCTAAAAGAAAATATGGAGAGACTTAAGAAGGAAAATGTTATTCTTAACATTGAGCTATCGCAATACAAATTATTAGGCTTAAATGAGAAATTGATAGATGCATCTACTAAAGATTTATGCAATGATTTTCAATATTTAAAATTGAATTCGGAATCCAACCGTAACAACAATAACAATCTTGAATTAAATTCAAGAGAAAAAGGGAAAATCAAAATAACTCCCAAATGGATTCTAGATGCTAAAAGTAAGAAATCACAAGGCCTAAAATATTTTAAGAATAACAAAAGTAAAAAAGCTTACGTTGATCTTCCTAGAGACAGGTACTGTACCTTCTGTGGAAAAGCTGGCCATCTGAAGGAACAGTGCACCAAAAGGGAACAGTACACTGTCTCTAACAGAAACTATGTTGATAACATTCAAATTGATAAATATGATTCATGTAAGATCGACAAGGAACCCAAGAAAGTCTGGGTTCCTATAATTAACAATTAATTATCTTACAGGTCCAAGTGAGGGGGAACAGCTCATGGTATCTCGACAGTGGGTGTTCCAAGCATATGACAGGTGACAAATCTAAATTTCTCTCACTTGAAGCCTATGATGGGGGAACAGTAACCTTCGGTGACAATATGAAGGGTGAGATAATCGCCAAAGGAAAGGTTGGAAGGTCATGTTCCCACGCCATTGATAATGTATTTTTAGTCGAGAATTTGAAACACAACTTACTCAGCATTTCTCAATTTTGTGATAAGGGTAACTCTGTAAACTTTACTTCTGAAAAGTGCATTATTTCTAGGAATGACACTGGAGACATCATTCTTGAGGGAAACAGAAAAGGGAACACTTATGTAGTGGACCTGGACACTGTTCCCAGAAACAGTCTAACGTGTCTAAGTGTTATAGAAGATAACCCACTTCTTTGGCATAAGCGTCTAGGTCATGCTAGTTATTCATTGATTAATACATTAAGATCTAAAGACCTAGTTAGAGGACTACCAGCTATAAAATTCCTTAAGGATGAAATATGTGATCCTTGTGCCAAAGGAAAACAAGTTAGGTCATCTTTTAAACCAAAGAATGTTGTGACCACCTCAAAAACGCTTGAATTATTACATATGGATTTGTGTGGACCTATGAGTATACAAAGCCGTAGTGGCAAGAGATATGTGTTTGTTATTATTGATGATTATAGTAGATTTACATGGACTTTATTTCTAGTTAGTAAAGATGAAGCCTTTAATGAGTTTGTTTCTTTCGCTAACAAAATACAAAAATCTACCAATAATCAAATTGTTCACATAAGGTCAGATCATGGTAAAGAATTTGAAAATTCAATTTTTATGAGTTATTGCAATGAACATGGAATAAGTCACAATTTTTCCGCCCCTAGAACACCACAACAAAATGGTGTTGTTGAAAGGAAAAATAGAACTTTAGAAGAAATGGCTAGAACTATGTTAATTGCTAGTGGTTTACCTAGAAATTTTTGGGCCGAGGCTGTTAATACTGCATGTTATATTTTAAATAGAGTATTGATAAGACCAATCACTTCTAAGACACCCTATGAACTGTTTAAAGGTGTTAAACCAAATATTGCCTATTTTCGTGTGTTTGGATGCAAATGTTTTGTACATGTTAATGGAAAACGGAATATAGGTAAATTTGATGAAAGAAGTGATGAAGCAGTATTTCTTGGCTACTCATCTCAAAGTAAGGCATATAGAGTCTATAACAAAAGAACAATGGGTGTGGAAGAATCCGTTCACATAATTTTCGATGAAACTAACTTTTTGTCAAGTGAACAGGATACAAATAATTTTAAGATAGGTCTTGCAAATCTAGAGGAAGATGATGAAGAATTGAAAGTGCATGATCAAGAAGTAGCTGGTGAACAGCCGGTTCCAGCAGAAGCAGAAAGTACTGATCAAGTTCAGGAACTGCCAGAACATCAGGAACAGCAGACTGTTCCCAATCCAGCTGTTCCCACAGATGAGCAGAACAATCCAGTAGCTGAACAGAATGTTAATCAAGCTGATGAACCAGAACATGCTACTGTTCCCACAAGAGATTTTGTGCCAAAACCTTGGAGATATCAAAAATACCATCCTCTTGATTTGATTGTAAGTGATTTGAATAAAGGAACACAAACTCGATCTCAAATGAGAAATTTTTGTGCACATTTTGCGTTCCTATCATCACTTGAACCCAAAAATCACGAAGAAGCTCTAAAGGATTCCGAATGGGTTGTAGCCATGCAAGATGAATTGAACGAATTTGAAAAGAACAAAGTATGGCATTTAGAACCCAAACCAAAACACAAGAAGGTAATTGGTTTGAAGTGGGTATTTCGGAACAAACTAGATGAGCATGGAATAATTGTAAGAAACAAAGCAAGGCTCGTGGTCAAAGGGTACAATCAACAAGAAGGTATTGATTATACTGAGACATTTGCTCCAGTAGCAAGGTTAGAAGCTATTAGAATTTTAATTTCTTTTGCTGCAATTATGAACTTTAAATTATATCAAATGGATGTGAAATGTGCTTTCTTGAATGGTTTTCTTGATGAAGAAGTTTTTGTTGAACAACCGCCTGGCTTTGAGAATACCTCGTGTCTTGATCATGTCTATAAGCTTGATAAAGCTCTTTATGGGTTGAAACAAGCTCCAAGGCAATGGTATGAAAGACTATCAAAGTTTTTGATTCAAAATGACTTTATTAGAGGTAAAATTGATAAAACCTTATTCTTTAAGAATAAAGGTTCCAATATATTAGTTGTTCAAATATATGTTGATGATATTATTTTTGGTGCCACAAATGAATTGCTATGTAAAGAATTTGCTAACCTTATGAGCACTGAATTTGAAATAAGCATGATGGGAGAATTAAATTTCTTTCTTGGTTTGCAAATTAAACAAACTGCTAATGGTATCTTTATTCATCAACAAAAATATATAAAAGAACTTCTTAAGAAATATGGCATGAATAACGCTAAAACCAACCATACACCCATGGTTACTAATGTAAGATTAGATGAAGATACAAATGGAACAAATATTGACCAAACTATGTATAGAGGCATGATTGGATCTTTATTATATCTAACTGCTAGTAGACCCGATATTTCATTTAGTGTTGGTTTATGTGCAAGATTTCAATCTAACCCTAAAGAATCACATCTAACTGCAGTGAAACGTATTTTGAGATATCTAAAGGGAACAGATGATTTATCATTATTTTATCCTAAAAGTGATGTCTTTGATTTGAAAGGCTTTAGTGATGCAGATTATGCAGGAGATCTTGTTAATAGAAAAAGCACGTCAGGTATGGTACAATTTCTTGGCTCATGTTTAGTTTCGTGGAGCTCCAAGAAACAAAACACTGTTGCATTATCAACTGCTGAAGCTGAGTACGTAGCAGCAGCAGCTTGCTGTTCCCAAATGATATGGATAAAGCAGCAGCTAAGAGACTTTGGTATTAAGTATGCATGTGTTCCTATTTATTGCGATAATACCAGTGCCATATGCATATCCAAAGATCCAGTGCATCACTCACGAGTAAAGCACATCCATATTAGGCATCATTTTCTTAAGGATAATGTTGAAAATAAAAATATCATTGTTAAGCATGTAAACACTAACGAGCAAATAGCAGATATCATGACCAAACCGCTTCCAAGGGAACAGCATGAGAAAATGAGATTGGAACTTGGCATGATCAAGCTGCATTAAAGGAAGTGTCATATATGATTCTTAGAGACAAATAAAAAATTGAAAATGATCAATCAACCACAATAAACTTGATTGAAAGATCAATTATCGAAAGGATCAGGTACGCATTTTTTAAGGGAATATACTTTGAATGTTCTTATGATTGCATGATGATTTTGATCAAACGGTAGTAGCATAATATTATCATTTTCTTATTATAAATATATAATAAAAATAAAAAAAATAAAATAAAATAAAAAATAAAAATTATATATAAATTTTTTTTTCCAGCAATTTTTTTTTGGGAAGTAGGAGTTGAATCATCAAATTCATCTGTCTCCATTTCGTGTCTCTGTATCAAAATGCATAAATAAGGAAAATGGAACATTTAGTAACCGTCACCTCTCACAAATAAACCCACTCCCTCACGTTCCATCTTTCACTTCATAATCATTACCCTTTCCCTTTCACTCAACCCTAAACCGTCATTCTCTCCATTACTCTTTCTTTTCTCTCTCAAAACATCCATGAAGACCAAGAATCAGAGTCCTAAAATGAAGCAACCTGTACCTGTTCAAGTCATCTACCCATCTTCTCACACCCCTAAACCTGAATCTTCATCAAAAGAACAGGAGGGAACCCCCATCTCTCCGGAAACACATGCAGGCCGTAAGAGAACAAGAGGATCCAAGACACCTCTAACACGTTCTGTCAAGAAAATCAAGGTAACCCACTACTTGAATGCTGAGGAACTATCTAAAGAAATGTCAGTTGGCTTTGGCCTCGACAAAGAGTGGTATGAGACTACAAACTTTCCTCAATTTCACAAAATTCTACAAACTCAACATTGGGAATCACTCATGGGCGATTACTGCTGCAATCCCATTTACCCAGAAATTATGCGTGAGTTCATCTCTAATTTTTCTATTCATGATGGAGTTTGTTCTAGTTCAATTAAAGAAATTGAAATTGAATTTGATAGTTTGACGTTAGGAGAGTGGCTAGGAGTGCCAGCCACTGGTTTTGATGTTTACTATGTTGGGTTTAAAATTGCGTTTTCTGGAATAGATGAAAAGGATGTTTGGAGATGTTTAGGCGTTAGGCAAAAGAAAGGCAAAGTGAGTCACAATGTTTTGTCCCCCTTACACAAGTTACTCTACAACATTGCTCGAAGGTTTATTTTACCACGAAATTCAAAACGTAGTGAGGTAAGTCTTCGAGATGCGACCTTGATTTACTGTATGGTGAACAATATAAAGATCAATTTTCCTTCCTTGATGATTTCGCATTTAAATGATTGTATAGCCAAAAGATGTATGGTAGGCTATGGTGGTTTGTTGTCCTGGATTTTCTCCAAATTTGATGTTCCACTTGGTGATTATAATTTTCCAATGGGTCCCAGTAACATGATAGGTGCAAAATGTTTGAGCAATTTGCGCCTTCAATTAAATGAGGAAGGGATCCTTGAAAATGCTGTGGAACAGGTTGAGATTGATTCTGATGATGAGGAACAGGAGGAAGAGGAGAAGGAGAAGGAAAAACAGGAGGAAGAAGGGAAGGAAAAGGAGGAACAGGAGGAACAGGAGAAAGAAGTTGAAAAGAAGGAACAGGAGAAGGAAGGAGCTGGAGTTAAGGAACAGGAGGTTGTTCCTTCTGATAAGGAGGAAGAAGACAAGGGGATGGGACCTGAAGTTACTCTTGATGATGACTCTAGGGCTGAACCCAGTCATTTTCCCTCACCAAAGCCAACCACTCCACCATCTCATCATTTCCCATCACCACCACCATCACCAACACCAAGATCACCACCACCTGTTCACCCTTTTCAAAAACAAAGCTTTGATCAGACAACCATTCCTACTGCTCCTTTATACTCTATTCTTCTTAAGCTTGATGATTTGCAGGATCGCTTCTTCAAATTTCAAGATGAGATTCGTGTTTCCCTAGCCTCATTAGCTGACCAGATGACTCAAATGGAGGCTCGTCTTGGTGCTAAATTGGACACAGTGGAGGTGGAAACAGAATATATTGATGAAGATGCCCCTGCTTTCTAGTTCTCCTTTAATATCTTTTATGTTTCATTGCTACTATCTCTGTCACCAAACAATTTCTTTGTCTTTAGTACCAGCTGGGGTACATATCTTAAACAGTGTTAACTTTGATGAACCTTTTTACATATGCTACTAACTGTTAGGTTTGATTAGTCATTGCTTATCATGCTTGCATTCATTGTTATTACTTTTTAATTTGTGCATCCTTATTCTCTCTTTGACTATAACTATATGTTTAGTGCTGTGGTTTGATTGCTTATCTTCTTTTTGAATGATGTCAAAAGGGGGAATATTTGGCACAAACTTAAATAATGCTTGAGCATGTTTGAGATCTAGTTAAATCTATTATGTTGGACTTATGGATTAAGGTGCTGGTTTGGTTTGTTTCTGATGTTTGTGTTGCTAGTTGTTTGTTGTTACTCATTGACACTGAAACTAGGTTTCTCATTGCATTAAGGTTTAAGATACTGATTTCTGGTTTTGTTTAGTTGTTTCTAATTTTTTTTTGGTTTATGCTAATTTCTTTTAGCTCTGATTATGGATGATTATGGATTAAATCTACATTTTTTTCTCATTGTTTGATTTTATGCTGAAATAATATAAAGTTGTTGTTTTGATTATTTCTAGAGTAACTGGTATCATGATATTTAGTTAAGAAGAGTTGTTTTGATCTCTAACATACTCTTCAACATTGGTTTACTCTATTTTGTTTTTAAGTTTGTTTGAAAAGTTTGTCATCATCAAAAAGGGGGAATTTGTTGGACCTCTTGAGTTTTGATGATGACTACACTTTAGCAAATATGTGTTTAGAGATTTTGTGCAGGTCGATATCCGATCAATTGTGATCGTTGATAGTACCTATGGCTTAGTTCATGGGAATATACATGTCAAAAGGTTTCAAGAGATGTTAGAAGAGTATATCACGTGGGATGTAAAATGGAGACAGGAAGTCTACTGTTCCCAGGTTTGATGTTCTAGCAAGTTGGAATTTGGAGACAGCGCAGTGTTCCCAAACTGAAGTCAATTTACGTTAGCTAATAAATTCTATCTTTTATTTTTTAGTTAATGTATTTTAAATTAATTTGTTGCAGTAATAATTTATTAAAGTTAATTGGCAAATCGTTTTTATTAAATAAAATGGATTCACGTTTTAATTCGTTAAGATCCTTTATTTTAGGATCTATCTTTAGTAAATCCTGGATTTGTTAAAAATAGAATTAACTAACTTTGAATTGGTCTTAGCAAATCTTTCTAACTGGTTTTATTCCTAAAAAATAGCAAGCAATCATTTCCACTAAGATTAACCGTTCTCTATTAATAGCAAAAACGTTCCAGCAGGTTGGTACTGGAACAGGAACAGCTGTTAAAAGAAACTGCTTCTTAAAGGGAACAGAAGCTATTTTAGTAAATGGGAACAGCGGTTATTGTTTGTGTACACGTGTGATTTGACTTAATCAAATCTTATGGAAATAACCGTGTGTTTGCTTAATCCACATTACTCCCATGATCTGTTGATAGTGGGATGATGGATTGGATTATTCCATTTTCTTAGGAATATTATTTTCTATAAATTGCAAGTTAATTCCGGTTTTTAAGTGATGAGAAGTAATCCAACGTTTTGTGCTTAAGTGTTTTTCATACGTTTTTGTTGGATTTTACAAGAAATATTTTGTTCTTAAAGTTGCCAATTAATTTATAATATTTTCTTGATGCAACTCTTTGATTTATTTTAGAGAATTTCTATCCTTTTTGTAAGGGATTTTGAGAGTTTATGTAATTAGACTCGGGTGAGTCTAAGTGGGAAGTTAGATAGCTTTTAGTGAAGCTAGAGAGGATTAGCTTATTGTAAAGCTAAGTTTGTTGCTTTGAGTAAAGCAATTAGAGAGTGAAGAGTTGGCCTAGTTGTTTCGCTTCGAGTGAAGTAAGGTGTTTATTGTAATTGTAACTAATTGCCTTAAACATAGTGAAGTTGTTAGAAATCCCAAGTGGTCGTGGTTTTTCATTTTGTTTAGGCCCAAAAGGTTTCCACGTAAAATCGTGCGTCTCTCTTATTATTTTGCTCTTAGTTTAAGCTTTATTTATTTTGAATAATTCCGCAAAAACAGGGCATAATCGCTTAAACTTGCAACAACAACAATTCACCCCTCCTCTTGTTGCTGTTCCCGTTCCTAATTGAACCAACAGGGTCCAGTTTTTTTAAGGTGGTGTTATCCTTTTGAAAGACACATGGGTGTTTTACAAAACAAGGTGAGGAATCGAGCACAACCCGAGGGGAGTATGATTCAAGGCACTGTGAGCGATGAGATTAGTAACTTTATAGCCGAGTATTTGGCCATGGCAAAGCCTATTGGACTTCCCACCTTTAGACATGAAGGAAGTCTTGAGGGAAACGGAACAATTGGCTCCAAATCGGTCACACCTCCTCGAGAAAGCCTTCTACAAGCACACTTGTATGTGTTGCATCATATTCCGGAAGTTCATCCTTTTTTGAGTGAGCATTTTGATATATTGCGCGCAAAACATCCTTCTAAAGGGGATAGGGCATTGATGCAGTTGCATAACAAGACATTTATTAATTGGTTTCATAATCGAGTAATATGCGAAGAACTCAAGAGTGTATCCGAAATTGTTAAGTGGTTAGCTTTTGGTCTGCGTGATGATTTCAATAAATATGAGGGTTACGATGTAAATGGCTTCACATTTTGGACTGAGGGTCAAGACAAGAAGTCATCGTATCTACAGAATAGTGGGGTTTCTATTTTGGCGTCATCTATATTTTACGCGAGTGCGAAGGATCAAGCGCCGGTTGATGCTAAATTGGTATATTACGGGCGGGTACATGAAATATGGGAGCTTGACTACTCTACTTTCAATATTGGTCTTTTCAAATGTAAGTGGGTAGATAATAATTGACGATGCATAAAAAATGACGACCCTTGTGGATTCACTCTTGTAGACTTAGCTCGTTTGCGTGATAGTGAGGAGTCATTCATACTAGCCACACAAGCCAAGCAAGTATTCTACATTGTAGACCCGTCTGATAAAAAATGGTCTATTATTGTACCGGGAAAAAGAAGCATCCTTGGTACAGGTGATGTTGAGGATGAGGAAGAATATGAAGCTTTTGAAGACTCCCCTCCCTTTATCAATCCAAAATCAGTGGATCAAGATGATGTAGATGATGTAGATATTGTTTATATGCGTGTAGATCACACGAAAGGAATACATTTGAATTAAGTGATTCACAAGGTATGAATTTAAAGCTTTTTAAAGTTTTTTTTGGCACTTGGTTTATTTTGCATGAAACATTGCACATAACACTATTTGTTATATATTATTGTGTTGAACGTATTAGAATTGTAAATCATAGTCATATTCTTAATATTACTTAGCTTATGTTCTAATATATTTCTATTCATACTCTTTCAGGTGCTGATATACAATGCATCTATTCAGAGACGAAATTGTCCCCGAGATTGTGACCTCGGATAATGAGCATCGTAGTTATGACAGCGAAGAGGACCAAATTGTGAGATACGAGCGTATGGCTGAAGACGCTCCACCGATTGACAATGATTTTAAGACTGAAGACGCCCCATCAATGGATGCTCCCACTACTAGTAAGAAAAGAAAAGGGCGAGGTCCTACGAAAAACCTCAAAGTCACAGAACCCATGCATTTGGAATACAATGCATTGGGTCAACCCTACGGAAAATGGCGTAGGCCATATGGAAAACAAGTGGGCTTATGTACCCGCATGATTTCCATATTGCACGCGTGGAACGAGGTTCTAGAGGGTTTGAAGAACTCTCTATGGAATGATACTGTGGTAAGCAACTTTACTATTTTTACTCATTTAGTTTCCTTTTAAAATTAATTTAATTGACAGTAATAAATATAAATTTTTTTTGTAGAATCTTTTCCACATCGAGAGCGATGAGGACAAGAAGAATGTGTTTCTTTCATCTATTGCTGAAAGATTCAGAGATTTCAAATCCAAGCTAGTAACTGGCTGGATTACGAAGAGGTGTGCCCGTACGACCAAAAAGGTCAAAACGGGAAACGAAGGTGGAGAGCAATGACCTTCGAAGATGCCCTACGAAATATGGGGTCACATATCGAAGAGGGATTGGGAGGCCTTTGTTGCCAAAAGGACAACTCCCATAGAAGTTGTAAGTATTTCATATTATATTATAGTTTACCAATTTGAATTTACTTCTTTTGATTCAGTCATTAAACAAATACATGACATTCGATTTCTATTGATTAATTAGGAAAAGCATGGTAAAGCTTCTGATTCTGCAAGCAAAAGGAAGTTTTACCATCGCTTAGGCCAGAAAACGTACGATGAGGTCCGAAAAGAGTGAGTGGATGCGGGTTTATACCCCAATCAAAGTTCATCCACGCCCTCATCTAGGACTACCTCCGCATCTGTGAATACTCCTGCTGGAGATCGGGTGCGTGATTGGTATTGCGGGCTTCATTCCCGAGATGCAAATGGTAAATTTACCATTTATGATTCGGGAACGAAGAAGGTTGCTGATGCTATGGTGAGTTTTGATATTATTAAGTATATTCTTGATTTGTTTTGTATTCTTTGGCTTTGATGTACTTATACTAATTGCTATATATGTCACTTTTTATTTGAACAGATGGGCTGGAAGGAAAAAGAAGCTACGGGGGAGTTCACCTCAAGAGGCAATGTTGACGCATTGCATATGGTCTTAGGGAAAGACCACAGTGGGCGGGTAGTCGGAAAAGGAGGCGTCCGCATGGGTTACAGAAGGCATTCGGCAAAGAGTGTGTTGCTACTCAATACCGAAGGACGTTCTCGCCAAGCTGGCCGCCGTGTTGCAGAAGATGGGAGCACCCATTGTTGACTTGGCAAACCTGATTATCGAGGATCAGGAAAGTCAACATAGGGATCCTAATGCTTCTGTCGAGCCAACACCCGAGCCCATTACCCCCGTAGCACCCCAGCTCATTACTAATACCCCTGAAGGGGAAAACCCCACACTGCGTTGCTCAAAATCCGGAGCTAACTCCGGAGCCAGTGCTACAGGTACATAGTTTTTAAATATATACGCACTTATTAATTTAAATTGCAACGCGTTTTAATATTTTATTATGATGCTTATTATACTAAACGACACAATTTTCAGGAGGCGACTCCTTGTTCTCTTTTGCTGCCTCAGTTAGGTGTTGCTAGTGATGGCGACTTAATTGAGGTTGCATATGGTGTGGCCCAGCCAAACAAAGAGGACCAAACAGTGCATTCAATGCCTGTTGCAAGTGGCCATATCAGTGTGCCCGTGAAAACTATTGTAAAGAGGTTTGAAGATTTCTCACTCCCGGTTCCAATGCCAGCATGGAGCCTTGAGAAACTATCAGACGCCCTTTGTAGTTTCGTCACATGGCCATATGCTTGGGTCCGATTCACTAACATGGTAAGATTCATTTGTACCTTATTTATTTTTATTTTTTAAATTGCATGCTCACACTAATATAATTGTATAAATTGAAATAGCAAAGGAGTCCAAAGGAATCTAGGAGAGAGGTTGGTTCCTCAGCAAAGGTGTCGACTGGGTCAAAGTCGATGCCAAGCACTCCAATTTTGACTGGTGAGGAGCTAAAAGATCTCTCTCAAGATTGCAAATGGCTGCACACTTGTGCATCTCGCATAAGTGAGGAGGACCCACTCATTCTGAACCTGCTGAAGGAGCAATACTGCTGAACGTAGCTCTTTTCCATGTCTACATGAGGTGATGTTCGTTATCTTACAAGTTAGGCATTGTTGTTTATTGTTTTAAAAACCGAATTACTAAAAAAATAAAAATTTGTGAGTTTAGTGCGGCTTACGAGGAGCTAAATTCTTGCGAACCTCCAATAAAAATTGGATGGTTTTGTCCAGAGTCGATTTCGTGTAGTAAATGTCTAAATGATCCAGATGACGTCAGAGCATACATTGAGACTGCTTTGATTAATTCCCTTGCATCTAAACACACTTTCATTCTAGCTCCACATGTGGAAGAGTAAGTTTTATTTTTGAAATCGAACTTATCATTTGATTTTCAAAGTCACCTAATCTCTAATTTGTTGATTTTAAATTTGCGTTTGTAGTTTGCATTGGATACTTTTGGTCATATGTCCTTTAACAAACACTGTGCACGTCTTCGACTCATTACAATAAACTCAAAGCCCGCCTCGCAACGCAAAATTCGAAGCGTTGTTGAATGCGTACGTAATATTAATTATTTTACCAATTTGATTTAATTAAGTTTTATATATATATATATATATATATATATATATATATATATATATATATATATATATATATATATATATATATATATATATTTATATATATATATATATATATATATATATATATATATATATATATATATATATATATATATATATATATATATACGGATATTTCATGATATACCACTGAGTTTCTTCGAAATTCACCATATACCATTGGATTTTCGTTCGTTAGCACATAATACCATTAATGACAACTGCCGTTAGTGTGCCGTTTGTGGTAAATTATTAATTCACCATATACCATTAATTTTTTTTTTTGCGTCAAATACCATTTTTAAAAATATAGCCGTTGGAATTGTGATAAACAAATGAAGTGTCATACAAACCAAGTAGTTAACATTTTGTTCAAAAAAACCTTGACACTAAACACTATTCACCAAAAAAATACCAATATAAACATTGTTTTTGATCAGTTTCTTAACTGCAATACCATGCAATTGTTTTCCAAATTTCAGTGCCTTTTCTTCTCCACACGCTTTCAAAACACTATATATAGTATGTTCATTCTGAAAATATCTGTTGACTAAAATTCGTAATAGCAGTGAGAGCGCTTTCTCATTGTAACCCTGTTGCGAGCAAGAAGAAATCATCATAGTCCAAGCAACCGTTTTTTACACTTTTGCGCATAAAGTAGCTCAAACTTGGTTTTGATGCGAAACCGGGGCTGAGTAAGGCCTTGGTTATGCAAGGATTAATGTTGTGCGGAAGCTTTGATTAATGACACAGACATAAACTACAAATGATCATGAAAAGAACACGAAACAACCACAAACACTTACACAATTCTGATCTAGCAAACTATCGAGCAGCCCTCCTTCAGCTCAGCTTCTAAGAGTCCACGGGGATTGTTAAAATGGTTTTAGGACCTTGATAGCTAGATCCAAGTCCCAAGATTCCATTTCCACTTTAGCCTAGGTCCTGGATGCATAGGTTTGCTCTCCACGTGTCGTACGAAGTGGTCTGGTCACTAGTTTGCTGCTGTGTCGTGAGGTCTATATGCAGCCTTTTGTGGGCTCCTTTGGTATCTTCATTTCATACAACCACATTTGTTTTAGATTTGCACGAAACATGGCACACAACAATCATTGGTATATATTATTGTGTTCAAGTGGATAGAATTGAATATCATAGTCATATGCTAGAAATTACGTGTTAAGTTGCGATTTTAAGGGTTTTTAAGCATTTTTGTCAATTTCGCGCGTAAAGTTTCTCAAACTTTGTTTGTTATGCACGAAACATGGCACACAACACTATTTGGTATATATTATTGTGTTGAAGTGGTTAGAATTGAAAATCATAGTCATATGTTAGAAATTACGTGTTAAGTTGCGATTTTATGCGTTTTTAAACGTTTTTGGCACTTTCGCGCGTAAAGTGGCTAAAACTTGGTTTCTTATGCACGAAACATGGCACACAACATTATTTGGTGTATATTATTGTGTTTAAGTGGTTAGAATTGAAAAGTCATATGCTAGAAATTACGTGTTAAGTTGCGATTTTATACGTTTTTAACCGTTTTTGACACTTTTGCGCATAAAGTAGCTCAAACTTGGTTTTGATGCGAAACCAGGGCTGATTAAGGCCTTTGTTATGCAAGGAATAATGTTGTGCGGAAGCTTTTATTAATGACACAGACAAAAACTACAAATGATCATGAAAAGAACACGAAACAATCACAAACACTTAGACAATTCTGATCTAGCAAACTATCGAGCAACCCTCCTTCAGCTCAGCTTCTAGGAGTCCACGAGGATTGTTAGAATGGTTTTAGGACCTTGATAGCGAGATCCAAGTACCAAGATTCCATTTCCACTTTAGCATAGGTCCAGGATGCATAGGTTTGCTCTCCTCGTGTCGTACGAAGTGGTCTGGTCACTAGTTTTCTGCTGTGTCGTGAGGTCTGTATGCAGCCTTTTGTGGGCTCCTTTGGTATCTTCATTTCATACAACCACATTTGTATTAGATTTTCACGAAACTTGGCACACAACACTATTTGGTATATATTATTGTGTTGAAGTGGTTAGAATTGAAAATCATAGTCATATGCTAGAAATAACGTGTTAAGTTGCGATTTTATGCGTTTTTAAGCGTTTTTAACACTTTCGCGCGCAAAGTAGCTCAAACTTGGTTTGTTATGCATGAAACTTGGCACACAACACTATTTAGTATATATTATTGTGTTGAAGTGGTTAGAATTGAAAATCGTAGTCATATGCTAGAAATTACGTGTTAAGTTGCGGTTTTATGCGTTTTCAAACGTTTTTGGCACTTTCGCGCGTAAAGTGGCTAAAACTTGGTTTGGTATGCACGAACCATGGTACACAACATTATTTGGTGTATATTATTGTGTTGAAGTGGTTAGAACTGAAAAGTCATAATGCTAGAAATTACGTGTTAAGTTGCGACTTTATGCGTTTTTAACCGTTTTTGACACTTTTGCGCATAAAGTAGCTCAAACTTGGTTTTGATGCGAAACCGGGGCTGATTAAGGCCTTGGTTATGCAAGGAATAATGTTGTGCGGAAGCTTTTATTAATGACACAGACAAAAACTACAAATGATCATGAAAAGAACACGAAACAATCACAAACACTTAGACAATTCTGATCTAGCGAACTATCGAGCAACCGTCCTTCAGCTCAGCTTCTAGGAGTCCACGGGGATTTTTAGAATAGTTTTAGGACCTTGATAGCGAGATCCAAGTACCAAGATTCCATTTCCACTTTAGCCTAGGTCCAGGATGCATATGTTCGCTCTCCACGTGTCGTGCAAGGTGGTCTGTTCATTAGTTTGCTGCTGTGTCGTGAGGTCTGTATGCAGCGTTTTGTGGGCTCCTTTGGTATCTTCATTTCATACAACCACATTTGTATTATATTTGCACGAAACTTGGCACACAAGAATCTTGGGTTTATATTATTGTGTTGAAGTAGATAGAATTAAAAATCATAATCATATGCTATAAATTACGTGTGAAAATGCGATTTTAAGGGGTTTTAAGCGTTTTTGTCAATTTCGAGGGTAAAGTAGCTCAAACTTGGTTTGTTATGCACAAAACATGGCACACAACACTATTTGGTATATATTATTGTGTTGAAGTGGTTAGAATTCAAAATCGTAGTCAAATGCTAGAAATTATGTGTTAAGTTGCGATTTTATGCGTTTTTAACCGTTTTTGACACTTTTGCGTATAAAGTAGCTCAAACGTGGTTTTGAATTGAAACCGGGGCTGAGTAAGGCCTTGGTTATGCAAGGATTAATGTTGTGCGGAAGCTTTGATTAATGACACAGACAAAAACTACAAATGATCATGAAAAGAACACGAATCAACCACAAACACTTAGACAATTCTTATCTAGCAAACTATCGAGCAACCCTCCATAAGCTCAGCTTCTAAGAGTCCACGGGGATTGTTAGAATGGTTTTAGGACCTTGATAGCTAGGTCCAAGTCCCAAGATTACATTTCCACTTTAGCCTAGGTCCTGGATGCATAGGTCCTTTGGTATCTTCATTTCATACAACCACATTCGTATTAGATTTGCACGAAACATGGCACACAACACTCTTTGGTATATATTATTGTGTTCAAGTGGATAGAATTGAATATCATAGTCATATGCTAGAAATTACGTGTTAAGTTGCGATTTTAAGGGTTTTTAAGCGTTAATTGTCAATTTCGCGCGTAAAGTTTCTCAAACTTGGTTTGTTATGCACGAAAATTGGCACACAATACTATTTGGTATATATTATTGTGTTGAAGTGGTTACAATTGAAAATAATAGTCATTTGTTAGAAATTACTTGTTAAGTTGCGATTTTATGCATTTTTAAACGTTTTTGGCACTTTCGCGCGTAAAGTGGCTAAAACTTGGTTTCTTATGCACGAACCATGGCACACAACATTATTTGGTGTATATTATTGTGTTTAAGTGGTTAGAATTGAAAAGTCATATGCTAGAAATTACGTGTTAAGTTGCGATTTTATGCGTTTTTAACCGTTTTTGACAATTTTGTGCATAAAGTAGCTCCAACTTGGTTTTGATGCGAAACCGGGGCTGATTAAGGCCTTGGTTATGCAAGGAATAATGTTGTGCGGAAGCTTTTATTAATGACACAGACAAAAACTAGAAATGATCATGAAAAGATCACGAAACAACCACAATCACTTAGACAATTCTGATCTAGCAAACTGTCGAGCAGCCCTCCTTCAGCTCAGCTTCTAAGAGTCCACGGGGATTGTTAGAATGGTATTAGGACCTTGATAGCTAGATCCAAGTCCCAAGATTCCATTTCCATTTTAGCCTAGGTCTTGGATTCATAGGTTTGCTCTCCACGTGTCGTACGAAGTGGTCTAGTCACTAGTTTGCTGTTGTGTCGTGAGGTCTGTATGCAGCCTTTTGTGGGCTCCTTTGGTATCTTCATTTCATACAACCACATTTTTATTAGATTTGCACGAAACTTGGCACACAACACTATTTGGTATATATTATTGTGTTGAAGTGGTTAGAATTGAAAATCATAGTCATATGCTAGAAATAACGTGTTAAGTTGCGATTTTATGCGTTTTTAAGCGTTTTTGGCAGTTTCGCGTGTAAAGTAGCTCAAACTTGGTTTGTAATGCACGAAACTTGGCACACCAAACTATTTGGTATATATTATTGTGTTGAAGTGGTTAGAATTGAAAATCGTAGTCATACGCTAGAAATTACGTGTTAAGTTGCGATTTTATGCGTTTTTAAACGTTTTTGGCACTTTCGCGCGTAAAGTTGCTAAAACTTGGTTTGTTATGCACGAACCATGGCACACAACATTATTTGGTGTATATTATTGTGTTGATTTGGTTAGAATTGAAAAGTCATATGCTAGAAATTACGTGTTAAGTTGCGATTTTATGCGTTTTTAACCGTTTTTGACACTTTTGCGCATAAAGTAGCTCAAACTTGGTTTTGATGCGAAACCGGGGCTGATTAAGGCCTTGGTTATGCAAGGAATAATGTTGTGCGAAAGCTTTTATTAATGACACAGACAAAAACTAAAAATGATTATGAAAAGAACACGAAACAATCACAAACACTTAGACAATTCTGATCTAGCAAACTATCGAGCAACCCTCTTTCAGCTCAGCTTCTAGGAGTCCACGGGGATTTTTAGAATGGTTTTAGGACCTTGATAGAGAGATCCAAGTACCAAGATTCCATTTCCACTTTAGCCTAGGTCCAGAATGCATAGGTTTGCTCTCCACGTGTCGTGCAAGGTGGTCTGGTCACTAGTTTGCTGCTGTGTCGTGAGGTCTGTATGCAGCCTTTTGTGTGCTCCTTTGGTATCTTCATTTCATACAACCACATTTGTATTAGATTTGCACGAAACTTGGCACACAACACTCTTTGGTTTATATTATTGTGTTGAAGTGAATAGAATTGAAAATCACAGTCATATGCTAGAAATTACGTGTTAAGTTGAGATTTTAAGGGTTTTTAAGCGTTTTTGTGAATTTCGCGCGTAAAGTTGCTCAAACTTGGTTTCTTTTGCACAAAACATGGCACACAACACTATTTGGTATATATTATTGTGTTGAAGTGGTTAGAATTTAAAATCATAGTCATATGCTAGAAATTACGTGTTAAGTTGCGATTTTATTCGTTTTTACGCGTTTGTGGCACTTTTGCGCGTAAAGTAGGTCAGACGTGGTTTGTTATGCACGAAACATCGCACACAATACTAATTTGTATATATGATTGTGTTGAAGTGGTTAAAATTGAAAATCGTAGTCATATGCCAGAAATTACGTGTTAAGTTTCGATTTTATGCGTTTTTAACCGCTTTTACACTTTTGCGCATAAAGTAGCTCAAACTTGGTTTTGATGCGAAACCGGGGCTGATTAAGGCCTTGGTTATGCAAGGATTAATGTTGTGCGGAAGCTTTGATTAATGACACGGACAAAAACTACAAATGATCATGAAAAGAACACGAAACAACCACAAACACTTTTGACAATTCTAATCTAGCAAACTGTTGAGCAGCCCTCCTTCAGCTCTGCTTCTAGGGGTCCACGAGGATTGTTAGAATGGTTTTAGGACCTTGATAGCTAGATCCAAGTACCAAGATTCCATTTCCACTTTAGCCTAGGTCGTTGATGCATAGGTTTGCTCTCCACGTGGCGTGCAAGGTGGTCTGGTCACTAGTTTGCTGCTGTGTCGTGAGGTCTGTATGCAGCCTTTTGTGGGCTCCTTTGGTATCTTCATTTTGTACAAGCACATTTGTATCAGATTTGCACGAAACATGGCACACAACACTCTTTGGAATATATTATTGTGTTGAAGTAGATAGAATTGAAAATCATAGTCATATGTTAGAAATTACGTGTTAATTTGGGATTTTAAGGGTTGTTAAGCGTTTTTGTCAATTTCGCGCGTAAAGTAGCTCAAACTTGGTTTGTTATACACGAAACTTGGCACACAACACTATTTGGTATATATTATTGTGTTGAAGTGGTTAGAATTGAAAATCATAGTCATTTACGTGTTATGTTGCGATTTTATGCATTTTTAACCGTTTTTGACACTAACATCTATTTTCTCTAAGTGATTTCAACAACCTTCTTCTTCCGTTGAATGCGGCTACTACGCGCTGAAGTACATGGACGATATTATAAAACCGTGAAAGAGTTTGGAGTCGAAAATATAGATGCCGTAAGTATTTGTTACGTTCTTAAATAATTATTATTGGTAAAATCTAATGTTTATATTAATCTTTTAATTTTACATTAAATTATAGGTTTTAAACGACATTCCGAGGGAAACACGCCCTTTCAGAAGTGGAGAAATGCGCGAATTGAAATACAAGATTGCCGCGTATCTTGCTAATTTTTGTCCTTGATAAATTGTAATTAGTATAGATTTTTTAGGACTTTAATGTATATTATATATATATATATATATATATATATATATATATATATATATATATATATATATATATATATATATATATGTACGTAAATAATATTATATTATATATACGATCGAGAGTTTATTATTACAAAGAGATTATTTGTTGATTATTTTTGATTATCATTGGATTAATCATTGTTATTACATTGTATTATTATTGGATTATTATTAGGATAAAACAAAAAAAGAAAAAAAATAGCAAGTATTTTCTGCGGTCTGAGGTAAAACCGCAGCAAATAATGCCCACTTATTTGCTGCGGTTATTTGCTGCGGTTTTGCCTCTGACCGCAGCAAATAATGCCATTTTTTGCTACGGTTTTGAACCGAAGCATTTAAAGTAGGACATTTGCTGCTATGACTATTGCTGGGGGCTAGAACCGCAGCAAATAATGGCCAAAAAATCGCAGCAAATGAGGTTTATTCCACTAGTGTATACAGGCTTTACTGTGAGATGAATAAACAAGAAATAATGCTTTATCACTTCTTTCATCAAACTTTCCTATATTTTGTTTTCCATTCACATGAACAAAGCATTTACATCCAAACACACGAAAATAGGAAATATTTGGTTTTACACCTTTAAGCAATTCATAGGGTGTCTTAGAAGTGATTGGTCTTATTAATACACGATTCAAAACATAACATGCAGTATTGACAGCCTTGGCCCAAAAATTTCTAGGTAGACCACTAACAATTAACATGGTTCTAGCCATTTCCTCTAAATTTCTATTTTTTCTTTCTACCACACAATTTTGTTGAGGTGTTCTTGGTGCGGAAAAATTATGACTTATTCCATGTTCATTGCAGTAATTCATAAAGCTTGAATTTTTGAATTGTTTACCATGATCTGACCTCATGTGAATAAGGTTAATATTGGTAGATTTTTGTATTTTGTTAGCGAAGGAAACAAACTCATTAAAAGCTTCATCTTTGCTTACTAGAAATAAATTCCATGTAAATCTACTATAATCATCAACAATAACAAACACATATCTTTTGCCACTACGACTTTGTATTCTCATAGGTCCACACAGATCCATATGTATTAATTCAAGCGGTTTTGTAACACCCCGATATTTTCCCGATATTTTCTTCCCGATATATTTAATAATTCACTAGTAATATTGTTTATATATATATATATATATATATTTAATTTTATTTATTATTGGGCTAGGTCATGAGATTTGCAATCCTTTTTGGCAATTAGAATTATTTGGGCCTAAACTTTTCCTTAGGCCATCTTTTATTTTCAAAAAAAATAAAGTAGGAGGGAAGGTGGCCGGTCCTATGGGACTCTTGGTGGAGCTTGTAACTCCCTTAGGGTAATGAAGGATCAAGGCATTAATCCCATATAATTAATCCTTCTTAATTCCTTAATCATTTTCATTTTGACATCCTTTCATTTCTAAAGTTTTCAAGGATAAAAAAAAAACATATCCTCTCAAAATTCCTCCTAATTAACATTCCTAACTCCATTACCTTTCATCATTTGGTGTTTTCCTTTACAATTGTAAGTGTAATTCTTAATCTATATTGATTCTTAAGTTTTAATTTAAAATTCTATGATTATTATATGTGTTATCTTATAATTCATGTTTAATTTATGAATTTAAAATTTCATGTATGATTTTGGGATGTATTTTTCTATCTAAATTGATGAAGAATGTTTTTTTTTTTTTAGAGTTTTTAGATATGCATTAATGTGAAGAATAGGATTGGTTTGTGTGATGGGTGATTTTGAAATTTATATATAAATATGAATGTTCATGTAAAAATAATGTGTGTGTTTTTTTGTATTTGGTGGAAAAGTTATTTATTTTATTGGCTAATATGAGAAATTTATAATTTTGCTAGAGAAAAAAAAATACAAATATGTATAAAGAAATTATTGTTGAACAATGAATTTAATCTCAAAGATGGTTCATAAGAATTATATAAATTTGGTCATTAATATTTGATAGGCAATGTACCATTTGGAATTCATTTGTTGATAGGCAATGAATCCCGTAGGGTTAGGAAAATGGTAAAAAAATCTGTTTTTGGGACACTTTTTGGCTTGAAAATAGGTTAAAAATACACATTATGAATTATGAAAATTGGTACCCGGGGGTTTTGACGCCTTCCGGACGCAACGGTGAAGTCGGAATTTCAGTTTGGCAGTGCTAACATACTGTTCTGGACAGAATACTAAATCTGAATTTTATTTGATGTTATGTTGTGATGAAGTATGTTGTGTGATCATGAATTGTGTGCAAGTGTGGCTTGATGTTAGATGTGTGTGTGTGTGCCTTGGTTGTGGTTTAAGAAAGTGTGAATATATGCTTATTCCCGTATGTACGATTGAATCGTGTAGGAAGTCGATTCGTGACGGAAAGTTGATAGTTTCATTTAAGATTTGTTTTTGCTTTCTTAAGGTACGTACACGCAGTAAAATTTTATACATCGTGGATTGGTTGTTATAAAGGAATAATAATAATAATAATAATAATAATAATAATAATAATAATAATAATAATAATAATAATAATAATAATAATAATAATAATATATTGAATAAAGTGTGAAGGTGATGTTATACTTTCTTATTCAAGAGATATAATTTCAATAACTTGATGAGTAGAGGTAGTATGACCTCACTAACTTTAAAGTAGACGTAGTATGACGTCGATTGGTGGAAAGATTTTACTCGCGGTTTGTGGGGGCATTATGAGCCACCGCGGGGGTATGCATACTTAACCATAGGCACCGAAGTAAGGCGTGTTGCCTATGGTAGAGACTTGCTTAGGGGTTAACTCCCCCTAATGTATTGTCTTACTCCGAAAGTTTGGGGTTTGGTTCGGCAGTATGGCCGGAAAAGTACAGCAGTATGGCTGACTGACTCAATGAATCATTTGAAATTTATTAAAAAGTAAATATTGAACTGTAGCCGACGTATGGTAAGTTGCCATTGTGCTTTATGCTATAATGTTAATGTTATAAGAGATGTTTTTGCTGACGTGTACCTTTGATCTTAACGATCCTGCGATGATGTTGTTTTTCCTTTCGGGGTTAATAACTAGTAGTGAGTTAAGTTGCAGGCTGGGGAGTGAGGATTACATCTGAAGAATAAAAGAGATAGAGTCCGGAAGGATTTTAATTTCGAACTTTATTAGCTTTTTAGAAATGGATTTATTCAAGAGGCGACTTCGCTCTTGAGATGTAGTTCTTGGACTTTTGGTTTCATATCTTTTATCCGCTGCTAAGACTACGATATCACTAATTAATCTACAATAATTCTAGTAGAACTCGATCCGCAAGTTTTAACTTTAAAAATTTTGTTTTCTCGTGCCTTTATGATATCTTGGTTTAGCTCGGGTCATGCTTGGTTTTCTTTTAAAATATAAAAATCTCCCTTTTAACGATCCGAGTTTTTCTGGGATGTTACAGGTTTAGAGGTGGTCACTACATTCTTTGATTTAAAAGATGACCTTACTTGTTTTCTTTTGGCACAAGGATCACAAATTTCATCCTTTAGGAATTTTAAAGTCGGCAATCCTCTTACTAGGTCTTTTGATCTTAAAGTATTAATCAATGAAAAGCTTGCATGACCTAGACGTTTATGCCAAAGAAGTGGGTCGTCTTCTATAACACTGAAACATGTTAGACTGGTTTTGGGAACAGTGTCAAGGTCCACAACATAAGTGTTCCCTTTTCTGATTCCTTCAAGAACAATGTCTCCTGTGTTGCTCCTAGAAATAATGCACTTTTCAGAAGTAAAGTTTACAGAGTTATCTTTTGTCGCAGAACTGAGAAATGCTAAGTAAGTTATGTTTCAAATTCTCGACTAAAAATACATTATCGATTGCATGGGAACTTGACCTTCCAACTTTTCCTTTGGCGATGATCTCACCCTTCATATTGTCACCGAAGGTTACAGTACCCCCATCATAGGCTTCCAGTGAGAGAAATTTTTATTTGTCACCTGTCATGTACTTGGTACACCCACTGTCGAGATACCATGAGTTGTTCCCCCTCACTTGGACCTGAGAAAAAATTAATTGTTAGTAACAGGAACCCAGGCTTTCTTGGGTTCCTTGTCGATTTTGCATGAATCAAATTTTTTAATCCAAATGTTATCGACATAGTTTCTATTGGAGACAGTGTGTTGTTCCCTTTTGGTACACTGGTCTTTCAGATGACTAGTTTTTTCAAAAAAGGAACACATTCTGTCACTAGAGAGATTAACATAAACCTTTTTCTTGTTGTTATTCTTAAAGTAATTTAGGCCTTTTGAATTTTTACTTTTGGCATCTTGAATCCATTTGGGAGTAATCACTAGTGGAAAAAACCTCATTTGCTGTGGTTTTTTGGCCATTATTTGCTGCAGTTTTGGCCCCAAGCAATAGTGATAGCAGCAAATGGCCTATTTTAAATGTTGTGGTTAAAAACCGCAGCAACAAAGGGCATTATTTGCTCCGGTCAACCCAAAACCGCAGCAAATAAGGAGCAGTATTTGCTTCGGTAAGCACCAAAACCGCAGCAAATAAGCCTCCTTATTTGCTGCGGTTTTGGTGCTGACCGCAGCAAATAGTTGGTATTTTTTTTTCTTTATTCGTTTTATACTAATAATAATCCAATAACTATTTACAATGTAATAACAATGATTAATCCAATAATGATCCAATGATAATCACAAATAATCACCAATAATCTCTTTGTAATAATAAAATCTCGATCGTATATATAATATAATATTATGTACGTACATATATATATAATATACATTAAAGTCCTAAAAAATCTATACTAATTACAATTTATCAAGGACAAAAATTAGCAAGATACGCGGCAATCTTGTATTTTAATTCGCGCATCTCTCCACTTCTCAGAGGGCGTGTTTCCCTCGGAATGTCGTATGAAACCTATAATATAATATAAAATTAAAAGATTAATAAACATTAGATTTTACCAATAATAATAATTTAACAATGTAACAAATACTTACGGCATCTATATTTTCGACTCCAAAATCCTTCACGGATTTTATAATATTGTCCATGCGTGTAGTAGTCGCAATCAATGGAAGTAGAAGGTTGTTGAAAGCACTAAGAGAAAATAGACGTTAGTGCCAAAAACGCTTAAAAACGAATAAAATCGCAACTTAATACGTAATTTCTAGCATATGACTATAAATTTCAATACAAACCACTTCAACACAATAATTTATACCAATTAGTGTTGTGTGCCAAGTTTCGTGCAAAACAAACCAAGTTTGAGCTACTTTATGCGCAAAAGTGCCAAAAACGCTTAAAAACCCTCAAAATCGCAACTTAACGCGTAGTTTCTCGCATATGACTATGATTTTCAATTCTAACCACTTAAACACAATAATATATACCAAATAGTGTTGTGTGCCAAGTTTCGTGCAAAACATACCAAGTTTGAGTTACTTTATGCGCAAAAGTGCCAAAAACGGTTAAAACCCTTAAAATCGCAACTTAACACATAATTTCTACCATATGACAATGATTTTCAATTCTAACCACTTCAACACAATAATATATACCAAATAATGTTGTATGCCAAGTTTCGTGCAAATCAATCCAACTTTGAGCTACTTTAGCAAAAGTGCCAAAAACGCTTAAAAACGTATAAAATCGCAACTTAACACGTAATTTCTAGCATACGACAATGATTTTAAATTCTAACCACTTCAAAACAATAATATATACCAAATAGTGTTGTGTGCCAAGTTTCGTGCAAAACATACCAAGTTTGAGCTACTTTATGCGCAAAAGTGCCAAAAACACTTAAAAACGCATAAAATCGTAACTTAACGCCTAATTTCTACCATATGAGAATGATTTTCAATTCTAACCACTTCAACACAATAATATATACCAAATAGTGTGGTGTTTCATGTTTCGTGCAAATCAAACCAAGTTTGAGCTACTTTATGCGTAAAAGTGCCAAAAAAGCTTAAAAACGCATAAAATTGCAACTTAACACCTAATTTCTACCATATGACAATGATTTTCAATTCTAACCACTTCAACACAAAAATATATACCAAATAAAGTTGTATGCCAAGTTTCGTGCAAATCAAACCAACTTTGAGCTACTTTACGCGCAAAAGTGCGAAAAACAATTAAAAACTCATAAAATCCCAACTTAACACCTAATTTCTACCATATGACAATGATTTTCAATTCTAACAACTTCAACACAATAATATATACCAAATAATGTTGTATGCCAAGTTTCGTGCAAATCAAACCAAGTTTGAGCTACTTTATGCGCAAAAGTGCAAAAAACACTTAAAAACGCATAAAACCGCAACTTAACACGTAATTTCTAGCATATGACAATGATTTTCAATTATAATCACTTCAAAAAAATAATATATACCAAATGATGTTGTGTGCCAAGTTTCGTGCAAATCAAACCAAGTTTGAGCTACTTTATGCGCAAAAGTGCCAAAAACGCTTAAAAACGCATAAAATCGCAACTTAACACGTAATTTCTAGCATATGACTATGATTTTCAATTCTAACCACTTAAAAAAATATATACCAAATAGTGTTGTGTGTCAGGTTTCGTGCAAAACAAACCATGTTTGAGCTACTTTAAGCACAAAAGAGCAAAAAGAACTTAAAAACGCATAAAATCTAATTTGTGTACCTGTCCATTTTGGAAATGTGGCTCTGGATGTAAATTCCATTTGTCCACGCACTTTTTTCATTGTGCTTAAACGCATGGGAAAAGTAATACTATTTATATATATATATATATATATATAACACTTAATTAAATCAATATGGTAAAATAATTAATATTACGTACGCATTCAACAACACTTAGAATTTTGTGTTGCGAGGCGGGCTTTGAGGTTTTTGTAATTAGTCGAAGACGTGCACAGTGTTCTTGAAAGGACATATAACCAAAAGTATCCAATGCAAACTACAATCGCAAATTTAAAATCAACAAATTAGAGATCAGGTGACTTAAAAATCAAAATATAAGTGCAATTTCAAAAATAAAACTTACTCTTCCATATATGGAGCCAGAATGAACGTGTGTTTAGATGCAAGGGAATTAGTCAAAGCAGTCTCAATGTATGCTCTGACGTCATCTGGATAATTTACACATTTAGTACCCGAAATCGACTCAGGACAAAACCATCTAATTTTTATTGGAGGTTCGCAAGAATTTAGCTCCTCGTAAGCCGCACTAAACTCACGAATAAGAAAAATTTGTTAGTAATTCGGTTATTAAAACAATTAAACAACAATGCCTAACTTGTAAGATGATGAGCATCACCTCATGTAGACATGGATAAGAGCTACGTTCAGCATCTCTCCTCTCGAAAATTGCCCAATGTCACTAGGACCAATAATTACAAACGGGCTTTCTTAAAAGCAGAATTGGTCCTTCTGTAGGTTTAGAATGATTGGGTCTTCCTTACGCAGGCGAGATGCACAAGTGCGCAGCCATCTGCAATCTTGAGAGAGATCGTTTAGCTCCGCATCAGTCAAAATTGGAGTGCTTGGCATCGACTTTGACCCAGTCGACACCTTTGCTGAGGAACCGATCTCTCTCCAAGATCCCTTTGGATTCTTTTGCTATTTCAATTTATACAATTAAATTAGTGTAAGCATGCAATTAAAAAATAAAAATAAATAAGGTACAAATGATTCTTACCATGTTAGTGGATCGGACCCAAGCATATGGCCATGTGAACTTTGTACATCCAGGGTACAAAGGCTTTTGAGAAGTATCTGTCAACAAGTCAAAAATACGAGGACGTTTTCCTAACTCATCCTCGACTCCCTCCATCATCTCATCAGCACGATCCACATCCTCATCGACATTCTCTTCATCTGTCTCATACCCATCAACATGATCTACTACATCCTCATTGACATCGGCCTCATTATTGACGTCCTCAACAACACTTTTCTCTTTGTAAACTCCCTTCTCACCATGCCAAACCTAAACATGATATTGAGGCCTAAACCTACGTCGAAGTATGTGCTCCCTAAGGATATCATCACTATCTACCTTTGATACATTGCCACAACTGACACATGGCAATAAAAACCAACTCCCCCCGTCCTAACTTGATGTTCAAGCGCAATACTACAAAATTCTAATACGCCATCAATAAATTCCGACGATTCAATGCTTCCATACATCCAAGAACGATCTTTTGTCATCCTAATTAGTGTGATTAATTAATTAAAAACAAAATTAATACACAACTTTAAACATATATATTTATTTATAACAAACATATTTAACCCTAAAAATATATACTTTGAATAATTAACATTGTATAACCTTAGAAATATAACATTCAAAATATAAATAATAAAATTAAATCATTTAACATTAGAAATATAAGTATTCTAATTCTAATAATTAAAGACAAGCATAGCAACAAACCACATTTCTAACAAAATATGCAAATAGCTAACAAACCACCCAAACGTAATGGTTGGTGATTGTTTGACGGTCCATTTCATGATCTGTTTACAGGGTCAAGTTCTTGAAGAACGGAAGTCGTATGGAATGAATATTGCCCCACAAGTTTCATCTTAATCATAAGCGTCAGCTAACAAAGAACATTTCCAAGTTCTTTACGCATACTGCAGTGCAACTTGAGCCATTCACAAATAATTACTAAATATGGAAATAATTAACAAACCACATTTTTAACTAAAATTACTAAATTACAAGTGAAACTATAAAAATATAAACTTGCAAATTTACAAAACAAATAATACCTAATTTTCGTATGTTATGAACTTGCAAAAAACTTAAAGGTTTGAGAATTTAAAAAGACGAATAATACCTTAATTCGTGAGTCTTGAAGATGAACAAGACCAAATGCCTTTGGTTTCAAACGGTTTTGAAGAATTCAAAGTTTGAAGTTTGATGATGAACAAGAACAGTAGAATGAAACAAGTAGGGGGTTTATGAAAATTTGAAGTTTGAAGTTTGATGATGAACAAGAACAGTAGAATGAAACAACAGATGGAGAAGAAGAACCGCTGTATGTGTTTGTTTGTGGTATAATGAAACAGAAGGTTTTCGTCTTATGAAAACAAAGATGAAGAACTTTGCTGTTACCTTTGTGAAGATGAAGAAGAGGAACGAAGCAGATAAAGATGAACATGAAGCGTTTTTTCAATGGGTTTTAGAGAATAGTGTTTAAAAGCAAGTGTACTGTGTACGTCGAGTTTCTGAAAAAAGAAACATACTGAAATGGCGGGTTTTTAATTTTAGTCCAACGGTTATTTGTTGCGGGCCCTTGTTAACCGCAACAATAAAGTGTTACTGAGTATGCATTTGCTGCAAATAGAAACATGGATTGTGACGGTTATTTGCTGCGGTCCCTATCAAAACTGCGACAATTAATATTGGTACTAAGCATTTGCTGCGGTCACACCATAAAACTGCAGCAATTAATTGTTTTTTTTTCTAAATCTTTTTTCTATTTATTGCTGCGAATATACAAAAACCGCAGCACATGATAAGCAGTAAATACGTTTTTTTCCACTAGTGAATTTTGATTTTCCCTTTTTCTCTCGAATTTAATTCAAGCTCTTTCTTATCATTGTTGATACGGTTGGATTCTAGATTTATTTTCAAATTTTGAAAATCATTACACAAATCTTTAGTAGATGCATCATTCAATTCCTTATTCAAGCCTAATAATTTGTATTGTGTTAACTCAACATTAAAAATAACATTTTCCTTTTCAACTCTTTCCATATTTTCCTTTAAAATTGTATTTTGATCCAACAAACTGAAAAATCTGTTGTGGACATCGGATCTAAAGGTGTTTATGTAGGAAAAATGGTCTTTACTTATCTTGAGTTCCTTTTCCGATTGGAGACACTTATCATTACATTTTTCTAGTTTAACTTGTGTCTCCTTTAGCAACTCTATTAATTTATTTTTACTTAATTTGGATGGATGGACAGAAAATGAGTTAGAAGTATTTACCTGCTTTCCTTTGGATTTCTCCTCCTTGCTTTCGTGCGTGGCCATGAGACATAAGTTTGTTGTTTCTTCCTCTTTGGGGATTTCTGTTTCAACATCACTTTCAGATTCTCCTCATGCAGCTATCATGGCTTTACGAAAGTCGGTCTTGTTAAAATTTCCTTTGCTTAGCGGTCTTCCTGAATCCCTTGCCTTTTCCCTTGCCCTTTTCATTTTTCCACATTGGACAGTCCTTGATGAAGTGCTCGGTACTACCACATTTGTGGCACTCAAGGTTTGATTTTGTTCTTCTTTCTTTATTGTTTCTTTGATTGGAATACCTGCTGTTTCTGAAGAACTTCTTGAATTTTCGTACCAGCATAGCAGCCTTCTCCTCATCACTTTCTGATTCGTCCTGTTCTACTGCTGCCAGGGCCAGTCCCTTGTTTCAGGAACTGTCTGCTGTTCCCAAATGTAATTCATGTGTCATTAGGGAACCAGCCAACTCTTCCAGATTAAATTTTGTAAAATCTTTGAACTCGTGTATGGCAGTAACCTTGGCTCTGCAGCGCTCATCTTGAGGGAGGCTCTTTAGGATTTTCCTTACTTGTTCATCGGTGGGAATTTTTTTTCCAAGAGAGACAAGTTTGTTTGTAATGTTAGTGAACCTTGTAAACATCTCTTGGATGCTTTCTCTTGGTTCCATAATAAACCTTTCATACTTAGACATCAACAAGTCTATCTTGGAACGTTTAACTTCACTTGTTCCCTCATGGGTAACAACCAGCAGGTCCCAAATCTGCTTGGTAGATTTGCACCCCATTATTCGATTATGTTGTTGTTACAAGTTTAAGTGTTTTTTTGGAATTAGATTAAAGAAAACAAAACTTAAACTTAGAGCAAAATAATGAAAGAGACAACACGATTTTTACGTGGAAACCTTCTAGGCCTAATTAGAAGGAAAAACCACGACCCCACGGGATTTCTAAACTCTTCACTATGTTTAAGACAACTCATTACAATTACATTAAACACCTTGCTTCACTCGAAGCGCATCAACTAGGCCAACTTCTCTTTCCAATTGCTTCACTCAAAGAAACTCACTTAGCTTTATTCCAAGCTAATCTCTTCACAAGCTTCACTAAAAGCTATCTAATCCTCCTTAGACTCACCCAAGTCTAATTACAAATACTCACTCAAAAACCCTTATAAAAGGATGAAATTTTCTAAAAATAAAATCAATAAGTTGCACAAAAAAATATTATGAAATTAATTGGCAATTTTAAAACAAAATTTTCTTGTAAATATTCCAAAAATATCGCATGAAATATCAAAGCTCATACATTGGCATATTTTGAGGAACAGCTGAAAGTCTCTATTTATAGAGTTAAAATCCCTAACAAAAAGGAAGTCACTAACCACTATTCCCTTATCCCAAATAATAAGGAGAATAATGTGGATCTTAAGATCCAAGGACAACCTACGGTTCACATCCAAAAATAGGTATACATTTTGACAAATTCAAGTCCACGGTTATCCTAATAATAACCGTTTTACCCTTATATTAACAATAGGCAAATCAGCTACTGTTCCCTTCTTCTAACAATAGCAGCAGTTCCCATATACTAAAATTAGTTGCAGTTCCCTTTTCCAATAATAACAACGGTTACTTAAACTAATTTTAGGCACGGTTACACCTAGCTCATAATAAGCATGGTTGCCTAATTAATAATATTAGGGATAGTTACCTATTTACTAAATTTGGGAACGGTTATTCTAACAATAGCTAAGGCTTCCTTAATATCAACTGCTATTCCTATATTTAGTCAATTTGATTATTCACTAAATATAGACCCTAAAATAAAGGATTATAAAAACGTTATATAAATTTGGAAAATACTTTGCCAATTAACTCAATAATTTAATTAATGCAAAAAATTAATTTTAATTAATACATCAACAAAAAATCAGAAAATAATAATCAGAAATTCAATGGATGTATTAAGCTGACTCCAATCCAGGAATAGTGCGCTGTCTCCAATTTTCAGTTTTGTTAGAACATCAAACTTGGGAACAGTAGACCTCCTGTCTACATTTGACATCCTAAGCGTTATACTTCTTCTAACATCTTTTGGATCCTTTTGACACGTACATTTCCATAGACAAAGTCATAGGTACTATCAATGATCATAGTCAAGATTAGATATCGACCAGCACACAATCTCTAAAAACATATTCTTTTATAAAAGTGTAGTCATCATCAAAACTCAAGAGGTCCAACAAATATATTAATGAAAATGTTCTTTTCAATGTGCATCACATCAAGACAGTGTCTGATCATATTAGTTTTTCCAGTATGGTAAGTCCCAAAACACACTTTTCTTCTTCCACTCTCCAGTCCACAGACCATAACTGTCATTATATTCGCGTGCACAAACCGAGCTACCAAAAGGGTTGAATACGTCTGTACACGAACCGGGCCTAACATTTCTAATCTCAGCAGCAAAATCTGGATGTGTTGCGTTAATATGTAGCCAAGCCTCTGAGTCTGACCCGTGACACATTTCCCCCTCTTTGATGTGGTGCTCTACGTGCCATCTCATTTCACGAGAAGAAATTAAAGACGCATACAACCGTTGTAATCATGGACCTATCGGAAGATATATAAATTGTGTTTTCCAACATTGTCTCTAACCCACCTTGTTGTCGAACATGTACGACAGCGTCTTGCATTCGCAGTACGACCCTAGTAGATCATACACCCATTAATGCAACAATCAATCCTCTTTGATGGTAACAAGCCCCATTATTTGCTTCTTTATGTCGTAAAAACATGAAGTCATTGAGTTAGATTGGGGTAAAGCCTCCCGCATCAAAATGCACATATCGTCGTACATACTATCTGACCAATTACGTTTTGTCTTTAGATTCGTCATTCACCCTATAATCGATGTTTGAGACTAATTTTTGCACCAATCATACGGCAAATTCTTTGCAGCAATTAGCATTTTGAAAAACTTTTTCGCCTCAATATTCAACTCTTCAGGTATTACATCATTAGGCGACTATTCCTCCACGTTACCATAGTCAGTTTGGAAAGAAGTTTTGGTACGTGTTCGGAAATCTAATTGCAGCAGCATCATAAACCATACAAACGTAATTATTTTCTTCAAGGTTATGCGTGGGAGAAGGAATATATACTTCTTCCCCGACAAACGCGTTATTGGCGCTGCTACTTTCATCGACGACAATATTGTAATGATACTCCAATCGTAATAATCTTCCACCAATTCTTTCTGTAACAAATGATCCCTTAACTATATCATTTGGTTTTTTAAAGACAATATTTTTGCACTTCGCATAAGAACATCCACTAGTGGAAAAAACCTCGTTTGCTGCGGTTTTTTGGCCATTTGTTTGCTGTGGTTTTGGCCCCCGGCAATAGTGATAGCAGCAAATATCCTACTTTAAATGCTGCGGTTAAAAACCACAGCAAAAAAGGGCATTATTTGCTGCGGACAAAACAAAACCGCAGCAAATAAGGAGGAGTATTTGCTGCGGTCAGAGGCAAAATCGCAGAAAATAAGTGGGGCATTATTTGCTGCGGTTTTGCCTCTGACCGCAGCAAATACTTCTATTTTTTTTCTTTTTTCGTTTTATCCTTATAATAATCCAATAATAATACAATGTAATAACAATGAATAATTCAATGATAATCACAAATAATCAACAATAATCTCTTTGTAATAATAAACTCTCGCTCGTATATATATTATAATATATATATATATATATATATATATATATATATATATATATATATATATATATATATATATATATATATATATATATATATATATATATATATATATATATATATATATATATATATATATATATATATATATATATATATATATATATATATATATATATATATATATATATATATATATATATATATATATATATATATATATATATATATATATGTATATATATATATGTATATATATATATATATATGTATATATATATATATATATATATATATATATATATATATATATGTATATATATATATATGTATATATATATATATATATATATATATATATATATATATATATATATATATATATATATATATATATATATATATATATATATATATAGATATATATATATATATATATATATATATATATATATATATATATAGATATATATATATATATATATATATATATATATATATATATATATATTTATATATATATATATATCTATATATATATATATATATATATATATAGATATATATATATATATATATATATATATATATATATATATATATATATATATATATATAGATATATATATATATATATATATATATATATATATATATATATATATATATATATATATAGATATATATATATATATATATATATATATATATATATATATATATAGATATATATATATATATATATATATATATATATATATATAGATATATATATATATATATATATATATATATATATATATATAGATATATAGATATATATATATATATATATATATATATATATATATATATATATATATATATTTATATTTATATATATATATATATATATATATATATATATATATATATATATATATATAATATTAAAGTCCTAAAAAATAATCTATACTAATTACAATTTATCAAGGACAAAAATTAGCAAGATACGTGGCAATCTTTTCTTTTAATTAGCGCATCTCTCCATTTCTCAAATGGCGTGTTTCCCTCGGAATGTCGTTTAAAACCTCTAATATAATACAAAAATAAAAGATTAATATATAAACATTAGATTTTACCAATAATTATTTAAGAACGTAACAAATACTTACGGCATCTATATTTTCGACTCCAAACTCCTTCACGGATTTTATAATATCGTCCATGTACTTCAGCGCGTAGTATTCGCATTCAACGGAAGAAGAAGGTTGTTGAAAGCACCAAGAGAAAATAGATGTTAGTGTCAAAAACGGTTAAAAACATATAAAATCGCAACTTAACACGTAATTTCTAGCATAAAACTACGATTTCAATTCTAATCACATCAACACAATAATATATACCAAATAGTGTTGTGTGCCAAGTTTCGTGCAAAACAAACCAAGTTTGAGCTACTTTACGCGCGAAAGTGCCAAAAATAGTTAAAAACGCATAAAATCGCAACTTAACACGTACTTTCTAGCATATGACTATGATTTTCAATTCTAACCACTTCAACAGAATAATATATACCCAATAGTGTTGTGTGCCAAGTTTCGTGCATAACAAACCAAGTTTTAGCTACTTTACGCGCGAAATTGACAAAAACGCTTAAAAACGCATAAAATCGAATTTGTGTACCTTTATTGCTGTCCATTTTGGAAATGTGGATCTGGATGTAGATCCTATTTGTCCACGCACATTTTTCTTTGTGCTGAAACGCATGGGAAAAGTAATACTATTTATATATCTATATAACACTTAATTAAATAAAATTGGTAAAATAACTAATATTACGTACGCATTCAACAACGCTTTGAATTTTGTGTTGCGAGGCGGGCTTTGAGATTTTCGTAATGAGTCGAAGACGTGCACAGTGTTCGTTAAAGGACATATGACCAAAAGTATCCAATGCAAACTACAAATGCAAATTTAAAATCAACAAATTTAAAATCTAATACGCCATCAATAAATTCCGACGATTCAATGCTTCCATACATCCAAGAACGATCTTTTGTCATCCTAATTAGTGTGATTAATTGATTCAAAACAAAATTAATACACAACTTTTAAACATATATACTTAACGAAACCTAATGAAGCACAAAATTAAGTAATAATCATTCATTTAAACCTAATTAACCCAAATAATAATACAATGTTTATTTTAAACAGTCCAAATGATGTTTATTGTACTAACCTTAATTAATATTTTTATATATTAACAACATATAAAAACAATAAATATAAAATCACATTCATAAACTTTGACAACTAATTAACATTCATATCAACAACTCATTCATTTAACCATGAACAACCCTAATTAAACCTAATTTACAAACTAGAAATAAATTATGATAAATTTAAAACATAAAAACCACACACATTGATAAATAAAATGAAGAAATTACTTAAAAATATAACAAAACATGATATATATGATAAATTTAAAACTTAGAAACAACATCAACATACACATTCATAAAGTATGACAAATTTAAACCTAATTTTCAAAATCAACATGAAAAAGATACCTTGAATTTCGTGGGTTTTGGTGGGTTGTGTATAACCTATACAATGAAAAAAAATTAGTATAAAAAAACTAAATCCCTAAAACATAATGAAGGTTGAAGAACTTAAATTAAGCTTGAAAAAATAATACCTTGAAGAACAATTGAAGAAAACCGATGTACTGTATGTGTTCGAAGTTTATGAAAATTCTAAGTTTGAAGTTCAATTTTATAATGAACAAGAACGGTTTTGAAGAATGATGATTAACAAGAACAGTAGAAGAAAAAAACCGTTGTACTGTATCGAAGTTTATGAAAATTCGAAGTTTGAAGTTTGATAATGAACAAGAGAAGTTTGAAATCTGGAATGGAACGAATTAAGGAGAACGAAGGAAAACAGTATGTGTGTTCGTTTTGTGCGTGTGGTATAAGAAAACCGAAGAGTTTCTCATGAAAATATAAACGTTAAAATATAAATGGCGCCATTTTAATAAACTTAATTGCTCCGGTTACAGCCCACAACCGCAGCAGTTAATAAACTTCATGGCCTATTTGCTGCGGGCACACCACCAACCGCAGCATTTGAGATTATTATTTGCTGTAGGCACACATCCAACCGCAGCATTTGAGTGTTCTACTGAGTATTTGCTGCGGTCAAGGCCTAGAACCGCAGTAATTAATGTTTTTTTTTCTTATTCTTTTTCCTATTTATTGCTGCGTATATGCAAAAACCGCAGCAAATACGTTTTTTTCCACTAGTGATCTAATTTTCGATGAATGAATTTTTGAAATTACAAATTTTATAAATTCTTCTAGCCACCTTATGAATTCTATATTAAGTGCCCCGCCGTCAAATTTTCTTTTGTACATCCAATTTATATTATACAAATAATAATACCATCATCCGTCATTGCGTAAACCTATATTAAATTTTAAAACACAATCAAATATATATATAAATTAATTGTTCTTATAAACAAACATAACACATATAGAAATAAATATTTACATATTAGCAAAAATATAACATATAATAATCATACATGAATAAAACAAATAATAAAATTAATCTAATAACATATATTTTTAATAAGAATCATACAAATATTACATATACATACATATATATAATAACCAAAAATAATTAGTATATACATATATAATAATAATCATACATGTATAAATTAAATAAATAAATAAATACAATAACAAAAATATTAGAAATATACCTTTTCAGTTAACAAACTTTTCTCTGTTCACAAATAAATACTACCTTTTGAGAACTAAATTTTGCATAGCATAGTAGAATGAAAGAAAGTATTTGTGCTTTACTTATGAACTACTAAAACATTTATCTATATTAATAAGCGAACAATCATCATCATAGCGACAAAATAGGCGACAAATAATTCATTTCTGAAATTTAAACATTTATCTACATATATATAGACACACACACACATATATATATATGTGTGTGTGTGTGTGTATATATATATAGACACACACACACATACATATATATATATATATATATATATATATATATATATATATATATATATATATATATATATATATATATATATATATATATATATATATATATATATATATATATATATATATATATATATATATATATATATATATATATATATATATATATATAATTGTTTCATTGTAAATATATATATATTCTTAGAACCAAGTTTTAGATTTTGGAACCAAAACTGGATGGAACCAAAATGGAACCGATCCAACTTGGACCCTGGCCATCAATAAATACGCTTATAATATGTTGTGGGAAAAGAGGGAAATGGAAAAGTAATTTTATTTTGTCAATATATGTCTATTTATAAATTCGTGCACAATGTAATATTAATATTAAATAGGCTAGAACAAAACATTTTTCTTTCTTTCAATGTCTAATAACCGGCTATTTTTGAAGATTATAATTTTTAAATTATGATAAAATATTTCAATAGTATAACCCTGATATAAAATAATAAGGTTAATAGTGTAATACGGAATAACCTTTAAGATGGTTGTCACTTACTCTTAAATAAATAAGAACAACGATATAACCTTATAAATCTAAATGTATAATAAAAAACTTAGAGGAGCTAAGCCTTATTACATCTAAAACTCCTTTGAAGGAAAATAAACAAAAGCCTTAAAGTCTAAAAACAAGAAACCATATGGCAGAAAAGGTCTTTGAGTCGACACTTATACTTCCAGCCCGCATAGTAGTAATCATGCTATCATTCACCATCTGTATCAAAATATAAATCCACAATCAGTGGGGAACAACTACTTTTCCTTCATAATGATAAAACACATAGAATATTATCTTTAATTACAAAGAAATTTAAACATCTCTACATTATTCATATTAATATATAAGACCAATTTAAAACTAGTCAACTTTAGAAAAACAAATTTAAAACATTAAAGCTTCATTTAATATAAATTTCATAAATTAATTCCAATAACTTAATAAATCAAATAATTATGGTTTCACAAATTTCAAAACATAATCAAAATGTGGAGAAGGAACGAACGAGGGTGTTAGATGCCCACAAGATGGCCTTACACTAACACCTCCTAAGGTTTGTCGGGCGAACCCCAATCTATTAAAAATAGACCTGTCTAAGAATGGTCAGTTCTCCCCTAGCAGTGGATGCCTCCTTTGCCTTGCACCACTGGGTACCTGGACGACAACAATTAACCCAGGTATATATAAGTATCATCAGTAGCATGTTCTTAATTAGAGATGCAAAAATAGGCATTATACTCTTATGACTCCTTACTCTCACAAAAGATATATAACATAAAACTTGATATAAAAATCAATATCGAAAATATATATGAGATGCCAAATTAGGTCTTACGCTCAAAATCAACTTCAAAATCATTCTTGAGATGCCAAAATAGGCTTTACACTCAAAAACCAACTTTCAAATACTCAACTCAAATATACTTTATCAAATGGAGTAATTTTTTTTTTAATATAATACTTTCAACAAATAAATTCCAACTTTTATTTTATAAATAACAAAATTGATGTTATGAGTAATATCTAAGTTTGGGAATAAAGTCAACTCTAAATTTGACCTAATCAACAAAAGTCAACCCTATTACTAACTCTTCGTAAAAATGTCCTAATAAAAGCGTTATTCTATTCAAAAATACAACTATGTCAACAACACTCTTAACATATCAAAAAGTAACAATACATTCAAAAATTTATCAAGACTCAAAATAAAATACAATAATAATACTCATTTTTGGTTTAAAAATTTAATCAACTCAAAACTCAATAATATATTCAATTACCTCCAACTAAACTGACACATTATTTTACAAAATAAATAAATAAATAAATAAATAACAAATACAAGTTTGATCCTACTGTAACATTAACTAATGGTAAGGTAAAATACCAAGTTTTACTTCGTACAGAAAAAATAAATCTCATACTAGGATTATTGTTTACTTTATCTTTTTTCATTTTACCACCAAAGCTTAACTAAATTAATTCTTAATCCTACTGTTTCGATTTATAGCATTGATATTTTTTTTCTTTAACTTACTTTATTTTGCCCCTAATTATAATTTAACTAATTAATAATTTTTTTACAACTGTTAAATACTTCCAATACACTATGTTAAGACATCATATAGAAAGTCATCAAATCCTGCCAACTTGTACACCTACAATCAAATATTTCATCTAAATTGCTTTAATTTATCTAATTGGCTAATCAACAATTTAATTAACTAACATAATAAGAAAATTATATTTAATCACCCCTAAACTACAAATCAACTAGTAGATGCATAATCCATCAAAAGTTCAAATTACATCATTTATAATTCACACACTAAACCAAAAAGAATTACATACGACGAATTTAACAAGGAAAACATTGATCCCTAAAATAATTATAACTAGTATTTTCTTACATGCTTAAATATCTCACATAATTAAAAATAACATGATAAGTGAATTAAGAAAAGAGAGTGAATTAGTTACTTTTGTATGAGCTCTAATCAGATAAAGTATAAATAATATGTAAATAATAGTCTTAGAAAATAATAACCCTCTTTGTACAAATAATTTCTTCAACCCAAGTATAAAACTTATTTGAAATTTTGAGGTGTTACGAATATAATATTTTATTTTAAATATATTTCTCATGTCAATGATGCTTGATAGTTTATCTATTTGTATGATCTTTTGTTCTAATTTTATTATCCCAAAGCAAGCAATGTTCGTATATCAAATATACTCTGTCCGTTTCATTTAATTTGTAGTATTTTTTATTTTAGATCTGTCCTATTTAATTTGAATTATTTCTATTTTTAGAGTATGGGCCACTATTTTCTTTAAATCTCATTCATACATTTTAATTCTATTTTAATTTCATTCACAAAATTCATCATTTCTCTTTATTATTATTATTTCACATTTTCTTAAAAAACAATAATATTCTTTTTGATGCGAATTATACAAAACAGACTCAGGTAGTATAATTTATACTCCATTATTTACCGACAAAAAGAAAAGGAAAAATGAAAAAAAAAAAAAAAAAAAAAAAAAAAAAACATAGAGTATCTAATTTTAGTACTAGCTTTTAGAGGATGTTTGGACATGAGTGGTGTGGGGGCAAGTTAATTGGAGGAGAAAGGATCAACTTAGGTGCTCGCCAGTAAGACTAACATGATTTATGAGACATTCAACATAAATATTGATATCTCATCTCATATCCATCTAATCCCTAAAATCAACAATTTGGATCACTTCTTTCTCTTGTGGAATCCAAACTAATTTTTCTAAGAATGGAAGTGGGACGAGGCTTTACTCATATTTCATTCATTTCCTTAAGTGGTAACAGTAATGTTACTGTTACTATTACTATTATTACTATTACTATTACTGTACCACCCAACTTGGACTTGTCCCCACTCCACTTATATTCATCATTTATTCCCCCAATCAATCAATTTTATAAATGCTCTTCTTTAGGATAATAATTATATTTCTCTCACTTATTACTTCCTTTCTTCTTATGTGACACAAACATTAAAAAAATGCCTATATTTAAATTGTCCTAATCATATAAAATATACCCTTTTATTTACTTTAAATACGTTCAATTTCATTTTTCAACACTATTTATCGATCACTGTTATTATGTACTTTATTTTTAATCTATAACTTAAAATATAATGAAATGAAATTTTATTTGATTCGTTTTATTATAAATTTTATTAATATCAACTTATTAAAATTTTTCTCAAACACAATTAAAAATATTTCAGATTGAAATTATACATAGGTCAAAATTTTCAAGACCAAATAAACATTTAAAATAAATAAGAGAGAGTAATATGGATGAAAATTGAATAACGTGATAAGCTAATAGAACGTATATTCTCGTAAAGAATACAACAAAATAAAAAAGAAATACTAAATCTATTACTTTATATTCTGACATTTAGATCAAATTAATCTATTACTTCATATTCTGACATTTAGACCAAATTAGTTCATATTATTTATCTTTTATTTTTTATATATAAACGGACATAGTCAAATAAGATCAATTTATAATTTTTAATTATACAACTAATGATATTATGGATCAAAATAGTGTGTTTGATGGCGTGAAAAAATGGATAATATTTAATCAAAAAAATGTACTTTTTTAAAATTTAATAAATAAGTGGTTAGAAAAATATGTAAATGACATTAAGATTTATATTGTTTACTTTTTATTGAGATGTATCTCACTAGCTATATTATAATTTTCACTTTTAATCTATATATCTCAATAATTATTGAGATATATGAATAATAGTGTATTGAGTTCTAATGTGCCCTAAGATAAATTATGATTTTGCATAGGTAATTACATTTGGTATGGAAAGAAAATATTTCCATATCTAGCACAAATACCTCTATCTTAACATATGCACTGTAATAATATTACTTTGGGCTTAAATTAGTGTTTACCTTGCATAACAACTATTATTAATTAATATTGTGTGTTTTTTTACATTTTACCTTTTATGTAAAAGAACAAATATATTCAAATCCAAATGAGATCAACTTTTGTATAAATTTTAATCATGTAAGTAAAGATTTTAAGAATAAAAATAGGGTATTGGATAACATGAAATAAGAAGCGTAATATTTATTTGAAACAGAATTGAAGAATAAAAGAGAGGTTTAAATTAAAGAATGTAACAAAATCATTTGGGATAATCCAAAATTACAGCAAATTTATTGAGAAGATAGGGAGAATAAAGCTTCTAACTTATGTTTTTTTCTAAATTCAAAAAAAGACTTATCTTAAATTAATAACTATTGTAATCGTTAGCTCAATTTTATGGTTTTTGTTAGAATAGAGTAAAAAGTTGGTTAGAATTAAGCTTAATTGATGTGATGATTTATTAAAATTTACATAAATTTATTAGACATCAAATTTTGTTAATAGGTTCTTGTATGTTCCATTGCGGGATCCATCAACTTTGGTGGTAGTTGATCGACAATGATAGTTGATTAATCAATGGGGTTGAAGAAGATAGTGTTTGAAACAAAGGGGGTTTGGATGACAATTTTGAAGAAAAAATAAAGAAAAGGGGAAAATAAATTAGAGAAAAATAAAAGAAAAGTCCATCTTATTAGGAAAGAGAGAAGGAAGGGAAGGGATTAAAAGAAAGAAAAAAGAAAAAAGAAAAATGAAAGGAAGGGAGTATTTTCCTATAATTGCGTTCACATTTTTAGAGATTATATATAGAGTTGTTCAAATGTAATCCGATCTAAAAACTCGAATTGTAACCGAAAGTTACCCGACCTGAGAATATATATGTTATGTATTTAGGTTTACCGAACCGACTTTACCCAAACCGAGTACCTCAACAAGTTGATAACCGAAAATTAGAATGACTGCAGTTGATTTATACAACCGACAT
Source organism: Amaranthus tricolor (assembly GCF_026212465.1). Taxonomy (NCBI): domain Eukaryota; kingdom Viridiplantae; phylum Streptophyta; class Magnoliopsida; order Caryophyllales; family Amaranthaceae; genus Amaranthus; species Amaranthus tricolor. The sequence goes on from NC_080055.1 coordinate 4,502,417, forward strand.
ATAACTATTAACCGAGATTACCCGAGCCTAACAGTGATCAAACGAAGTAATAACCAACCCGAATCATGACCGGTTAAAACCAACTTATCCCGAATCGAGTTTTAGTCGAACTTTTACAAACTCAAATCAATTTTTAACCAAATTATATATTGTAAATCCATAACGATTTTTAATTGAAAATAAGTCAAAACTCAAGAAACTTTATGATTACTTTTAGTGATGGCCACAGGGCAGGTTAACCGGAACTGAACCAGTCTCGAACCGCCAAAGAATCGTCCCAAAATCGGAACCGTCTGCGATAGGCTTTGAACCAGTCCAAACCGCAAATCCGTAGAGCTGTAGTCAGAAATCGGCCAGCGAAATCGCAAACCGTTAAGGTTCAAATCCATTTTCTCCCTCTTTTTATTAGTCATCTTTATTATTAATTTGTCATTTTTGTATTAACTTTATTTCTTTTTCCTTCTTTCTAGTAAATTTTTAACAACGATTAACGAACAATAAATTTTGATAATATTCAACAATGGTATGTCCATATTATTATAGTACTTTATATAACTTTTTATATTTATAATTAAAGCAAAAAGAAGAATCGATCGATGGTACGGCTTTCCCAACCCAAGAGTTGAACCGCTAGAAACCGCATCCTTAATCGGTAAGAGGGATCTCTTGCTTGGATAACAAATTGGGAGGGAAGGGATTTGGAGTTGAGGGGATGGATAATTTTTAATTAAGGTATCAATCTTTTCAAAGTTCAAAAGATTTGAATGCAAAGCTCTCATCTCCATTCTTTTTCATTGCTTTCCCTCCTAAAGAAACAAGAGATATTTTCCTTTATTTCTCTTCCCTTTCTTTTCTTTCCATTCTTTTTCTCTCCAAAGTTGTTATCCAAACCTAGTGTAAGGAACTGTTTGGAATTGCCTAGAACCGAAACCGGAATTGAAACTCAACTATTCAAATCAGGTTTCAATTTTTAGGGATTAAAACCGTATGGAACCGGAACCGCCCCAACACGAATCGTGGTCAACACTATATATGTATTTCGAGCTCCCTTCCCCTTCCTTCTTTAATGTGTAGTCTCGACAACCAGATGACATGTACCTTAATTACTCGTTGAGGCCCCATTTTGCGACACTACTAAGCTAGTAGTTTCGAGCTCAAACGCTAAAATTTTGACTGCTCTCACCGACTGACTAGAAAACAATTGGTATTTAACCAATTGATCCTCCAACTGACCCATTTTAGTCGAAAATTCCAACTAAATTCCTACTAGTCACATTTTAGTAGGCATTTACGACTAATTACCGACTAACCACATAGTCCGAATTTTCCGACTGCCCAAAATGGACATTTTTCAGTCGAAATTTTTGGAAGAGGAAAGGTAGTCAGTATTCGGTCGGTCTATAGTCAGAGGTTTGAATTTTAATTTTCCCGCCCACCATCATTTTTCATCTATAAATAACATCATATTATACAAAACAACACACACTATTAAATTGTTATCTTACAAAAAAAAAATCATATTTTATCCTCATCCTTAAAAACACATAATTCTTCTTCCAAAAATATTATGCAAAACTTCAACAAAATATTAAGGTATGTTATTTTATAAGTCTTATACTTATGTTATTTACATTTTTAAATCTTATTTATCTTATATTTATCATGTATTATTTACCTTATATGTTTTGTTTAGTTATTAAATCGTTCATAATGTATACCGTTATTATAAATACTTTGTTATTTATTTATTTGACATGATTTAATTATCTCTTATAAATTAGTTTGTTTATATGCAATATTATCGTAATTTATTTTTTTCTCTCAGAAACAGTGGTCTTGGGATCTTTCTATTAATCCCTTTAGTGTATGAGGAGGGGATCCGAGCTGGGTGGAGAAGTCCATTAGGGAAAAATGGCTCTCACGCTAGAAGTCTGATGAGTTTCAGGGTCATCGGTCGAGGGGGAGGAAGCACCGCCGGAGGGGGAAAAAGGAGCTGCAGTTGAGGTCACCCATACATGTGGTTCGATTTCCACGAGCAGGTCGTTCTGCATTCTGGTATAAGTTTTAGTTGCTTTAAGTTTATTTTTTACTTTATTACATTTTAGTTTATATATATATCTTTCTAGTTTAACAATTTATAAATTTAATTTCCAGTAGCAATAGCAACAAAGGACGCCTACTTCTTATGAGTTATTTCTTCATACTCATAAAGTGAAAGCAGAGATGGTTTGCAATGGGTCAACGTGAAAACCGAGGCTATAAGTGTAAGTTTAACTCTTTATCTTGTTATGTAAATTATATTAAATCAATATAGTTGGTAGGTTAGCTATTGTGGAATATAATTATATTTGTAGCAAAAGCGGCATTCTCGATACGTAATTAACATTAATGATAATGTTTACAATAATAATGTGAAAGTTGTCTCAAAATGCTGATCAACTAAAACTTTTAAAAAACTAAAAACTGTTTATGGCAAAAGATAAATATTACATCAAAGTTGAAAAAAATGAAATATATATAATTTGTTCCTAAAATACATTAATATTATGGTTATGGAAAAATATAAATATTACGTCAAAGTATAAAAAAATCAAAAATTAAGTGAGTAACAAAAATGCAGTTGAATCTTCGATAGCATAAATAAATTGTGGTTATGGCCCGGATCAGAGCCTAAAACTCAATCCTGAAAAATGCTGCCATCCATGATACGGATGACAGCTGATTGAATCGGTCAGCGCTTAATGTCGAGCATAACTTCCTATCTAGCTCAAAATACGAAAATTATACGCTATATTTACAAAATAATAATTTTAGCACGAACTTATAATAAAAGGACACCACTATATACTTTCATTATATTCTTTTACTGTTCCATACTTTTAAGTTATTAAGATACCATTCTCAATCCTGGCAAAAGTACGTCACTGCCATTTATACTATTCGATAATATTAATACTTAAGTAAGTTCATTTGGTTAATACTCATAACCGTACCATGCATCTTAGCATCAACAAAAATCAAGTTTATCACTAATCAACAAGCACAATATTATAACACATGATATATGTAAAGGTTTGGTTAGGTGCGGGCCGTAGTCCTAAACCCTAATTGTGGTGGGAGTTGTACCATGATATATGCTCGAGCTCTACAGGATAGGTATCTAACCCCCCGTCTAACACCGCATTTACGTGCCGGCCAATACGGATGCCGAGATTTTACATGTCGATCCATGGTTCGACATTACCTTACTATCAGGGTCATTCAATCAATACTCATTCACACAAGTACATCACAATTTTATAACTACAAGTTGACTTTGAATTTAACTTTGACCAAGGTAGGTGGTAACTTTCTTTATTTAATATAATTCTCAATTATAACGTTCAATTTACCTTTATATCTTTATACGTTCATCACTTATATTTTACACATTAAATTTTACTTAAAAGGCAGCAGAAATGGTGGAAGTAAGAGTAGGGAGTAGAGTTGTAGAGGAAAAGGAAAAAAATGTTAAAAGAAATAAGGAAAAAAAAAACGTTTTTAACAAAACTGGGTATTCGGTATCCGATCCGGTTTAAACCGGGTACCCGGTTTAACCGGATCGGATCCGGAACAAAATTTTAAGTATCCGAAAAATCGGGTACTCGATTTTTCGGAACCAGGTCGACCCGGTATCCGGTTTTGAACACCCTTAGTTTGTACTAGGTCTTCGCAGACAGAAATGTTCCTACTTTTCTGGATTCCATAAATAGTGAGCGTATAGATGGCACTCATAATTTGTTGTTGCACTTTTTTCAGTTTGTATTTCCGGAAGTCCATCTTTGCAATGGGTTTAAACCTGGTGCCCGCCTATTTCTCGATTTCATCTAGACATCTCTGATTGAAGAAGCATTCAAAATAGAAGTGTTGGATGTTTTTCTTTGTTTCGGTGCGTAGAGGGCATAAATTGTCTAGTGTCACTCCTATGCTATAGCATCTGTCCTTTGTTTTAAGTTTCCCTAAGGCCATGAGCCAATAGAAAAACCGAGCTCGTGGAATAGCCACGTTGTTCCAAACCTGCACTCTCTAGTTTGCATTTGGCTGCAGCTGAAAGGTAGCCATATAGACTTCTTTGATTGAGTAAGAATCTTTAAACACCCATTGCTTTCATGTGTCTTTAATTATGCAAAGTTTTCTC
>NC_080055.1:4511693-4673928 GCF_026212465.1 Amaranthus tricolor
TGAATTTAAGGTAAAATTATTATTTTGTTGTTTATTTTCAGACTTTGTTATATATAAATTATTTTAAGTATTTTATTTGATGAAACATTTATGTATTTAGAAACAATACAAATGGGACCCTCGCCTCAAACATTTCGTTCGAAGGTCGTGGGAGGAAAAAGCCGCAAAGCGCTATGCGAATATGCTTTTCAAATGGCGTAGGACGTTGAAAAGCAAGCCTGAATTTAAACCTCCTTCCATCGATAATGAGACCTGGGCGCGATGGAAGGCGGATTGGGAACGCCCAGATAATAAAGCCGTTTCGGCTAGGAATTCCTCCAATAGACGTGGAGGAAGAGACAAAGCTGAAGCCACCCATATAGGTGGCTCAATCCCGCACGCCAGAACAATGCGGGATTTGGTGAGTATTTTGTCAATTAAGTAGTATTATATTTAATTTTTTTATTATATTTTGTTTAGTTTTAAGTCGTTTTTTTTATAAATATTTCAGGAACAATCAAAAGGTCAAAGACCCACGGCCTATGTAATATTTACACGAACGCATGGGGTCGTTGACAATGAAACAGGAGATTGTTCCCAATGGACGAATAGCAAGTCACAAAAAGTTAACGTAATAATCTTTTAAACTTGTTTATTTATTTAATTTTAGTATCAATTAATACTTTGTTTATTGGTAATTGATTTCTTTGTTTTATTAAAGGATGAATATCGTTCTTTGATGGAGCAGCATCCAACTCGCGACCCAAGTCAAATTTGGTTGGATGCTATTAAAAACGTAGAAAGCGGTTCAAACAAAAAAAACAAAAAAACAAAAGAGGTATTTGGGGTTGGTTCCGCCTCTCAAATTATTTATCCTCCTGAGCCAACAGATATTCCGGCTTCTCAGCCTGCACAACCTGATTATGATGCCATTATACAACAAAGGCTTGCGGATTTAGAAGCCCGGCAAATGGAGTTTAATAATCAATTATTGGAATCGATACGAAGAGGAAATGCTCAGACAGCCTATGACTATCATCAAAGGATGACTGAATAAATAACATGAGAACGAGAACAATTTATGAAATTCCTTGAATCGTATTTCAATTTGAATCAACCCCCTCCACCACCTCCTCAATGAATGATTAAAATATTTGTAATTTTTGTGACTTTGTAATAAACTTCAATTTTTTATATAATATTTCAGCTCTTTTATTTTAATTTATTTGTTTTATGTGTATATATTTTTATTTTAATATTATAACTAATACAAAATATATATAACTATAATTTATATATATTAATATATATATATATATATATATATATATATATATATATATATATATATATATATATAATATATATATATATATATATATATATATATATATATATATATATATATATATATATATATATATATATATATATATATATATATATATATATATATATATATATATATATATATATATATATATATATATATATATACACACACATACACGGCTGCAAAAAAGCTGCAAAACAACAGGCGACAAGATGGCTATCAGTGATTGGTCGCCAGAGGGGCGACGGAAATATCGTCGCTATTTGGTCGCCAGTGCTGGCGATAGATTTTGGCGAGGAGCAGCTTGTCACCATAGGAGACACGTGTGTGGCGATGGGTATGTTGTCGCTGGGTGGTCGCCAATTGCATCAAAAAATATAGCGACGAAATGGCGTCCAATTTGACGTTAGCGACGAACGATAAGGCGACCACCACGAAGCCCCTCGCCATCCCGTTGCCAGAGTCACTTTTTAGTCATTTAGCTATGCAATGGCGACAAAAAGCTGTGTCGCCAATTCAATGGTTTTTTTGTAGTATATCAATTTAAGCATCATATACTAACTTTAATAGGGTAAAATACCATTTTCATCATAATATAAAGCTAATTATAAGCATTTAAAATACCAACTATGACATGCTATAATATTAATATAAATCATATGATAATAATTTTAATAGGTTAAAATATCAACCTAAACATGTTAAAACACTAACTTCAATAAGTCAAATTGCCAACTTTATCATAATAAAATACCAAGTTCAGCATTCTCAATATTATTTTGACGATTTTTATTTTATTGTTGATTTGATTAAATTTTGATGGTTGAGAAGATAAATGTATAGATGAATAACTGAAGAATGTTGTTTTTTAATTTGAAATAAAACGCAAGGTGAATGAGAGGAAAAAGAAACATCAGTTTGTTTTTGTGCGCTTAAATGGAGAAGTATACTCCTTTTTTAACAGCTGCACAATCCAACGGGTTCAAGCCAACTCAGACCCGACCGACCCGTTTTTTAACGGATTTCTCGGGTTTGGTTTTTTTTGAGTTCGAGTTAAAATTTTAGGGTTTCAATCTAGTGTCTTCGGTTGGATTTCAGATTAATTTTTCTTAAGTCTAACTTTGATCTAAAAGTTACCAATTTTAACATTAAAGTGACAAATTTCTACTTACAAATTTATAACCTTAAATGAATCAATTATTTTAAAATCTTTAATTTCGACGTTAAAGTTTTCAAATCTTAAAGTGATAAATTATATATCAAGTGATTAATTACCTAATCACTTGTAACTTTTGAAGGAAATCCATAAAAAATTTAATTTTTTTACTTAATAGTGATTTATTTTCACATTAAAGTGATCAATTCAAACCATAAAATAGTCAATTCAAACCTAAAGAGATCAATTATGACCTTAATTGATCAAAACTTGATTGCATATTATAAAAAATTTAAGTTATATTTATCGATTTGATTCGAAATTAGCCCATATAATTAAATGGGTTATAAAAATTTATTTCACGTTTAAAAAATTTAACCTAATCTAAATCATTTAATAAATAAATTAAATTGAGTTGACCCATATAATTAAGTAAAATTAGCATATCCAATTAACTTTTATCATACCTAAATTTTTAGAATCATAAAAAGGAAAACAAGTTCAATTAAGTAAACAAGTTAGAAATTTTAGAATCCATAGGAGTTAGTGTTGAAGGTGAAATTGTTAAGCAAAGAGTCAATAAATTTACATGAGAAAGACAATAAATACAAACCTAAAATGCCAACTAGGAGTATCATCATAATCACAAAAACAAAGGTGTTGATGTAAGATTGGGGAAGAAGATAACCACCTTTACTCAAATTGGAAAAGCAAAGATAATAAGTCTAAGGATGTTAGTACTCCTTTTCTTTCTCATTTCTCGTAAGTGCTATGCTTGTCTTGTCAACATTCAAGATACACATAACTCATAAGTAACAAATGCAAAATACTGCTTTTATTTTTCATTTTAGTCTGTCTTTTTAATTTTATTATAATTTTATTTTTATAAAAATATTTCAAAGAATTTTTATATTTTCATTTATATATTTTAACACTTTTTAATATTATTCACATAATTTAAATAGTTTCATAAATTTTAAATTTTATACAACATACAAATGTGATAATTTATTAAGAATGGAAGTAATATGGGACCATTAAGATCAATCTATCAAACATTAGTTGTGTGGTCATAAATATGATAGTATTAATTGATTTTTCAAAAAAATATTTTTCTAGTGAGGGATACATATTGATGTGGACCATTTATTAGGTTTTGGTTTATTTATATCATGCTCAAAATCATTAGTATTTGAAAGCTCAGCTACCTAGACTTATTTTTAATCCTAAATTCGATTTCTCAAGCATCTAAAAACTCAAAAATTCAAAATCAAAATACTGCATATAATTGGTTATAGGACCCATGTCTCAATTGAGATAATTCTAAAACTCATTATTAGATATATGTATGATTTAAATTGAAATATCAATTACTTAACTAATTAACATTTCAGAAATCTACTAAGTATTTGAATTTTAATCATATAATTACAGGTGGGCATTGAACGTGCTTCAACAGGATGGTACTTGCCATGTCGCACCTGGCTTTGGCACGTGTTGTGTCATATTGTGCCTTGTCAAGCAAAACTAAAGCCCATTGAAGTCGACAACAGTGTAGGTTGGACGTGTTGGTCCTAGAGATGGCCAAATGTAACCCGACCTGAAAATCCGACTCGGAATCCAAAATTATTTGATCTGGAAATATTTTTTTAGGTTTACCGAACCGACATAATCCAAATTGAAGCTGTACTCGAACAATTTGATAATCGAAAAGGGCAAAATCAAACTCGAATTGCAACTGAATTTTTATAACTGACATATAAATGTTAACCTATGTTACCCGAACTCAACAGTGACCAACCTGACTCAAATCCGAACCGAATTATGCTCGAAAGCGAATGGAACCCGACTAAAACCGATTCAGTTCGAGCTGCTTTTTAACTTAATTGATACAAACCCAAATTGATTATTAATCGAACTTTTATAAACCCAAATTAGTTATAATCCTAATTTCAGCAAATTTAAGTCCAATTTTAGTTTTCTAATTATGATTCCATGAATATTTGAAAACTAATTTATAGTATTGAAATACTGTAAAAAAGATTATAGACCAATAAGCACATTACAAAAATTTTAGAAACATATTGAAGTGGAACAATACAAAAACTTAAATGTTTCTACAACACTTCAATCTAAAGTTATCTTGCTATCCATTGCTAATTCTGTATTTCATGTTAGTAATCTACTAATTCTTCAAGCATTAAACCCCATCATTTATATATCCAATAAATTTAGATATACAAATATCAAGTTTTTAACCCCAAAAGTAACATTCAATCAACAACCATAAATAGTTGTATATCCCCATAAAAGTAGCATCCATCAAACTTTAAGATAGTTTGTATTAGTTTCATTCACTCTAATAGGTCTAATTTTAAACATTATTAAGTTTTAAATTAAATACTATCAATTATTAGTGTAATAGAGTTATTAGTTTAAAGTATTCAAGGTCACTAATAAGTATAAATACATAATATCATATAAGGTGTGTTTTGATAGAATATAATGAAGAGAAAAGGACGGGGAGAAATTTGGAAAAAGGAAGGATCTCTCATTTCGATAACAAATGGGAGGGAAAAGACTTTGAAGAATTAGATGAATAGATTTTATTAGGGTTTTAATTTCTCCAAAGTTAAAAAAATTTACAGAATACACTTTCATCTCCCATTATTTTTCTTTCCTTTCATTTTAAATAAACAAGAGTTATTTTTCTTTCATTTTACTTTCCTTTCCTTTTCTGTCCCTTCTTTTTCTTTTTTTTTTTCTCTAAAATTATTATCCAAAACATAATACTAATAATACAACATAAATGTATAGACTTGGGTTTGGGCTCGGGCAAAAATCAGATATTAGTGTGTATGTGTGTGTGAATGTTAGGAAATTGAAGACACTTAAGCTCTCCATTTCACATTTCACACTTCACATTTCACATTTCACATTTCACTATTGACCTAATCAACTTAATTTGTCAAATTGATCAAAAACTTGTTTAATGATTGTGTATTTTCTAAAAAGAGTTATTAAAATACTTTTCGAGAAATCTATTTCAAATTAATTGTTAATGTTTTTTTCCTTTTAAATTTGTAATCAAGAGTATATTATATTACATACTGATGATCAAATTATATTTCACTAAGTATTTAAATATGTGAGTTGTGACTAGAGCTGTTTAAATGTAACCCGACTCGAAAATCCAAACCGAAATCGAAAGTTAACCGATCCGAAAATATGTTTCTTTTTTAGGTTTATCGAACCGACAATATCCGAACCGAAGTTGCACTCGAGGCGATTTACAACTGAAAATCGTAAAATCGAACCCGAACCCGAACTGCGACCAATTTTTATAATTGACATATAACCGTTAACCGAGATTACCCGAACCTAATAGTGACCGACTCGAGTCATACCCGACCCGAATCATGCTCAAAACCGAACTTGATCTGGTTAAAACTGACTTAATCCGAACAAATTTTTAATAGAAATGCTGTAAACCTAAACCAATTTTTAACATAAAGGTATGATCGACTCATACTCAATCATCTTATTAGTTAATCTAATAAAGTAATAGAAATTTTAATAAATTAAATTTTATACATACATGGTTTCATATATTTAGACTTAATAATCAATGGTCCATGTCTATTTAACTATTTTTAATCAAATTAGATGAAAAATGATAAAACTTTAATTTTACAGTCAAACAAGTAAAAGTAACAAAGTAATAATCACAAACTGATTTGCATTTTAACTATTTTGCTTTAACTAAGTGGGAATCTTATCATCAATTAAAAAAATGTTTAACAACTTAATCTGATATTGACTCGATCTATAGTAATTAGTAATTCGTAGCCGAGTTCTATTGGAAAATAATACCTGAACTCGATCTGTACCCGGTAAAACCAAACCAATTATTAACTAATGACAGTCTGAGACCGATTGACTACTCGACACGAACTTCAACTGACACCGAACCGATGCTAACTCGATAGCTCAAATAACTGATCTTCAACCGAAACGTGACTAACCGACCTGACCCGAGTGTGACCCGCCGTAACACGCATCCAAAAAATAACCGATCCGAAATGCAACTGAACCAAATGACACCCGTCCGAAACAGAGCCGATCATCCAAATGAACACCTCTAGTTCTGACTAGAAGTGTTTAAAAATATCTGATTCGAAATATTTGGTATTCGATTTTTTAAATTGGATATCCAATTCTTTAATTTTTTATATTTTATTTATGTTTATTTTAATAATTGTTTTTTGGTTCTTGAATTTACTAATATGTATAATTCTCAACTATGACTAAGTTGCATAACTAATTTATGGTTAAATAATTTATATTGTCAAAATTTCAACCATATTCCTAAAAAATTTGCATTCAAAGTTAAATAAAAAGAGCTTGACTAAAGAAAGATTTTTGTGTTAAAAAACGTAATATTTATAAAAAACACAAAATAAATATAAAATTTTAAAATCGAAAATTCAATATTTGATCCTGATTAAATTAGATGTCCGAATTTTCAAACGAGAACCGAATGATGCTTTCAATATAAGAAAAACCAGAATTTTTGAAACCGGATTGATCTGATATACAGTTGAACACCCCTAGCTGTGAACCTAAGCTTGCATGTAAGCTTTTTTTTTTAAAAAAAACCTTTGAATGGAAAAAACAATTTATGTGGTTAGATTTGCAAGGATTTGTAAAACGATCTCTAATTAACCAATGACCCAATATTTTCAGTTATAAGCTTTTTTTTATATATTTCTTTTCAAAAAATACCTATAGAAACTTTTTATCAAAAATTATTTATATAAATTTTTTTATAAACTACCTATTAAAATACATTTGTTTTTGAACGGCTACCAACCTAACGGATTTTAACAAAAACTATCAGATTTTGAAACTTGAATTTCATAAGTTATTTCCCCTCTTTTTTCCTTTTTGATTAATGACCCTAAATTGCAACTACTTTTTCAGTTTTAAAATTTTTTCATCAAATAGTTATTTTTTTCTTTTGTTGTTTTCTTCCCTGAGGGAGTTCCAGACAATGATCTCCTTTAGATCCATTATACTAACGGCCTGTTTGGTTAGTGGTACTAAATAGTGGTAATGAGAATGATTTATAGTATAAAATTTTATCAAAAGTTCCATATTATTCCCATGGTAATGAAACTTTGATCACAAAAATTTTTTTTGTTTACAAATTTTCATTATCACCTAATACCACCTCACCCAATGGTAATGCATTAGAATGAATTTTATGAAGAAAATGAGATGATTGAAGTTGGATAAGCATGGCGATCAAGGTAGCCAAGAGATTTTTCAACTACAATTATATTAGTTTTTCATTCCCATTACCACCGTTATTACTACATACCAAACGGGCCGTAAATGACCAATAATCAAAAACTATCTTACTACACATTACAAAACAACCAATAATCACTAATTAATCTTCTTAATATTTTCATAATCAATTCAGAAAACCTACAGTAGTTTGGCAAACTGAATTTCCAAAAAAGACTAATAAGTATAGCTATTCTTATGAGAGACCGTTTTCGGCGAGACGATTTCAAACAAGAAACTAAAAAGAGTTTGTCCGTTAATGAAATTCACAAACAAAAGATGATAGTAGCAGAGATGTGAATGCTGAAGTGGATGTGCGGTATACAATGATGGATGGAATCATGAACAAGGAATTTATAGAGAAGTTAGGTGTTACCCCATTATCTGTTAAGATGCGTGAAAATAGGTTAAGATGATTTAGAAATGTACAAAAAAAGATAATTGACTCTTCCATCAAAATAATAGAAAACATCATAGCGGAAGGCCAGAGGAGTCGAAGGAAACCTAAGAAAATGTAGGTTGAACAAATTAAGAACAATTGAGTGTGTTGCACCTCTCCAAAGATCTGACTAGGGATAGAAATAAATAGATATTCCATATTAACATTTTAGGCTACTAATAGTTTTTTTAATTGCCTTTATTGCCACTAGTGGAAAAAATCTTATTTGCTGCGTGACATATGCTGCGTTTTTTTAAATACGCAACATAAAATAGGATGAAAAAACGAGGAAAAAAAAGGTTATATGCTGCGATTCTTTGAAAAACGCAGCATATAAGTTGTGTTTTTTTTTTTTAAAAAAAACGTGACTCTATAGTCTTCGTGAATATGTATTAGCTTAGGTACTGTTGTATTCTGTTAAACCCACGAAAAACCCTCTGCTTCTTGTTCTTCTTCATCGTTCTTCACCATTATTCATCATCTTTTACTTAAACCCACGAAAAATTTGTTGCTTCTTCATCGTTCTTCGCATACATTCTTGATCATCATTTTCGTTCTTCGTTGTTCTTGTTCAACCCACGAAAAGTCTCCCATTGTTGTCTTCTTCAAGTTCTCAAACCCACGAAATTTGGGCTTAGTTCTTGTTCTTCTTCAAGGTATATCTTTTTAAAGCTTATTTTAAGTTGTTCAAGCTTCATCGTGTTTTAGGGCTTAGTTTTTTTTATACTAATTTTGATTTTTTTTCATTGTATAGTTTACACAACCTAAAATCCACGAATATTCAAGGTATAATTTTCATTTTGATTTTGTTTGATATTTTTATGTGTTTATATATTTGAAGTTATAATTAGTTTGTTGATTATTTTTTAAGTTTTACATTTTTTTAAGTTCTTCAAGTTCTTAATTTAAGTTCTTTAATTTGTTTAATTTTTAACTTTTTACATTTTTTCAAGTTGTTGTTATAATTAGTTGTTAATTATTTTGATATGTGTGTTTTGTTTACTTATGTATGTAGTTTGTTAATTAATTATGTATGTAGTTTACTTATGTATGTATGTATGTATGTAGTCTAATTAATTATGTATGTAGTTTACTTATGTATGAATAATCACAATAGTTTAATTATGTATGTAGTTTGTTAATTAATTAAAATATACATAATTTAAATAATTTAAATAATATGAAGGTTAAATAGGGTTAAATAAGGTAAATCTGAGTTAACTAGGGTTAAGTATATATATACTTATGTATGTAATGTGTATTAATTTTGTTTTGAATTAATTAATCACAGTTAGGATGACAAAAGTTCGTTCTTCGATGTATGGAAGCATTGAATCGTCAGAATTTATTGATGGGGTATTGAATTTTGCAGTATTGTCGTTGAACATCAAGTTAGGACGGGGGGGAGTTGGTTTTTATTGCCCATGTGTGTGGCAATGTATCAAAGGTAGATAGTGTTGATGTCCTTATACTTCGATGTGGGTTTAGGCCTCAATATCATGTTTGGGTTTGGCATGGTGAGGAAGGAGTTTACAAAGAAAAAAGTGTTGTTGAGGATGTAAATGAGGATGTAGAAGATCGTGTTGATGGGTATGAGACAGATGAAGAGAGTTTCGATGAGGATGTAGATCGTGTTGATGAGATGATGGAGGGAGTCAAGGATGAGTTAGGAAAACGTCCTCATGTTTTTGACTTGTTGACAGAGGTTTCTCAAAAGCCTTTGTACCTTGGATGTACAAAGTTCACCAAACTAACAGTCGGGTTGACAATTTTCAACATTAAGTCAAAGTTCAATTGAAGTGACACTAGTTTCACAATGTTATTAGAAGCGTTAGGTGAGATGCTTCATGAGGGAAATGAACTTCCAAAGTCGACATATTATGCCAAAAAGCTCATGTGTCCTTTCGGCTTAGAGTACCAAAAAGATTCATGTGTGTCCGAATGATTGTGTATTGTATCGGAATGAAAATGAGAACTTAGAAGAGTGTCCTAGGTGTGGGTTATCGCATTACAAGCGTAAAGGGGCTGGGGATGCTAAAGGGCCCCCGGCTAAGGTATTGTGGTATCTTCCAATAATACCTAGATTCAAGCGCTTGTTTTCTATAAAGAAAGATGCATTAAATTTGAGGTGGCGTACAAATAGGGTGAAAAAGGTCACTTGCTCACACATCCATCTGATTCTCCGGAGTGGAAGAGTATTAATAGGTTGCATAAGACATTTGGCACTAGTGGATAAAAACGTATTTGTTGCTTATCATTTGCTGCGGTTTTTACATATACGCAGTAATAAATAGGAAAAAGAATAAGAAAAAAAAAACATTAATTGCTGCGGTTCTAGGCCTCGACCGCAGCAAATACTCAATAGCACACTCTAATGCTGTGGTTGATGTTGTGCCCGCAGCAAATAGGCCATGAAGAATTTTAATTGCTGCGGTTGTGGACTATGACCAGAGCAATTAAGTTTATTAAAATGGCGCCTTTTATATTTTAACGTTTATATTTTCATGAGAAACCCTTCGGTTTCCTTATACCACACGCACAAAACAAACACACATACTGTTTTCCTTCTTTCTCTTTAATTCCTTCCATTCCAGACTTCAAACTTCTCTTGTTCATTATCAAACTTCAAACTTCGAATTTTCATAAACTTCGAACACATACAGTACATCGGTTTTCTTCTACTGTTCATGTTCATCATCATTCTTCAAAACCGTTCTTGTTCATTATCAAATTAAACTTCAAACTTTGAATTTTCATAAACTTCGAACACATACAGTACATCGGTTTTCTTCTACTGTTCTTGTTCATCATCATTCTTCAAAACCGTACCGTTTGAAACCAAAGGCATTTTTGGTCTTGTTCATCTTCAAAACTCACGAATGAAGGTATTATTTCTCTTTTTAATTTCAATACATACGAAAAACCTTTAAAATATGGTTTGTTAAATTACTGCATAAGAATTATAGGGTATTATTATATTTCTCTTTTTAATGTGGTTTGCAAGTTCAATATAATACATTTGAAAATTAGTGCTAATTTTTTTTTTCTTTGTAGATTATTACATAACACACGAAATCAAGGTAATTTCTATTTGTTTTGTAAATTTGCAAGTTTATATTTTTATTGTTTCACTTGTAATTTAGTAATTTAGTTAAAAATGTGGTTTGTTAATTAATTATTTGCATATTTAGTAATTATTTGTGAATGTGGTTTGTGTGGTTTGTTAATTATTTGCATATTTTATTAGAAATGTGGTTTGTTGTTATATTTGTCTTTAATTATTAGAATTAGAATACTTATATTTCAAAGTCGATGCCAAGCACTTAAATTTTGACTGATGAGGAGCTAAAAGATCTCTCTCAAGATTGCAAATGGCTGCATACTTGTGCATCTCGCATAAGTGAGGAGGACCCACTCATTCTGAACCTGCTGAAGGAGCAATACTGCTTTTTAGAGAGCCCGTTTGCAATTATTGGTTCTAGTGACATCGGACAATTTTTGAGAGGAGAGATGCTGAACGTAGCTCTTTTCCATGTCTACATAAGGTGATGTTCATTATCTTACAAGTTAGGCATTGTTGTTTAATTGTTTTAATAACCGAATTACTAACAAAATTTTCTTATTTGTGAGTTTAGTGCGGCTTACGAGGAGCTAAATTCTTGCGAATCTCCAATAAAAATTGGATGGTTTTGTCCAGAGTCGATTTCGGTTAGTAAATGTGTAAATGCTCCAGATGACGTCAGAGCATACATTGAGACTGCTTTGACCAATTTCTTTGCATCTAAACAAACATTCATTCTGGCTCCATATGTGGAAGAGTAAGTTTTATTTTAGAAATTGAACTTATCTTTTGATTTATAAAGTCACCTAATCTCTAATTTGTTGATTTTAAATTTGCGTTTGTAGTTTGCATTGGATACTTTTGGTCATATGTCCTTTAAAAAACACTGTGCACGTCTTCGACTCATTAAAAAAACCTCAAAGCCCGCCTCGCAACACAAAATTCAAAGCGTTGTTGAATGCGTACGTAATATTAATTATTTTACCAATTTGATTTAATTAAGTGTTATATATATATATATATATATATATATATATATATATATATATATATATATATATATATATATATATATATATATATATATATATATATATATATATATATATATATATATATATATATAATACTCCCTCCTATTCATCTTATGTGTCCCATTTACTTTTGAGACACTATTCATTTATCACTCTTAAATTGAATCTTATTATTAATCTATAAGTTAAAACATAGTCATGTACGATCTTATCTGATTCGTTTTGATGTAAAGATTATTAATATCAACTTTTTATAATTTTTAATTATACATAACTCGATATATTAAGGATTGAATAAATGCATTGGATAGAGTGCATAAAGTAAATGGGACACTTAAGATGAATAGGAGGGAGTATTACTTTTCCCATGCGTTTCAGCACAATGAAAAAAGTGCGTGGACAAATGGGATCTAAATCCAGAGCCACATTTCCAAAATGGATAGCAATAAAGGTACACAAATTCGATTTTATGCGTTTTTAAACGTTTTTGGTACTTTTGCGCATAAAGTAGCTCAAACTTGGTTGTTTTTGCACAAAACTTGGCACACAACACTATTTGGTATATATTATTGTGTTTAAGTGGTTAGAATTGAAAATCATTGTCGTATGCTAGAAATTACGTGTTAAGTTGCGATTTTAAGGGTTTTTAATCGTTTTTGGCACGTTTGCGCATAAAGTAGCTCAAACTTGGTTTGTTTTGCACGAAACTTGGCACACAACACTATTTGGTATATATTATTGTGTTGAAGTGGTTAGAATTGAAAATCATTGTCATATGGTAGAAATTAGGTGTTAAGTTGCGATTTTAAGGGTTTTTAAGCGTTTTTGGCACGTTTGCGCATAAAGTAGCGCAAACTTGGTTTGTTTTGCACGAAACTTGGAACACAACACTATTTGGTATATATTATTGTGTTGAAGTGGTTAGAATTGAAAATCATATTCGTATGCTAGAAATTACGTGTTAAGTTGCGATTTTATGGGTTTTTAACCGTTTTTGGCACGTTTGCGCATATTGTAGCTCAAACTTGTTTTTTTGTTGCACAAAACTTGGCACACAACACTATTTGGTATATATCATTGAGTTAAAGTAGTTATAATTGAAAATCATAGTCATATGATAAAAATTACGTGTGAAGTTGCGATTTTAAGGGTTTTTAACCGTTTTTGGCACTTTCGCGCGTAAATTTGAGAAATGAAACTAAATTAATCAATGTTGGATACATTTACACGAGGCCTAGATCAGAGTCTTATTTATAGATTTCTATACTCTAACGGCTAAAAACAACCACGTGCAAAACATTTGCACACTTCAAAACATAACAGACAACTAAAATACTCTACAATGCCTTCAAACTAAAACTGGCGACTGGGTGACCTTGGGCTCACTTTTTGAATGACTTCCCATGCTTGGAAATGGACACTTAGAGTCTTGATGGAAAGGTCATTGTATGTAAATTCCATTTCTACTGTAGCTCAGGTCCTGGGTGCACAGGTTTGGTCTCCACGTGTCGTGCAAGGTGGCCTGGTCGCAAGTGTTGCTGCTGTGCTGTTCTGATTAGGATCAGCAACTGGGTTCCCTTGTGCTTGTGTTCTAGGCGATTGTATGCACTACCAGCATGGCTCTTGGACCTTTATGGCTAGGCCTATGTATAGAGATGACGTCCCCATGATTGGTTAGGCCCAGATCTCCATGGTCAAGGCTTGGGTCATGCTGAAATGTGGGCTGCTCAGCGGGCTGGGCTGTTGTTGCTACTGTTGTGTTCTGTTCCTCTGCAGCTGCTGTCTTCTGTTCTTGTTTAGTACACAAGTGCGGCTCTCCTTTTATAGAGCTCTCAACTAACATAATGGCTATATTGGCACACGCGTAATTAAAACGCACGTGCTATTACAAGGGCACTTAAAACAGAAACAGAAAATCATAGTTGCGATTTTAAGGGTTTTTAATCGTGTTTGGCACGTTTGTGCATAAAGTAGCTCAAACTTGGTTTGTTTTGCACGAAACTTGGCACACAACACTATTTGGTATATATTATTGTTTTGAAGTGGGTAGAATTGAAAATCATTGTCATATGCTAGAAATTACGTGTTAAGTTGCGATTTTCAGGGTTTTTAAGCGTTTTTGGCACGTTTGCGCATAAAGTAGCTCAAACTTGGTTTGTTTTGCACGAAAATTGGCACACAACACTATTTGGTATATATTATTGTTTTGAAGTGGTTATAATTCAAAATCATTGTCATATGGTAGAAATTAGGTGTTAAGTTGCGATTTTAAGGGTTTTTAACCGTTTTTGGCACTTTTGCGCATAAAGTAGCTCAAACTTGGTATGTTTTGCACGAAACTTGGCACACAACACTATTTGGTATATATTATTGTGTTGAAGTGGTTAGAATTGAAAATCATTGTCGTATGCTAGAAATTACGTGTTAAGTTGCGATTTTATGAGTTTTAAAGCGTTTTTGGCACTTTTGCGCATAAAGTAGCTCCAACTTGGTTTGATTTGCACGAAACTTGGCATACAACATTATTTGGTACATATTATTGTGTTGAAGTGGTTAGAATTGAAAATCAATGTCATATGGTAGAAATTAGGTGTTAAGTTGCGATTTTAAGGGTTTTAAACCGTTTTTTGCACTTTTGCGCATAAAGTATCTCAAACTTGGTATGTTTTGCACGAAAGTTGGCACACAACACTATTTGGTATATATTATTGTGTTGAAGTGGTTAGAATTGAAAATCATTATCGTATGCTAGAAATTACGTGTTAAGTTGCGATTTTATGCGTTTTTAAGCGTTTTTGGCACTTTTGCGCATAAAGTAGCTCAAACTTGGTTTAATTTGCGTGAAACGTGTCACACAACACTAGTTGGTCTATATTATTGCGTTGAAGTGGTTAGAATTGAAAATCATATTCGTATGCTAGAAATTACGTATTAAGTTGTGATTTTATGCGTTTTTATGATTCTTTAGCACTAACATCTATTTTCTCTTAGTGTTTTCGACAACCTTCTAATTCCGTTGATTGCGGCTATTACACTCTCAAATACATGGACGTTATCTTAAAATCCGTGAAGGAGGTTGGAGTCAAAAACATAGATGCCGTAAGTATTTGTTACGTTCTTAAATTATTACTATTGGTAAAATCTAATGTTTATTAATCTTTTAATTTTATATTATATTATAGGTTTTATACGACATTCCGAGGGAAACACGCCCTCTGAGAAATGGAGAGATGCGCGAATTAAAAGACAAGATTGCCGCGTATCTTGCTAATTTTTGTCCTTGATAAATTGTAATTAGTATAGGTTTTTTAGGACTTTAATGTATATTATTGTATATATATGTACGTACATATCATATTATATTATCGAGAGTTTTTTATTACAAAGAGATTATTGGTGATTATCATTGGATTAATATTGGATTAATCATTGTTATTACATTCTACATTATTATTGGATTATTATTAGAATAAAACGAAAAAAGAAAAAAAATAGTTATTTGCTGCGGTCAGCCCCCAGAACTGCAACAAATAAGTGCCATTATTTGCTGCGGTTTTGGGGGATGACCGCAGCAAATAAAGCCCTTTTTGCTACGGTTTTTAACCGCATCATTTAAATTAGGTCATTTGCTGCTATCACTATTGCTTGGGGCCAAAATCGCAGCAAATAATGGCAAAAAAAACCGCAGCAAATGAGGTTTTTTCCACTAGTGTGAGGATTAAGCTCGTAATTTAAGGCTCGGACTGTGGAAGGATGGAATGAACCAATTCGGCAATCTTAGTTCTCAACAAAGTACTTGGCCGGTACTGTTAGTGATCTATAATTTGCTGCCTTGGTTGTGTATGAAGCGTCAGTACATTATGCTTTCGCTTCTTATCTCGGGTCCTAAACAACATGGCAATGACATAGATGTATATCTTGCACCTCTCAATGAGGATTTGAGAAAGAGATGGGATGAAGGCGTTTCCATGTTTGATGCACATGCTAATGAGGAGTTCACCTTGCGTGCAATGCTTTTATGTACCATTAATGATTTTCTAACATATGGAAACTTATCAGGGTATAAGAACAAAGGGAAGAAAGCATGCCCAATATGTATCGATGACATGGAATCCAAGTGGATTCCTAAGTGCAAACATGTAATCATTCACCATCGAAAGTTCCTCCCACGAGATCACCAATATCATAAGAAGAAAAAGATGTTCAACGGGGAGGTTGAAGACCGTGTAGCTCATCGACCGTTGACAGGTTATGAGGTTTACGAACAAGTTAAGGGAGTTGAGAATGTAATTGGTAAAATAGGGCAAGTTCAAGGGGGTGAAGACCGACTATGGAAAAAAGAATCAATCTTTTGGAAGCTTCCGTATTGGAAAGATCTACCGGTTAGACATTGTCTTGACGTTAGGCATATAGAGAAAAATGTATACGATGCCATACTTGGGACGCACATGAACATTCCAGGTAAGACAAAGGAAGTTAAGGCCATGCGAGATTACTTTGAATGTAAGGCTATTCTTCCGGAGTTGTGGCCACAGGTTAAGGTGAGTAAGAAATGAAATAGAGCTGATGAAGTTGGTGGCAGTAACAAGGGAAAGGGCAGTAAGTAGAAGATGAGTAATGAAAAAAATTATTTACCTCCAGCTTGCTACACATTGTCCAAGGTAGAGAAGCAGGCATTCTGTGAGTCTTTGTATGGCATTAAGGTTCCATTTGGGTACTCATCCAACATGAAGAGATTTGTGACCCTAAATGGTGAGTTGAGGTTTGAAAGCAGGAAATCTTACGATTTTCATGTAATGATGCAAGTGTTCTTACCAATTGCAATACGTGGAATATTGCTAAAACATGTGAGATATGCTATTACCGGTTATATTTAATCTTCAACACAATTTGTAGTAAAGTTCTTGATCCCTTTAAACTTGATGCTCTTCAAGTCGACGTGATTGTAACTTAATGCAAGTTTGAGATGTATTTTCCACCTTCTTTTTTTGACATAATGATTCATCTTATTGTCCATCTCATTCATAAAATTAAGCTTTTGGGTCCAGTTTTTTTAAGGTGTTTTTATCCTTTTGAAAGACACATGGGAGTTTTACAAAACAAAGTGAGGAATCCAGCACAACCCGAGGGGAGTATAATTCAAGGCACTATAAGCGATGAGATTGTTAACTTCATAGCCGAGTATTAGCCATGGCAAAGCCTATTGGACTTCCCACCTCTCGATATGAAGGAAGGCTTGAGGGAAAAGGAACAATTGGTTCCAAATCGATCAGATCTCCTCGAGACAGTCTTCTACAAGCACACTTGTATATGATGCATCAAATTCCAAAAGTCCATCCTTTTTTGAATGAGCATTTTGATATATTGCTCGCCAAGTATCCTTCTAAAGTGGATAGGACATTGATGCAGTTGCATAATAAGACGTTTATTGATTGGTTTCATAATCGAGTAATATGTGAAGAACTCAAGGGTGTATCTGAAACTGTTAAGTTGTTAGCTTTTGGTCCTCGTGATGATGTCAAAAAACATGAGGGTTACAATGTCATAAAGGGTTCACATTTTGGACTGAGTGTCAAGATAAGAAGTCATCTTATCAGCAAAATAGTGGGGTTTCTACTTTGGCGTCATCTACATTTTACGCGAGTGCCAAGGATCAATCGTCGGTTGATGCTCAATTGGTATACTACGGGCGGGTACATGAAATATGGGAGCTTGACTACTCTAGTTTCACTATTAGTCTTTTCAAATGCAAGTGGGTAGATAGTAATCGATGATGCGTAAAAAATGATGACCCTTATGGATTCACTCTTGTAGACTTAACTATTTGCGTGATGGTGAGGAGCCATTTATACTAGCCATATAAGCTAAGAAAGTATTCAATATTGTAGACCCGTCTGATAAAAAATGGTCTATTGTTGTACCGGGAAAAAGAAGTATCCTTGGTATAGATGATGTTGAGGATGTGTAAGAATATGATGCTTTTGAAAACTCAATGCAAAATCCGTGGATGAATATGATGTAAATGTTGTTTATATGCGTGTAGATCAACAGAAGGAATATATTAGAATTAGGTGATTAACAAGATATGAAGTATTTACGCTTTTTTGGCACTTTATCGCATAAAATAATTCAAATATGGTTTTTTTTGCATGAAATTTGGCACACTACACTTTTGGTATACATTATTGTGTTGAAATGGTTAGAATTGAAAATCACAATCATATGCTTGAAATTACGTGCTAAGTTGCATTTTTAAGGTTTTTTAATCATTTTTGCCACTTGCTCGCATAAAGTAGCTCAAACTTGGTTTGTTTTGCATGAAACTTGGCACACAACACTATTTGGTACATATTATTTTGTTGAAATGGTTAGAATTGAAAATCATAGTCATATGCTTGAAATTACTTGCTAAGTTGCGTTTTTACGGTTTTTAAAAGGTTTTTGACACTTTCTCGCATAAAGTAGTTCAAACATGGTTTGTTTTGCATGAAACTTGGCACACAACACTATTTGGTATATATTATTTTGTTGAAATGGTTAGATTTGAAATTACATTCCTAATATATTTTTATTCATATTCATTCAGGTACTCATCTACAATGCACCTTTTAGAGATGAAATTGTTCTCGAGATTAAGACATTTGATAATGAGCATCATAGTGAGTCAGATAACGACTATGACGACCCATATGTTAGACACGAGACTATGGCTGAAGACGCCCCACCATATCCCTTGGAGATCAAAATAGTACCAACGGATGCTCCCATTACCATTACTAGTGTTGGTTCTAAGATGAGAAAAGGACGAGGTCCTACGAAAAGCATCAATGTCACAAAACCCATGCACTTGGAATACAATGCATTGGGTCAACCATGTGGCAAATGGTGTAGGCAATATGGGAAACAAATCGGCATATGTATCCGTAAGATTTCCATATTGTACGCATGGAACGAGGTTCTAGAGGGTTTGAAGGACTCTCTATAGGATGATATTTTGGTAAGCCACTTTACTATTTTTATTCATTTAGTTTCATTT
This sequence comes from Amaranthus tricolor, assembly GCF_026212465.1. Taxonomy (NCBI): domain Eukaryota; kingdom Viridiplantae; phylum Streptophyta; class Magnoliopsida; order Caryophyllales; family Amaranthaceae; genus Amaranthus; species Amaranthus tricolor. The sequence goes on from NC_080055.1 coordinate 4,531,084, forward strand.
CAAAATAAATTTAATTGACACTAAGAAATATTAAATTTTCTTTTGTAAAATCTTTTTCACATTGAGAACGATGAAGAGAAGAAGAATATTTTTCTTTCACCTGTTGCTGAAAGATTCAGAGAATTCAAATCCAAGCTTGTAACTGGCTGGATCACCAAGAAACGTGCCCGTAAGACCAAGAAGGTCACAATGGGAAACGAAGGTGGAGACCAAGCGCCTGCAAAGATGCCGTATGAAATATGGGGTCGTATATCGAAGAATGAATGGGAAGCATTTTTACCAAAAAAACAACTCCCACCGAAGTTGTAAGTATTCCATTGTATTATAGTTTTTGATTTAATTTTACTTCGTTCTTTTGATTCAATCATTAAACTAATTATATGCATGATTTGTTTTGTATTTTTTGGCTTTGATTTACTTAAACTAATTGTTATATATGTCACTTTTGATTTGAACAGATGGGCTGGAAGGAAAAAGAAGCAATGGGGTAGTTCACCCCTACTAGAGGCAATGCTGATGCATTGCATATGGTCTTAGGGAAAGACCATGAAGGGCGGGTAGTCGGAAAAGGAGGCGTCCGCGTAGGGTTAAAGAAGGCCTTCGGCAAAGAGTGTGTAGCTACTCAATCCAGAACGATGCCACCTGAAGAAGTAGCAACCCTCAGAAGGGAAATTACTAAGGACGTTCTCAACAAAGTTGCATTCATTTTGCAGAAGATGGGAGCACCCGCTGTAGACTTGGAAAATATGTTTGTCGAGGATCAGCAACGTCAACATAGGGATCCTAAGGCTTCGGTCGAGCCAACACCCGAGCCTATTACCCTCGTAGCTCAAAATCCAACACCCCAACCCATTACCCCCGTAGCTCAAAATCCTACACCGGAGACCAATAACTCCGTTGCTCAAAATTCAGAGCCAACACCCGAGCCAGTGGTAAAGGTACATAGTTTTTAAATATATAAGAACCTATTAATTTAAATTACAACGTGTTTTAATATTTTATTATGATGCTAATTATACTAAACGACACAATTTTCAAGAGGTGACTCCTTGTTATCTTTTGTTGTCTCAGTTAGGTGTTGCCAGTGGTGGCGACTTAACTGAGGTTGCATATGGCGTGTCACAGCCAACCAAAGAGGGCCAAACAGTGCATTCCATGCCAAAATGGACCCTTGAGAAACTATTAGACGCCCAACGTAGTTTCGTCACATAGCCATATGCTTGGGTCCGATTCACTACCAAGGTAATAATCATTTTGTAGCTTATTTATTTTTATTATTTTAATTGCATGCTTACACTAATTAAATTTTATAAATTTAAATTAATAGCCTAAGAGTCAAAAGGGCTCTAAGAGAGGGATCGTTTCCTCATTGAAGGGGTCTGCTGATACAAAAAGCTTAAAGTCGATGGGAGCGAATCCAATTTTGATTGAGGAGGATGAGCGAATCCAATTTTGACTGAGGGGTCTGCTCTCCAAATTGCAAGTGGCTGTTGCACACATGCGCATCACGTATGGCTGAGGAGGACCCCATAATACTCCACCTTAATAAGGACCAATTCAATTTTGATAAGGCCCCCTTTGTAGTTATTGGTCGGAGTGATATCGGGGAATTTTGGAGAGGAGATATGTTGAACATCGCTCTTATCCATGTTTACATGAGGTGATGTTTATTATCTTACGTTTTGGGCTTTATTGTTTAACTGTTTTAATAACCGAACGACTAATAAAATTTTTTATTCGTGAGTTTAGTGTGGCTTTTCATGAACTGAATTGTTGTGAACCTCTTATAAAAATTGGATGGTTTTGTCTTGAATCGATTGCGGGTGTTAGATGCGACCAAAATCCAGATGACGTCAAAACATATATTGAGGGTGCTTTGAAACATTCGCTTGCAGCCAAACACATGTTCATTTTGGCTCCATATGTTGAAGAGTAGGTTTTATTTTTCAAATTGCTCTTATATTTATCTAAGTTCACATGTTCTCTAATTTTTTGATTTTAAATTTGCATTTTTTCATTGGATGCTCATGGTTATATGTCCTTTGACTGATACCATGCACGTCTTCAATTCTTTACATAAACCTCAAAGTCCACCTCGCTATAAATTATTGTTAGATTTTAATATATTTACACTTTCGCCATTTTGTAATGTATATTATATTTATGATATATATAATTCTTCGAGTGTATATAAATCGCTGAATTTATGGGAATTATTTGGTGATTTCAATCGTGTATCTTATAAATGAATATTATGCTTTGGTTTGTTAATAAAACGAAAGAAAAACAAAATAATAATCACTATATGCTGCCGTTCATGGAGAACCGCAGCATATAATGTATTTTTGTGCTGCAATTTTGAACCGCAGCATTTAAAAAAAGTCATCTGCTGCTATCACTTATGCTTGGGGTTAAAACCGCAGCATATGGTGGCAAAAAACCGCAGCAAATGAGGTTTTTTCCACAAGTGTGCCATAGTGTCTAACTGCTTCTTACCCGCCCGTTTTTGTCCATTTATTTAACGGATTTGTTATATTGTTTCAACCCTAGTTTTGGTTAATATTGTTTATTTGTAGGTAGTTTTTCTTTTGAATCTACATATCACTCATTTTCCTCTTTATGCAAGGCTCTCACTTTAGGGGTAAAATTGACCGCATTCCTTTGGCATTCTTCCAAAGGGGTAAGGGTATGGATTGTCTGTCACCTTCTTTCACCAAAACCCTGTTTTCGAGTGGGATATTAGGTTGTAGAAAATGATGATGATTTAACACAAGTATAAAGTGCGTCTCTCGATAAGACGGTGATATATAATTATTTATGTAATAAGCTAAGCTCAATAATCGTAGGAATAGGATGTTTGAAATTAAGTTAAAAATACCAAATAAAGCATAGAATTGCTTGTATCCGAGGAGATGAGGTAGATGAAACATAGAGATGATTGATGGGAGAAAATAGGAAGGCAGGTAAAGGGTCCATTCCATTTCTGCTTGAATATAAACATAAACAAATGATCAACCATCTTAAAAGGTCAAAAATAATGTAGGACATCCCATCATAAAACATTCGAGAGACGGACCCCATCCTAACAAAATTCCAACCGTCCGTTAAGTGAAGATATAATAACTAGAAAATTACTCACACACAATTCAATCATGCTAAAGCCATACCAATAACGAACTGTTTAAAATAGATTTGAAATGATGTTTATTTAATCTTAAAAAATTAAATTTAATTTTAATGTAATTTTAAAAATATGTTTACTATAATGTAAAAATTAATGCGGTCCCTAGATAAAATTATAACTCAATCTAAAACACCTTATATAAAATCCATATAATAGTCCAAATAAATATTTTATCCCCATATATTATGTATTATTGCTCAAAGTAATAGCAAAAGTAATAAATAGAGTAAGTTTTACATAAGTAATCTGAGGTTTAGATAAATTTTACTTAGACGGCCTGAGATTTAGCTAAATTTTACTTAAGTGGCTTGGAGTTTTCATAATTACAAAGAGTTGGTCTATAACTCTAAACTTAATTGAAAATTTATTTTTAGAAAAAAATATTTTAAATGGGTTTCCTTCTCAAAGTTTTTGATTAAGTTTCCATAAATTCTGTTAACCTTTTTTCTTGGAGAATTAAAATCATTACATGTTATTTTTTATTATATTTTCATTTGAAATATCTATTATACTTTTGGCATATCATAACTTTTTTTAATTTTACTTATTTAGAAAAGAATACATAACAAATTTAATTATTTAGAAATATAAAAATATTTTTTGTTAATCTACAATTTTTTTAAAAAATTACTATTGTTAATTTATTAATGATAATTTTGTTATTGTTATTAAGGTATAATAAAAACCTTATTATTTTATGCATTTTAGTTGATATTGCAAATGATGTTCAATGTACTCTTAGCAATATAAAATAATCAAACTTATTCGAAATACTTATTCCCGAAAATTTATTTCAAATACTTGTTCATATTTCACTTGTTAGTTGTTAAGAACATTTAAATACACAACATTTTAAAGAGAAAAAAATTGTCATATACTTTTGTTATATTTTTTGTATAAATAAATAAAAATAAAATAGTATTATACGTAAAATATGTAACTAATATATCAATTAAACATTAAAATAAAAAATAAGATGTAATTGATTTTAATTTTACAAGAAAAAAGATAAAAAAAATTTGAGTATGAAACCTGTATTTAATAAAATAAAAAACAAAAATATTAATTCTTAAGTATTTTTTGTTAAAAAAGATATTTTCACTAAAGTTTAAAGTTAGAGACCACCTGTTTATAATTATTAAATTACCCATCAAATGGTTAAGTGTTCATAACACTTCCAAAATGTCTCCTTTGTGTGCAAGAAGTACACAAGAATAGGAGTTTTCTTATTTTATTGCACAAAATAATGGTTGACTGATCACCAAAATTATAAAAAAATTCCGAATTTGATACACAACGCACATAATTAATTTATACTTTAAGAACCACAAGATAAGAAGAAAAAAAAATAATACTACTCATTAGGTATCAAAGCATGATAACATGAAGATTACAAAGTTAAATATAGTAGATCAAAATAATAAAATAATTTAAAAATAAGAGAAAGAATATAAAAATGATAAAATTATGTTCGATTAAAGTGTGTATTTGTTACTTACATGTGAGTTGTCTCACAACGAATATAAACCACTTTATAAAATGGAGGCTTATAAGTGGGTAACTTCTTCTCTTTCTCGTTTGGGTTGCCTAGGTTCATTTTATAAATTTAAACATGGTATCAAAGCATGATTTTATAGTCGAGTTTTTAACACACATGTAATATAAAGTGTTAAATTATCTATTTATTATCCACATGTAAGTTCTACCATATCAATAAAAGATAAGACCAAACCTCTTTTAACGTCATAATAAGTGAATAACCTTTTCTCTTTGTTTGTGTTACCCAAACTTATTTTTGAATTCTAACATGTCTCAATATAAATATTGGATAAAATCAATTAGATGACTGAAATAAAAAAAATGTAGCTCATTGAGATTACATTCAAAATTCTTGATTTAGATCATTAAAATTATTTTTCTTACTTTATTATTAATAAAAAATTGTTATGAAATCGAAAACTATGGCGAAAAAGGAATTTCTAGCTCTGTGTAAATATTTTCCTCTAAAATTGAAAAATGAATTTTCTTTCACTCTTTCATCTTCAACATTATTTTCTTTCACGCTTTCATCTTCAACATTTCAATTTCCCTTACAAAAATAAATTAAAATTTAAAAATTAAAATTAAACAATCTAATTTTTCCCCTTCTTAGCTCGACAGTTTTTCATTGAGAGAAACAAAGAAAACTTTAACGAACAATTTCTGTTGAGCCACATGTGTCCTAAGCCTGCTTCAAATCAAACGATTCAGACAAATATTCTGATATCCAATGATGTATAAAAACATTGGACATATTGCAGTGAAAAACCAGAAGAAGAGAAAAAACAAGAGGGAAAAATAAAGAACATATGATCTGAATGAGGCATCACAAAACTTCACCGGCATCATCCCATCTTAATCTATTCATCGCAAACATCGCCACAATTCTAAAAGAATCAAGTTCTGTGCCCTCCTTAAGACAGCAAAAACATTGGTAGAACAGTACATCACGCTGTAGAAACAAAGAGGAGTCTTATAATTTTTTCGATCAGTACCGGCATTAGACATTGTACCAAGAGCAAAGGTTCAAAGGGATAAAGTGACTAGATATGATTTACGAAACTGTTTATTTATGTTTCGAGCAAGTAATAATGCAAATTTAAGAGAGCGAAACTCATGCATTGTGTCAAAAGTGATTTGTGATCGAGAAGAATGGTTTTCAGAAGTAGATGTTAAGTCAACAGGCAAAGCATATTTTCTTCTCTTAAGAGGATGAGCAACAAAATATAAGTACATGTTACCAAAACAACTGAATTTGTAACACCTGTAAATCAGATGCACAATGCACCCATATCAGGCAACTTATCAGCTGATACACAGGATGTGGCTTTGGTAATTGGTGTAACCTTCTTCACTTGCTTTCCTTTTTTTCCCCTACGAGATTGAGCATCATTTACACTGATCAAACCAATAGAACTAATATTAGGACTGGGAATATGAGATATAAGCAGGACGAAAGTTCTTCATAAATATAAATGTCGGAAATCAAGAGCATTGCAGCAACAACAGCCAGCAATCCGTGTGCACAAACACGTCAGCAACAATCCAAGCTAACGATATAAAGAAACATAAAGTTAATTAACTTGTAACTAACTTGTAACTCTCTAACTTTCCCTCTATTACCCTCCATCCAAACAAAGTGTAAGTGATTGTAAGTTCATGTGATACCACTAACCTAGAAAGGATTAGATACGTCAAGTCCTGGTGCCAATAGTAAAAGATTTATAAATGCCTCTTTAACAATATAAAGCAACTAACTTAAAATTTGTTACTATAGGCTTGAAGTAGCTAATTATTTTAAGAGAACACAATGCACAGAATTCAGAAGGAAGTTCAACAACATACGCTACAACTTTCGAACTGGCCTTCCCAGAAGCCGCTCCACAACACGCCTTATATTTCTTCTTTGATTTGCATGGGCAGACCTTATTTCTAGAGATTTTTTGTAGCTGGAAAAGATAAATTGTCAACAAACAGAGTGATGCATGTATGATGCAGAATTAGTAAAATGCACTTTACCAACACAACAAAAAGTGGGCAGACAAGGGAGGGGGTGTAGCAGTTTGAGGGATAGGGTTAAAGTAAAGAATGGAAGAAGAGATTAAGTACCTTATTAACCCCACCACAATCAACAGCTCCAGTGTCGGTCCCATGATCATTTACCTTTGAAGAAGCTCTGGTTTCCTCGCGGTTATCAGATCTTGGGTCTTCGTCATTGACTAATAATAACATAGAAGACAGAAAATCAAATCAGAGATTCGGAATGTAAAAGGCAAAAAAGATGCATAGATTCATCGAAATCTAATCCAGTAAGATAAAACTACTTAGAATCATACATCATAAAGCATACTCTAAGTAGCACAAATAATGAACATTAAAAAAATGTATCCTGAGCAAATACAGTTTAGTTTCAGTAAGAACTAGAATATTAGAGTGGTAACACTAGCGATGTTATTAACAAGAGGATAGATTCAATATAAGCCACATAAGTTGTGACATTGGGTAGGCATTTATGGAAAACACTGTTCAAGCAGGCACTGAATTGTTCCATGCAAATCATAGTGCAAAAATGTTGTACAGTCGCAATTGCGGTATCAGACACAGTGATGCGATAAAAACAGAGAGCAAATCGGAAAACAGAGGAGCTCCTTTACTCTAGCTGAGGCAAATCTTATTAGGGACAGGAAAACAGGTATAATGTTGATAGGAATTTTAAGTGGCGTTCCTAAGATACAGATATCAGTTGTGCAGTTCTAATTCCTTAAAATCGTATTATGGGTCATGCCCTTTATCCTAGTATTCCTTTATCCTAGATTAAATTAAAGCTCTGCAGACGCTTAACAAGCAGGTGACCTATTTAATTTTCATATGTTTAGCAAGACAACAATCAACCATTTAATAGTTTTAATGAACAATTGCTGAAATCTATTGTTTCTTCCGCCTCTTGTTCTGCTATCAGGAACTCGGTTGCAGCATCAACATCACCATCCACTTGCAGTAACACCTGGAAAACATGAAGTCAACAAGTGCTGCTTAGAACTTACTGAACCCATTGAGAATTCATGTTCCATGCTCACTAATAGAAAATAAAAGGATCACAAATTCAGAGAACTATACGCATTGTAGGAAATAGGAATAAGCTATTATTAAAAGTAACAAAAGGCAAAAAAATAAAGAATAAAGAAAGAATGACTGCCCTCTAATTTTTGCCTCTAAATGCAATTACTGCTGAAATTTACATGAGAATTAAATAGATAATATGATTTCACTCCTAGTTACTAAGGAAATCACAAGTTCAGCAGGTAATTACCTGCTCAATTTTTTCAACATCAGTGCAACCACTGCCACTCATGACCATTTTGATGGCTCCTCCATGGACACCAATATTCGAAGATTTTGCTTTCGAATGACCATTTGTAGATTTTGCTAGTTGTGAACTTGCTGTAAGATCAACATCAGCCTATATAAGTAAAGAAAATCAGGCTTTCTCCTCAACGAAGTGTCAACATAATGCAAATATATGATGGGAGGAAAGAACCTTTATAATGATAGGTCTAGCTGGTCCATTACAAGGATCATCCTTAGATCTCACACTGTTGTAATGTTCTCCATCATGATAAGACCTGGAAAGTTCATTACAAGTAATGCTGGTGAATACAACCAAAATCCAAAAGATCATAGTACCTTATGTTGACAAACATGATACAGATAAAAAACAGTAATTTCAAAAAACACATTTCCCACTGTTTCTTTTTCCTATTTTCTTTTCTCGGGAGCAGCCTATGTAGTAACAAAAACCCTGCTAACTAAGTTTGGACATGTTCTATACCCTTAAATTTGCCATCTCAATTTCCATTTGGCCCCATTTATTCTTTGTTTTGGGGGCTAAATTGATATGTTTAAGACTATGTTACTTGGAATCCAATACGAGTATCGGATACAGGTGCGGATCCTAGTATTCGGTACAACTTTTTTTGAATTTTAGGAAACGGGGATATTGTCCAAGTATTGGACCCTGATTCGGTATACAGGAACACTTCTAAAATACTAAATTTTCAAATGAATAAAAATACTTGAAATTAACCAAAATGCAAATAATAATGTAGTCAATAAAACTGAAGTTTTTCATGATAAATTAGTAGCAAATAAAATGAAAAGGAAATACAAAAGAAAGAAAAAAAAGGAAAGAAGGAAATAGATTGAGAAACTCACATGATGTACAGTGAAGAGGAGAGAAAAAAAAGAGGGGAAATTCTATATGGTAGCATTGTGGTTGGACGAAATGCGAGTGATAGCACTTTTTTACGTTTTTCCACATGACAATAAGAAGGTTTTAATTTTACAAATTCCGTAGAAAATGCCGTTAAAAACCATCCAATTCCGTTAACTTTGATATTTTTTATATTTTACTATTTTTGTGTTTGATGGAATTAATTTTCTTTTATAAAAGAAAATATGAAAGCTTCCTTAACAACAATTGTTGCCATTATTCCCTGCAGAAACTCCCACAAGAAAAGGGAAAGAAGACCAATCAAGTTAGATTAAGTTTTTTCTTGCCATAAATCCATTCTAAAAACATTGAAGCATATTTGATAATCGCTATTACACTTTCAGAACATGGTAAAGAAAGATATCATACTTATTTGGAAATAGAAAAACAAATAATCATCATCTAACAATGTCGCTCACTCACATTTCAACAATTTGACAAATTCCAAAATCAAGACAAAATCATTAGGGTTTCTATATTCCAGTTTTTCTTGGAATATGCTTGTGCCAATGTTGGCCGCAGGGGTAGGGTAGGAGGTGGTGGAGTAATCGGAGTTAGTTTCGCGTGTCCTTCTAACAAACTGGAGAGTGCGTTTTTCATATTCACCAAAGATTGTTCGGCACTAGCATATTTCCTATTGAACCATTCCTTCAAAGTCACTACCTCAATACGCACTTGCCCAGAAAACAGGTCCTTCATCATCTCTAGTTCTCATTCAATCTGATCAGGCGTTGCTGGTTAGGGGGATTCACCATTAGATCAAAAAGCTCAGATACCAGTTGTGATTAGCTGCCTCTGACTATTCTGACGATAGGAATTATATGCAACAAAGAACAAAATAGGAGTAAGGAAGGCTTCGAGTGCTGCTAAACTCCAATGGGTTTTTATGTTCTCAACAACATAACCCACTAGAACTATTACATCTTGGATATTTATACTTAATATTCTAACGATAATAATCTTTACTTATAATTGTTTTAAAACTAAAAATAAACTCTAACTGAATTTAGTTATTTCTGTTTTAAGGCCCCAACAGCTGTCCATTTCCCTCCGGATCATTTCTACTCCTGCCACGTCTTTTATAGATAATGAGCTGGATTCTCTTCATTGCAGGCGTGACAAAGATGCTAAAGACGTCAGATCATTCTTTCATGTATTCAGCTATAGGCTTCAATTGATAATAGTATTCATGTATAAAATGGATGAAAACTTCCCAGTTTAAACAATTGTATGATCTGATCACTTCCTTTCCACATTTATTGCTTGACACTCGGACATGTTGACACACTTGGACACTTCAATTTGGTTCGAACTTCAAAATCTTGAGATTCATTTACGAATTAACTAATGCGTCCAACATATGGATATATAATTTTGACTATAAAAGCTTTCCACGATAGTACTATCTATCGGTAACTAAAGTCTAATCAAACAACAATGTCAAAGTCTTAATCCCAAACTTATTGTTTTGGCTACATGAATAAAAAAAATTAACGTGAACTATCATCCGTAACAAAGATTGTACTATATTCAACCCTTAGTTATTTTAAATCTTTTTCTTATAGTTAGTTGTAAATATAATTCCTAGTTTAAAAAATAATCATATAACATGCTCTTAGTTAATTTGTTGCACAAATTGTATTAGTAAAAACACTCAACTATGTAGAGTTAATTAGGAAAATTCAATTATCAACCAATACTAATATACTAAGGCGGTACTTTTATGTGGCACATGTCACAATTACGACAATTGTTTTCTTACCTAAATACAAGATAGAAACGGAGATTAATAGTCGAAAAGATTACATGAGTATTCTTTAACTCTAAATTTGGTAGGTCTACTAATCACAATATTTAAAACAAGTAAACTATTAATCCTAAATATTTGAGACACCTAGCAATAACTACATTACAGAATATTAACTTATTGAAAATGAAAATATTAGCTGTGATTGTCACGGAATTCAAACTAGTGACAAACCACTAGCTACTTTAAGCATCAATAACAGAAACAGTGAGAATTTTCTTTCTTTCTAATGGAAAACAGCAAAAAATTCCAGACTACTTGCATGTACAAAAAATGTATCAGAAGAACCTATAACGAAAGAAGGAACCATTCTCTTTCTTGATCTTCTATAGCACACTTTTCCAAAAGTGAAAACATAAAGCAGTTTTATCCTTTAGGCCTAAATATAGTTTCCTTTAGACTCGATGGTTTACATGCACATCAACATAATATCATAGAGAAAACATAATTGATCTTAAAAATAACTTACAAATGAATCATGCGTACCCTCGGGTTATCAAAATTCCGTATGTACCAACGAGGTGACATGTGCTGCAATGAACAAAATACAGAATATTCAATAGATGAGAGTGGAAAAAGGTTCCCCTTAGGAAAGCTCTGAAAAAATTCTACTAAGAAAGTATAAAACAAAACCATTCAAAACTAACAGATGCGGATTGTCATCAAAACAATTAAAAAGTACATTAAATTACACTAACAAAAGGAAAAAGCTTACAAGATGAATGCAGATGTTATTTTGAGTGACCAAAGAAGTCGCTTGCAGTTCCATATGTCCAGCCCATGTACCATCCTTTTCCATGGATCGACAGTATTCGTCAAATGGGACTTCATCTTCAATAAAAGGCTCAAACATTTCACGATTTTTCTGTTTTACATTCGCAAAATGAGTAATCCAACACTCAATACATACAGATTATTGCTAATTAAAAACTCATTTCAGTCAATGAAAAAGTTCCAATACAATATCACTAATTGAATGACTTGTGCATTCAAGCTAAAGAAGTGCAACTATAAGCTTTCATCTTCCATAATGTTTCTCAAAGAACTTTTACTCAAAAAGTAACTTGTGGCTCTAACTTCTAGAAGTCAATTGTATTCACTTTCAAGACATTATAAATACAACTTAAGTGAGACCACCATATTCTCATACCATGATATATTGCACAACCATACGGCGGTATTTATCATGTTCCTCCTCATTGCCCTCCAACTGATCAGCCAAGGCCCTGAAAGCTAAAGAAATCATCAACTCAGAATTCAAATATCTATTAACACTTGATACAAAGGGGCATACCAATGAAAAATCCTAGCCAGACATAGCTCATGATAAGTGGGAGCTATTCGCCCATCATGCAATGCATTATATGATTCTTAGTAAAACCAGGTAGTTGTATCCTAATAACAACAAGCAAGTACTGCCTCTCAGGCTCCCACTACCCAACTATACTGCAAATATAATTGGGGATTTGTTGCTAAATAGTAAATACTGACCTGAAGAAGCAGTTACCATCAGCTGTCACTTGAATAATCTTCAAACCCAACAAATCAAGTTGAGCACGGAAGTTAGAGATGTCCCCCAGCTTTTCATGCTTTTTCCCCTAGCCACATCACAAATATATGACTTACAAAAACCATAAACAGATAAGAGTCATAAAAATCATGAATAAATCAATCATGCTATCATATCACCATTAGAAAAAATTGACATCCCAATGAAAATCAAAAATTTTAGTTCAATATCACATTTGGCCACCCTTTCAAGTGATCCTAACACTTAAGTACATTATACTTAACATTTTATTACGCCGAAAAGAGAATCATAAACCAAATAGACCTCGTTTTTACACTTCAAAAAAAGATAAAAATGCTCTTGTGGAACATATTTAGCTATGGACCAATAAGTTTAGGACTTACGATACACGTCAAAAAAAATAAGCCCATATAAGGAAAATTTGGGTGGAGGTAGCACAGTGTTATCATAGACAGCAAGATTCAAAAACATCATTCTCTGGCCTCAGCTATAGAAAAAGTCATGAATAAAGTCTAATCCCAGTACTAGTCTGATGCCACAGACGCTAGCTCGCGGTGTTACAAATTCGTATCCTGGACATCATACAGGAATTGTCAACTTGAAAAAAAAAATTAATTTATCATAGCAATTCAAGTTTTCTAGAATATATATTCAAATTAAAACATATAAATAAACCTTTTCGAACCCAATATATATTTTTAAAATGATTATAACTAAAACATATAAATAAACCTAGAATATATATTCAAATTAAAACATATAAATAAACCTTTTAGAACCCAGTATATATTTTTATAATGATTATAACTAATATATTAGAATAGCAACTTATATCGGCGATTAATCCATGATTTTGAATCACAGGTTACGTAACAGGGTTTTTTGAATTGGTAAGCTTAAAATTTAATATAAAGCAGCCTTTTATCTATATATTCAATGTTCCTAACAGATATTATATGGTTCAACAATTGTATCACCTCGTTATCATATCATCGTAAACTATAGCTAAAATACACTAAACCTTAGAAAATAGAGTTGTAAACAAAAACTTGGAAAACCTGAAGTATGATTAACTCTATTAAAGCATATGATGTCAGCTAATCAAAATAAAGGCTCCAAGTCAACAAGTCATATTGTTAACACATATACACAACAAGTTCAAACAAATAATACACGTACACCTCAACTTTCTCTACTACAAGCTTGTAGTACTTTGTTAGTGTATATAATAATTAGTTATAGTTGATAAGTTATTATAACATTTCAGATTCCTAGAGAATTTTTATAGAGATATTACTTCATAGAAAAGCTAATTATTTACTATAAAGTTACAAAAAAGGAAAATATAAAGTTTTTCCCTTTTCCCCCTCAAAAGATCACTTTTTACTTTCAAAATTGTCACAAATAAATTTCACTTAGAACTAAAGAATACAAGCATAAACGACAAAGAAACAAAATGTTTCTTACAATAACGATAGAGAGATCATCAATGAAAACACATGATGATATCATTGAAGCGAAAAATGCAAAAGGCATTGTCACAAATATCACTTGAACCAAACACAAGTCACACAAGACCAACAGCTTACTCAAATAGTCAATTTTCACCCATCTTTTAATTTTTTTTTTTTTTACCCTTTTCTCTCTAACAATTTCAATCTTTGAACGAAATTATTTTTCTAAATTTTGGGGTGGTTCGATCTTGCTTATGCGCAAAAATAGTAATATTATATTTGTGCTTATGTTTAGTTTGAGTGGAAGCTCAACCATCATCTCATTGTTGTGGCGCATAAATGGGTAATGTAGAAGCTTGGAAAACTTATGGACTTCGTTTACTTTGGCTTTTGTTGTCTTAATTAGAAGAATCAAGCACAAGTAAGTTGGAGATAGAAAATGAAAAAAAGAGGCAAAGAAGAACAAAAAGAGTGACGTTCGACAAATTTACTCAGAAAATGGTTCACAAATGTGTCATAAAGTTTCACATTGAATCGTGCTAAGCTTGTGGGAACACAACCTATGATTTGAATGGTTAGATTTTCATATGGAGCTAAATTTATGGTTATAGATAGACAAAACCTGAAATTTCAATTTGTTTACTACGAGAGTTACAATATAGGTTCGCTTATGAATGTTATAAAAATGTATACATCACCCCTACTCTTAGCACCTATCCTCCCAACTAACAAACCAAACTGAATTTGTTGAGTGTTGAAAATTTGAGGGAAATGCCTTACGTAGAACTTATAACTGAATTGAACATATTTATTGGTCCACGGATACACTCAATAACGAATCTTGTTAAGAGCCACTTGTGGCACCAGACCCATGGAAAAAAATCTAGGATTGTTTTGGCCTATATTTTGTATAGGCGAGTATGTTAGATTGGCAGGTGGATGATAGAGTTTTAGAGTGTGTTGAGTTAGCAGGTTTTATTTACATCCATAGGTAGTTAGGAAGAAGTTTGGAGCTCGATCGAGCTCTCATCACTAAGTTAGTTGAGAGGTGGAGACAGGAGACTCATACATTCAACCTTACTGTTGGCGAGGCGACTATTACTTTACAGGACACAACAGTTATACTTGGACCATCAGTTGATGGACATGCAGTCATTGGTCATGGAGAGGGACATTGGGCAGCCTTAGTTTTTTAGCTTTTGGGGATTTTGCCTAAAAACCCTCAAGACCCACGAAGACGAAGAACGTCTAAAAATTATGACGAAGATCAATCATATTGTTAAGTTATTATTGTAAAAAAAAAAATAACTTTCACTTCACAAAAGACAATCACAAGTATTGAAGGTGAAAGTGAAACCAATTGGATTCAAGAAATCTTCTTATCATTGATATAATCCTATAATAAACTTTGCACATTGCTTAATGTTTGTTTGTTTGTTTATTACTTTGTCATCATCCCAAAATTCTCTTATTAAGGACCAAGTTAGGAAAATACAATCTCTACACTATAATACTCTAAGGCCGGCGAACCACGATCCAGGTCGATCGACTCGAATCAATGGTCAGTGATGATCTAGGTCGACGGGATACATGATCTGGAACGGCTATTCAGTCGACCCATATTTTTCCACCCATTTGATAGTAGAAAGGAGAAAAAATTATTCACTCAAACCAAGGGTTGAAGAACAAAGACGAAAGAGAAATATATAAGGAGAAGGAGAGCGAAACGAACATGATGTTTTTTGTTGCTTCTTTCTTTCTAATTTCGTATTTCTTCACCTTTTTTGCTTTCTTGAGGAAAAAGTTTTCAAAAAGTCAAAAGTTACATTACTTTTACAATAGGCATGCGACACCCCTTTTTTTCTATTCTTTTCTCTTTTTTTTCTTTTCTCACTTTTCTAGACTTACTATATTTAACCTTCGTACCTTTCATTATCCTTTTCTTACTTATGTTTTCACTTCTTTTTCCTTTTAAACTTTAGCTGCACATTCAATTCTTTTTCCTTCTTTTTCTTTTCTCATTAGTTATTCTATTCTAAAATTTAATATCTTTATGCATATATACACACTTTATAAAGTAATCGATCCCAATTCGTTTTACGATCTGATATAAATCATTTCACGGCCCCAAAAATCTCGATCCTAAACATCTTCGATCCAACCTCAAATTTTGAAGATTACCGAATTACATTCCCGATCTTGTTCTGCAACCCAAATGGGTCCTCGATCTTGGTAACAATGGGATAAACGACTGAAGATACCAGAATTTTGTATACTATTCATAATTGAGGTTGAGGTTTCGAGAAAGGATTTGGTGTTGTGCTTATGTAAAATAATTAACCGATTGCTTTGTTCAATAATGTTTTAGGACCTTGTGGGCTGGGAATAAATTTATGTGAAGAAATTAATGGCCATAGTCATCATGATTCAAAACGGAGGCACTATCTATTGGGATGATGATTTTTCATATGGACAGAACAGCGTAGTTTGAAGTTCATCATGATGGGGCGAGAAGGTTGAGGTAGATTAGAAATCGATGGGCAAATTATTGAGTTTTGACTTTGAAATCAATTACAAATCTAGAGCGTCAAACAAGTCGTCAAGCTTTAACAAGAGAATTAATAGGCAAAATGAAGTTAGGAGCTTTACTTTCACAGTTGGGTGACATGGCAATGGATTTGAGAATCATTCATTTCTGACAAAATCAATAAGGATATCTTAGAAGGTGGTAGTCAATATTCAGGCTATTCCGTGAAAATAGGTCAATAGTTGTATGAAGGTGTCAAGAAGGGCTAGGAGGGGTAATATAGGAATTAGCAATAAATAATACTTAGCAATTAGTTAAGCTGGGAGAATAAAATGTAGAAATATCTAATATAAATAGAGAGGAAGGGAAGGGAATTAGGCATTCATTCAAGTAATACATTTAAGAGGAGTATTATACTCATTGGGAAAGAACAAGCCTCTCGAATGCTTGTATATTATCTTTTGTAATTGTTCTTTTATTACATTCAATCTTTCACTATACATTTACATTTTTCATACAAATTGTTAATCTCATACATTTCTGTTTTTCCATTAGTAAACTCATCTCATGGCTAAGTCAGTCAATGACAGAAGGGTGCATGGTGTTTTCTAAGTATTCCCCCCTTATAGCCCACATCTCTTAGACTAACATGAGTTTGCTATGGGAGAACACAATGGTGAGCTTAAGACTTAATTTAGGTTGGCGAGCTAGTTAATTTTCTTTTTGAATTCATGATTCACTCAGGTTTGCCAAAGAATAGCCCAAAATCGACCATTATTCATGTGACACTATTCGCGACCTATTGGTGTTGGGTAGGAATGAAAAGCCAAGTAACTGAATAAGTTCACTCTTGCTCCATTCATCAACGACAAAAGGCCTCACATCAACACCACGTCGCTGCCCTACAAACACTTCCGATTTCGGGTCAAATCTGGGAGTTCACCATGTAATTTTTAGAAGCACTACCCAAATCTGGAGGGTTCGATACAATCTAGGTGATAGTTGACCAACTAATCAAGTATGCTTATTATCATAAAACTTAGGCATCCCTTTAATGCTTTTATGTTGTTGCATTATTTGTCAAAGGAAATCATATGTTTACATGGCTTACCCTCATCTATAGTTTCTAATCAGGACAAGGTTATCGTGAGCACAATTTAGAAGGAGATATTTCATCTTCAAGGAACAATATTGTTATGTATCACGACCTAAAATTTGTTGGAGAATCTAAGATAGTGAATCTTACTTAAGACGATTTATAAATGGGCAGTAGCACCATTCGGCTAAACGATTGGATTAGGCAGAATTTTATCATAACAGATCCCGTCATTTATCAACCGAATACTCCCCTTATACTTTAAGAAGAACACCCACACTTTCCTTGAGTAATCATTGAGCAGAATTATAGAACTGATATGGAAGGATATCGTGAAGGACCTTACAAATCAGAGTGAATCTAATCATGAGTCGCTTTTGTTCTATGTATCGCCTCCTTGAATCTAACCCTTATTTGTTCCTAAGCACACAATGGTTACAAAACTCCATAGAAATCGTACCATGATTAGCAAGATCCCTCTTTGATAATTAAACCTCTTTCACTCGTATGTCCTAGTATCAGAAGTAACCACTCACAATTTAGTATGATCGAATTTGGACATTAAGAAAATAACTTTGATGCAAAACCGTTGTTAGTGAAACCACTTAGTTCATATGGAACCCAATCTTCTTGCCCTTCATCACTATTTCAACCAAAGAAACTCTAATTTTATTCCTTTCAATAGTGCATATACAATCATTACATATAAAATGCCCAAAGAGATCAAGTTCTTCTTCATATGGGAAACATGTTCAACAATAGACAAAGTACACATAATACCGTGAAACATTGACTCGTATCGAACCTAACCCGCAAGTATTTGTACTTTCATCTCTATGAACTACTGTCACCGAATCCACGAGAAGAATTACAAGAAATGACTATTCTTCCTAATGTGACCCTTCTTTTGACAATTGTAACAAATGATATTCTTATGTCTAGACTTTAAGCTGAACTTTATTGTTCCATATATATTTCCACCATGTTTCTCCATAGGTATAACCCTAGCGACAAGACCTTCACCTTAAGAAAGGTCATCACTTTTAATCAATTGATTTTCTATCAATTCACTTTGTAGCAAAGAGCCCTTAACTTTCTCGATAGTAATCGCATCTTTCCCATACAAAACGATTTCCAAAATATGTATAATCCTTAAGCAATGAACACGACAAATTAACAACTAAATCCCCATCATCAAGTTTAACATCAAAATTATCAACAACAGTTTGTAACCGATTACGTCTTGTAAATAGACTCAAGAATCAACCATAACCCCGCCCCGCCATTCACCTCTTTAAGAACCACATTAGAGAGATTCAATTGTACCGCAGTAAGAGGTTTTAGTTTTATCTCATCGACCTCTTCCTTTGACATAATCGATGGCCTCTTTCAATCCCCCATATTGCCTTCTTGAAGTAATTTTGAGCTACCACAATATTCATCTTTAGTTTCCACAATCCAAAATGAACATTCTAATCAAACTTCTTAATATCAAGAAATATATCTAACAAGCTATCACATGACAATTTTTCTTTGTGTGAACATCACACAATGTTCGGTTGAAGTCTTTTCACTAGGAATCCAGAAACATTGTTCGACCAAATTATCAAGAAATTACAAAGAATTAAGAAAGAACCAACAACAAATCAAATAAGACCGCTTGATGAAAGGATCAGGTGACTGATTCTGTTTCTAATTCCTCCTGCCGCTCTATTGCTTTTCTTATTACTTACACTTGAGAAATTATAATTCTAAAAGAAATCATAAAGCAAACTATTTCAATTTAGTCAAAACATCATAATGGAAAATTTGGAAGCAAAGAGAACACAATTCAATCAAAATAAGGTCAAAAGAACTAAATTTGCAGAACATAAAATTACAGCAAGTATACAAAAAGTAAAAATAAAAGGCAATTACTTGTGATAGTTTTTTAGGCTTAGATTTTTGATGTCTAGTTTGCACCATCTTTAAACGATTTAGTTCTGCTTAGAATCGTGCAATTTTCGCGGTGCTTTTTTGAGTTGATAGTAATGGAGGCGAGAATTTAAAAGTAAGAGCAGAGAGACAAAGAAAGAGGATCAAGAAACAATGAATTTATTTCAAACATGTTTGGGTTTGTACGAAAATTAGGAATGTAGGATAGGATTTTTGCAGGAAAGATTGAAAAAAAATAAGATAAATAAACAATTTAATTTTGAATATAAGATTCGGGAAAATTTATGTCCAAAATAAGCTTCCGTACATCCAAGCCTAGCCTCGGGTAAGTCGCTGTTAGTAACAGCGAATGAGGAGAAAAAATAAATAAATAAATAAAAGGCCCTAAGTCGCTGTTAGTAACAGCGACTTAAGGAGTTGACCAGTCAACCCCTTAAGTCGCTGTTACTAACAGCGACTTAAAAAAAAAAATTTTTTTTTTTTTTTAATTTTATTAGTACTGAACTTGAAGTCACTGTATTCTTTTGTTTTTGGAGCAACTCGTTTTTTAACCTTCAAACAGTTATTTAATAGCAGATGAACTAACTATATAAACTTGTTATTGTTTGATTAATCTTCCGATGTAGGACTGTGTTCTGGAACACATCAAAATAAATGAAACCAAAAATTAGCTCACGAATAGAGCACCGATGTGGGACTGAGGTACTGAAGAGCACCAGGAGTATTTTATTTTTTGGCTACTTAATTTCTTATATATGCGTGTCATAGGCTATCCTATCATACCATACAAGAGCAGGTTGTTAAATTTATCGATAGCTTTCATGCTAATGTAACTGCCATGTTTGTACCAGTCAAAAAATAAAATGCATAACTACAAGTCAATAAACTAGGATTCTTTTTCAGATGTCTCACAAAGTCAGCCATTCTTAGTTGATATCTATTGCACAATCCAATGACATTTTATTGTGTTTCAGCTCATACTGAGGTGCTGTATGCATAGTGGAATGGTGGCAAGTGCTCTTTGTGGCCTTCCCAGTTCCTTGCCTGTTACAACTGAGGTAAGTGGTGGAGGTGATCATACACTTGTCTCTGAGATGTTCTCCATATTATCTTTATGTGGATCAGCATTGAGCAAAAATTCACTAGCCAGTGAAGCTAATGGCTCAAAGTGCAAATTTGCTAATCCTCGTGGGCTTGCTCTGCATTCATGCTTGCTTCTTGCAACAATTGCTCAATCTTTCAAGTCAACGGGGAGAAAATATGCATCATCAATTTTAACCTCATCCTCGAAAAGACAACATGCAAGGCTTTCATTGCTCGCTCAACTTTTTTCCTGTGATGATGGAGTTTCTACCTCATTTCAACCTCATTACTCAGCAGCAATGCTGGCCTATGCATCCATTTTATTCCTTGAGACTGGAGCTTCTGTTGAATCTTCATTATCTGATATAGCAATGCCTCTTGTTCCTCGCACTGCTACATTGTGTGACCTTCTCAAAATGAATTACAAAGTTAAGCACCAAAGCAACGGCAATGGTACAAGCATGCTTTCTCATTGGCATGGATTCAGGGATGGATATATTGGCTTGCTTGTGTATAGGCTAAAGTGGGGAGGACCTTTGGCTGTCCAGCAATTTTGTGCAAGTGGACTCCCTCAACTTATTATAAATTTACTGGGTGACAATTCTGTTGTTGATTCTCAAGATGTGGTTGGATTATCTCCTGTTGGAGTATTCTGTTGTTGATGCTAACTGCTGGTGCTCTTCAGTACCTCAATCCTACATCGGTGCTCTATTCGTGAGCTAATTTTTGGTTTCATTTATTTTGATGTGTTCCAGAACACAGTCCCACATCGGAAGATTAATCAAACAATAACAAGTTTATATAGTTAGTTCATCTGCTATTAAATAACTGTTTGAAGGTTAAAAAACGAGCTGCTCCAAAAACAAAAAAATACATTGACTTCAAGTTCAGTACTAATAAAATTAAAAAAAAAAAAAATTTTTTTTTTTTTTAAGTCGCTGTTAGTAACAGCGACTTAAGGGGGTCAACTCCTTAAGTCGCTGTTACTAACAGCGACTTAGGGCCTTTTATTTATTTTTTTTTTTCTCCTCATTCGCTGTTACTAACAGCGACTTACCCGAGGCTAGGCTTGGATGTACGGAAGCTTATTTTGGGACATAAGTTTTCCCGAATCTTATATTCGGAATTAAATTGTTTATTTATCTTATTTTTTTCAATCTTTCACTTTTGCAGTCGGACTAGCAAAGCCCAATTTTCGTTACAACTCGGGCTCGAGTTTGAAGGTTATCTTGTGAAAATTTGAACAAAAAATTATCTTTATTTTAAAATAAATTAGCTCCTCAATCTGAAGCTATGAATTGGATCATGTTCGGTATTACTAAGAGCGATCAAAGGTCTAACCGTGTTTCATCAGATTTCCTTTGTTCGTTGCGAACAAACAGAGCCGACATATTTTGAGTTTTTCAATTAGGTTTAAATTTAGTCGTTGTATCTTTTTATACTAAGTGTTTTATTGTTCGATGTTATTAACAGCGAACAAGTATTCTATAAATACATACCCGGCTTGTTTCATTATATCGAAAATAAACTAAAGAAGCAACAAAACGGTCATAAAGTAAAGATAAGGTATATTTCTATAACTAAGATTGATTACTCATTAGTTTTAATGATTATTTAATTAAGTTAATAATATAAATTAATTTTAGGAAAAAGTGACAAATAATCTAACATTTCACTCATTTGATGTGAATAATCTCACCTTTGGATTATTTTCCAATAATTCAATCTTTGTAATAATAGGTAATAATAGGATATGCTACCAACAAATTAAGACAAAGGTTAGATTATTCACAATAAAATAAGGGTAAATGTTAGATTAATAGAAAAATGGGTTAGAAAATAATCTAAAGGTGAGATTATTCACAGCAACGAACAAAAGGTTAAATTATTAATGTTAATTTTTCCTTAATTTTATTATGTTATTTTATTGGTAGAGTCAAAGATTCATTCATTTGAATACGATCGTGATTGAAGTGACTTTGAACCAGACCGTCAATATGCTCCTTGTCCATTTTAAAATGATGAAGGATTAGAGTATACTTAATTTAGGTGGGCTGATCAAGAGGGCACCCAATGGCAAAAAGACATTAATATTAATCTCGATAAAGTGAAGCAGGAGCTTAAAAACAAGATACTTAATTTGTCGGAGGCAAGAAGATGATAAGGCACATAGGAGGGAAGAGAGGGAGAGGCTAATGACAAGTTTAAAAAGCAATATTAGGTAGTGATGTTTTTATTTCATGAATAAACTATGAAATTTGTTAGAGTTGGTCGCATTATTGATGACATTATGTCGCATTTTTTGGCAGCACTTTTCTTATTTTTAAATCAATTGTTTGTTTGATTTATTTAGAATAAATACATCAAGTAAGGTGATGGTAGCCTTATCCGAGGGCAGATGAAAGGTGTAAGTCTCTTGAAGCCATTTCTGAACCGATGTTGTGATCATGGTACAATCAACTCTAAAATAAGTGACGAGGTGGAAGTCATACAAACTCACTCGCTGAACGTATGAAATGATCCTCAAGTCATCTCCATGGAGCTGAATCGGGATGCGTGGTGTATAATGAATTTGTGTCGGAGATTTGCAATGCAAATAAAAGTTAGAAAAACATTCTTCTACTTACGGTTCAAAAATACTTACCTAGACATCCCACAGTAAACTACTCCTGTGATTAGCTTGCATGTGCAAGACACTAAGGTCCTGAAATCTTGGAGCTGTCAAATCCATCTCTACCACTGCAATAAAATAAATACTATTTGAAAACATGGCTAATCAATAGGTGGGATTATTGTAGGAAAATCATGAAAATATTAGATTATTCTAGGTAATTTTTCCTATTATTTACTAGATGTGCAAGTTCTAGTTTTATTACCTTCGCCATCAATTATTACATTTTCTTTTCCCTCATCTACCTCAATGGTAATTCTCTTAGAATTAGGTCTTCTTAATCCATGAATTTGATTTGGATCGTGCTATAATTCAAAACCGCAGTATTAAGATCATGCCCTTTCATCAATAAATGGCAAGAAACAAGATCTATAAATACTAGTATAACTCTCAGTTGTGTAGCAAGGGTCCATAAATCACTCGTACGATAAGTGTCTTTTGATGCATACGGCAAAAATATGAGAACAAGGTAAGAGGTATATATTCAATTTGTTACATATGCATTTCTTCTTTCCCAAGTCCATAGTTTATATCTTACCTCTCTTCGACAATCCCCTATTTGCTTCCCTAGTCTTAACATGGAAAAGGCCTCGTTTATTGTTCAATGCAACGATCTCATGGAAGTTGGCCTTCTACGTGTTGCGCGTGATAATTATTATGGCATGGGAAGTGTACATGTGTCCTCTAGTTATACATTCACTTGCACTTTCACTCCTTCTAACAAAGTAATCATTGACGCAGTATAAGGAGAACTCAACAAGTGGTATGACTTTGATTCTCAAATGAGACAGTCTCATAATAAGACCATTTTTAGACTATTTTAATAGTAATACCTCCCTGCTAGTTACAACAATCAAATTTTTCATAGAGATAAAAAAATTAACTACTAAAAGTATTGAATTTGACTGTTGCAATTTATTAGCATAAGTAAAGTTTACAATGCTGGATTTCACTAGATTTGAGGAACATATATTTAAAATTTTTACTTGTTTATAGTGCATAGGAAAGTATAAATAGAAAAAAAAACTACTACTTCTACTAGTAAGTACTTATAATTATCACGCAAAAAATCGTTGCACCAAAAAGTTCATTAAATTTTTTTTACAGCATTACTGACTAAATTCCATCTGAATTACATTCGAAAGTTAGTCAAAAATTCAAAATTCAAAAGTCCAGTCAAAGATGCACTACAGTCTTCATTATTCGGATCAGCTTTTTCGGTTTATCGACTAACTTGCAACTAGAAAATAGTCGGTGAACAGTCGGTAAACTGAAAAAGCTATTCACTTTTCAGTTTTTTTTGTTTAACTAATAATTTTTAATTCCGGTTTTTTTGTTGTTGAAATATTTTGCGGATTTTGTAAAATGTTATTTCGCAGAATGATGGACTTACGTATTGAACGAAGCTGAATGTATAAGCGTAGTTGTAAAGACGTTTATAATACTAGGTATTTAGAAGGGATTGAGAAATTTATACAATTGGCAAAGAAAAAAAAATCCACTGGAGGTTAGATGCTCGTGCAAACGGCGTGTGCACCAAGTAATCTAGTGGTTTTGGAAAAGCAACAACAAAACACAGTGCAAAATTTGTATGCACAAATGGTGTACGATGCAGCTGCGAGTAATTTCCTAATACACATCATCATTTTCTACCTCAGTCTAATGATGTCGTCGCCGATGTACCACAATTGCCCTTACATATTGATGAAGATCTGAACCCTCAATCAAGACATTTCTTTGATATGTTGAAAGCTGCCAACTTACCTCTGTACCTTGGTTGTGAAACTCATATTCAGATGTCGATAATAGGAAGAATGGCGAGTCTGAAGATGGACTTATATATTTCTAAGAAACTTTATGATCAAATCTATCAATTGATTATTGCAGTGTTGCCAAAAGATAATCGAATGACATCCATATTTTATGATACGAAGAAACAGATTTCGGCACTTGGATTGTCGATGGAGAAGATTGAATGTTGTCTTAGTATGATATATTTCTGTCCTAATACAGCGAGTATGACACAATGTGATAATTTTGGGATATCTAGATGGATAAAAAATAAGACACCCTAGAAAGCAGTTTAACTACTTTCCCCTCGATCCTAAATTACAACGATTGTATGCTTCTGCGACTACTACCAATCACATGAGGTGGCATGCAGAGCACCATTCAAAAGATGGAGAGATGTATCACCCCTCAGACAGTGAAGCATGGTTGACATTTAATGCGACACCTCCGAATTTTGTTAGGGAGATAAGAAATGTGAGATTAGGATTGTGTACAGATGGTTTCAACCTATTTGGCTGCTCGGGTCAACAATATTCATGTTTTGGAATTAAAAAATCCTTTTAGTATTATTTCAGGGGTTACTTATGTTTTTGGTTTTGTTAATTTACAGAGGAAATTTTTCCAAATTTTTAAAAATACTTTGTTTTAATGTTGTATAATTACGATTTGTAAGAGAAATATAAGCGCCTCATTACACCTCTACCCGTAGATGCGTCTGTTGATGATTTGAATGATGTCTATTTTAAGGCCGTCAAAAACATCGAATCATAGGCGCCCAAGAAGAAGAAGCCCTTTAAGGGTTTTTTTTGGTTCTGATTGATGCGACACATCATTATTATGCTGACGTTCTGTTACTGCAATCCCAACACCAAAACGCTCATCCTCCGGCACAAATGGTGAATGAGAGACTCGATCATCTGCAACAAGTTATGAATCAAATAGATAATTGCCTCAACAATGCCATTTCCTTAAAAGAACATATGACCCTTGTGGAGGAGCAAACCCGAACGAGGTAAGAGAAGAACCACTTACTTTATTTTGTGCGCACTCTGTTCATGGAGAACCCAGCCTCTCAACAACCTCCTCAACCTCCACCCTCCTAGACCATTGTTATTAATTTATCTAATATTTGTATTGTATTTGAAATAATTTGGGTTTGCATTTTTTTTTTGGCAATTAATGAGCTATAAAAGGAAACACTTCCCAAACACGAAGGGAAGTTACACTAAGCCAAGCAACAAGGAACAAACAATTAACAAAGAACAACAAGATACCTAAACAATGAACTACAACTTACAAGAATCATCTAATCTAGCAGTAACCAAGAACAAAATACTATGCACAACAAGTTTAGGTGGAAGGCCTTGATCACCAAAAACACGCACATTCCTCTACAACCATGTCTGATATAATATCTCATTCCAAATCATGGGAAATAGATAGCTTTTGGACTTTTTCCTCTTGGACATCCGACTCATAATCTGAACAACATCATGAAAGGAGGCTGGCCAACAAAAGTCCGGGACTTAAACCTTAACATGGAGGTAAATACCCTGGATGTAAGAACAGGTACTAAATAGGTGATCTCTATCTTCATCACCATGTTGACAAAGAACACAAGAAGGATCACACTGTAGACCCCATTTGGCGAGTCTATCCTTTGTGGGAATCCTGTTTTGAAGAGCTGCTAGAGGAAGATAACACTTCTAGGGGATGCTCGATTATTGCACCAAAGGGACCTCCAAGGAAGCTTAGGATCAGTAGCACTCTTGACAGGTAGGCTAACTTAGTATTGAACTTCCCATTCACCACAAAGTTTCCCAACTCATTCCAACTATCAATTAGCTCCCTACTATTAACAATCCTATTTAACATCCAAGAAACAGTGCTAGGCACACGAAACTGCATAATATCAGTACCCTTCAAGTAATAATCATTCATCCACTTGATTCAAAGCCTATCCTTCTTAGAAGCCAAAGCCCAAAGGCTTTTAAGAAGCACAACATCATTCCAAGCCTTAATATTGCAAATGCTAAGCTCACCATACGCTTTTGGATTATACACCTGCTTCCAAGCAACTTTAGATTTAGCACCCAATGAATCATCAATATGCCAAATGAACTTTTCACAAATATGCCCCACCATGGAATTGATATTACAAGGCAAGAGGAAGATCTGGGCCCAATAGGAAAGCATAGCATGAACAACGCTACTCACGAATTGAACTCTACGAGCCATAGATAAGTTCCTCGAAGTCCAATGCATGATGCTTGCAGTGATTTTGTCAACAATAGGCAAACAATCATGAATACTAAGCCTTTTAGCCAATAAAGGAAAACCCAAATATCTAAAAGGCAACTGGCCCTTAGGAACGCCAATTGCATCAAGAACATAGGCTTTTGAATCTTCACTAAGACCTGCTATGTAAATAGCACTCTTACTCCAGTTGATATGAAGACCGGACACCCTTGATCAAAGACTAGGCATCAGGCTTAGTGAAAATCAAAAGATCATCAACAAACATCAATTCCATGATCTCAGACTTCCTACGCTTGGGATGAAAAGCAATTGTGTCACCCTTTAACTTGTTGAGAACCCTGGAGAAGTATTCTATGTCAATGGTGTAACAACCCGACTTACCGTTGACTCAGTAAACAGGGTCATCATGGGGTTTATATCCCAAGAAAACTAAAATCACACTTCTAAAATTTGAATAAAGGGGACACCAGCTCTTTAACGTAACTAACTCAGCTATATTTCAAAACAAACATCTAACTAAAGTAAAGGATGATCATACAATTCTCTACAAGTCTGAAATAACCAACACAGCCAAATCAAATTTACATTTATCCACAATTTCTAATACAAATCTATAATTCCTAAGTGCTCAGCTCAGTTTTACATCCTTCAAATCTCTATTCACCTCCGCTAATCCATTATTCTCGACTGGTCCCGATCTGTTGACAAGCTAAAAGTTGGAACAACAGAAGGTCAGATTAAACTGAATGAGAAGTGACAATACAAAACAACAAAACACAGTAATTCAAATCATAGGTTTAAAGGCAACATCAGTTCCCTAGATCTATGTGCGCACAGGGAGTCTAGTTTGAGAGGAGCCCCATAGCTCTAAGGCTATGTCGCTCTCGGGTGAAGCTAGTCAATATCTGAATGACAATTCGCTTCAAAAACACTTAACTCCGTCAATGACCAGCTCGCAAGCCCGATCCATTGACCATATCAATATATCAGCATAAGCATTCACAACAACATTTGTCTCAACAATTTCCAATTCAAAAGAACTTTGATAAAACTGTTTTACACCAAAAAGTGGTCTGGCCAGACCCTTTAAGGGACTGTTACTACTCACCAAAAAAAAAATGCTTCAAGAAACTAAGTCTGGTACTCCGCGATCACTAGAAGGGCCCCTCGATAATGTCGCCTCCTGAAGCATAACAAATATAACATCACAACAAAGCATACGATACTACAACTAGGTTCATATAGCTCATTGCATCTCCTCCTAAGACCGCATCTTAGTTCCATCTTCTATTCTAATATTTTTCTAATTTCAAAGATTGCGCAAGTTCTAAATCTAACCCCCAAAATCATAAGAAATTATATAACCTTATTTAAAACTAGCTTATATTCTTGTAAAGATCGTATGTCTCCACAATCCCCTTTGCATTTCCAAGTCAAACACTTCTATGTTCATCTAGACTCAAAACCAAGAAACCAATCAAGAAAAACGAACTATTCAAAAAGAAGAACACAGCTAATTTATCCATTCAACTAATAATTTCCACACAAACCCTAGATATTCTCAAGAACAACCAATCGTATATAATTAATGATTATATCCAACACTTACATTTAACCAACTATTCGATTAATAACAACAACAAGATTTATCCACCATTAGTAATTTCATAAGAATCTCCTAATATTCAAGAACGTCAAGTTTCCATAATCTTTCTACATCCAATCATTCTATCGATATTCTAATCTTCGTAAATTTCATACTAATTAATAATTCCAACAAATTGCTTCAATATTCCACAATCTACCATTTATACATCATAAAACCCAAATTACATTTGATTTTAGAATTCTTCCCCAAAACTCCTCAATCGCAATCTATTATAATCACATATCAATCATCACTAGATTAATTTAATTTAAAGTAAACACACACACATAATTATACATAAATTTCTCAATTAGGAACTCATCTAATTAATTTATATAAATTCCAAGATTCATCAATATTTAGGGCTTAATACATGGTTAAGGATTAAGTAAGTAAAAGTATGTCAATGAAACTGACCTCTATATGAATAAGAGCATGATTATTAAGGAAAAGCAAAAGAAAGAGATCAAGAAGGATTACCTTCTGTTAGCAATAACAGGAAACGAGAAAGAACAGATTCAATGCTTGTTTTTTGGCTTGAATTGATGTTTAATCAACAGAACCAAAACTCACTGATTCCTTCCCCAAATCGGCAGAATTCAAGGTCTAGGAAGGGAAATTTTCGGATGATTCTATACTCTTTGTGGTTCGAATTCAGAGGAAAATGAGCAAGAAAGATCAATTAGCCATAATTTACACAAAACAATCAAGAATGTAGAAGTATTGATAATCTACCGTGATGATCACGAAGGGAAGAAGAAGGACTCATTGATTTCGCACACAGGTCCTTCGAAGATCAGAGGGAAGAAGAACGGGTCATGCCCTCGCATCCATTGACGTTTTCTTCAAAGAAATTTAGAGAAATATGGGTTTGAAGGTTCAAAGAGGGATGTTGTGAAGGAAAAGTGCTTTTGCTGGTTTTGTCTGGATTGTTGACGTGAAAGAGGGAGAAAGGGGTTTGGGTATTTGTGTAATAATATAATATAATATAATAATAATAATAATAATAATAATAATAATAATAATAATAATAATTATTATTATTATTATTATTATTATTATTATTATTATTATTATTATTATTATTATTATTATTATTATTATTTATTTATTTATTTATTTATTTTTAAAAGAAAAGGAAAAGACGAGAAATTAAATTGAAAATATTTTATGTCATGTGTATTTAAGATCATTCTCGCACTGATAATTCTCTTAAACTTACTTGTCTTAAAATATTCATTTTCCAAATGTTACAAATGGCAAAAAGAAAGGGGGACATAGGATCCCTTTGCTGAAGACCTTTCTTGGCCTTGAAAGGCCTAGAAGGAGCACCATTGATGAGAATAAAATAGAAATCAGAGGAGATGCAAGTCATAATCCACCTAATAAACTGGAAGGGGAAATCCAACTCTTTCAACACACTTTCCAAAAAGGACCACTTAATAGAGTCGCGTAGGTTTTAGCCATATCGATCTTAAGCATACATCTAGGGCTAATTAGCCCAACTATACCCCTTGATAAGATCAGTGGCCAACCACACATTATCCACTATTTATCGCCCTGGGATGAAACCAGATTGAACCAAATTCACAATATCTCACACCACCTTCTGTAACTTGGACGTTAAGATCTTCGCAATAAGTTTATACACCACCGAAGAACAAGAGATGGGTCTAAAATCTTAAACCACAAAAGCATTAGAAACTTTAGGAATCAAAGTAATAGCAAGCATTAGAAACTTTAGGAATCAAAGTAATAGCAGTAATGTTAACAGGGAAATGTAAAGAATTATGGACAAAAAAATCATTCATCGCCTCAAAGATGTCATCTTTAACAATGCTCAAAGATTTCTTAAAGAAGTAAGAGTTAAAGCCATCAATGTAATAGTCCGAGTTAAAATGAACCGGAAATTCACATGTAAATATGAATTTCGGGTTACACGTCGAACATTTCAATTTAAACTGAATTCTAGGACCGACAATGTTCTAATGATAAAGAAATAAATAAACGACAACAATAATAAATAAGTCAGCGAATATCTTATAAGTTTACAGCTCGAGAACCTTTTTTGCCTCATCAAACCAATTAATGTGTATAAGGTAAAAGTACTTGTGAGAAAAATAAATTAATGTTCATTAAACAAATAACAATAATCAAGTGTATTGGATTTCTCGACTATAGTAATAATGTCCAATTCTCACTCTTCTAATCCCACTTGCAACCAACCTGCTAGTTGTCGAATGACAACATCATGGCACGTTCCAAAGAGCATAAACAAGTACACGTTAGACACTTCATGCAGTACATTATATAGGTTACATACAAGCAATGAGTTCATCCTAGCATGCAAAGGCTCTAACAATTTTAGTTCACAACCGACTTTCCAATTCTCCAACTCATGGCATTGCCCGTCCTATTCGAGTCGCCAGAGTGTTACCAAAGTTTAGAGGAATACACATAGGAGAGCTAATCCCAAGGCAACCTCCGACCTAAGACGTTACCCGTCCTGTTCGGGTCGTCAAAGGTAAAGTATGCATACCCCCATGGTGACCGTAATGATCCACAATAGTCATGGGAACAAATAATAATGATTCCAAATCCAATATAACAACCCCATAGAGGTATTAAACACAATCATCCTTAATTTTCAAGTTAAAACTCTTTTCAAATTATTTCAGGTGTCTAAGCCTTAAGTGATATAGAACATCACATCATAGAATGAATACAACATTACTTTACATAACCAGTTACAAAAGTATGGTCTAAGCGTGTACCTTAGTAGAACGACAATCCAACACAATCACCTCACGTACGGTATCTCAACCTCGTATGTATCAAGGTTCTAAACACAAACACACATTGAAAAATCACGTATTAGTATGTGTTCACACATCAAATTTACTTTATGCCATCATGGCATCACTATACTTCATATTATTAAATGATTAAATCATAAAACCCAATATTTCTTAATCTTAAAAACAACCAGTAACTTTACAGCCCTTTGTGGACAGTTTAAAATCCGACTTCATCACTGCGTCTGGAAGGCATCAATTACCTTGGCTACCGAATTTTTAATTGATTTTAGCGTTTAAGCTAGTTGTAATTCAATCGGCAGTGAAACAACGAACGAAATGCACCTGAACAATAAAGGCATAAGGCGCGCCTCCCGAGATAGAATATATTCTGTTCAAAATTATTATGTTTTTTTCTTTAGTTAATTCTTTTAATCTCATTCCTCAATTCAACAGATTTCGACCACGATACAAAAACCGTAACACAACAACAACAGAAAATATATAAATCTAACTCTATTTTCATATTCTCATTTAAAAATTCATATTTTATACCAATATATCTACGTATCATCCAAAATCCTTAAAAATAAACGCATCTAAATTGCTTAAATGATGATTATCAATCTTATATCTTGAACACAATTAAGCTTATTTTATAAATCAACCCCTCATATAGTTTCTTTTAAATCTCTACCCATGAATAACTTATATATAAATTAGTGATATATACACGTATATACATAATTTCATCATCATATAAAATCATGAAATAAAATATAAACATACTTATAATAAAATGTTTTCATCACTATTTTTTTTGTATGTATTTCAAATAAATAGTATGAATATGATTCTTTAAACAAATTAAAACGTTGTTTGAGGTTTATGAATCATGAAGACTTACCAATCAAAGAACAAAATGCTTGAATCAGAACACTTGAATGACCAAAACCAAATCTTGAATTTATTTTTCTCTTTTTCTCTCTTTTTCTCACTTTGTATGAATGGAATGAAGGAAATGATTTTGGTTCTATACTAAGCATCCATATGAAAGGTTAAGGCATGATTGAGAAAGGGATTAGTTCATAAGTTTAAATGTCCCTAATGGCATTAAGGGGAAGAGTTACATGAATTTAGAAACCAACCACCCCTCCCTTTCCCCTTATTAAATTTTTTTTATTTAATAATAATAATTTGATTAAATTGTTCAATTAATTTGTAAGACGATAAAAATTGTTACGTGATAAATTATTACGCGACGAAACATGCGTACTATAAAAACTTAAATGATGATGAATTAAATTGTACGTGTTTTTATATATTAATCAATAAAGTATATTGAATAATTATTTATTTAGATGGTATATTAACGGGGTGTTACAATCAAGCCTAGGGCTTTTGCTATCATCAATTCCATTAAGACCAGCCTCCAATTTAGAGAAAGAAATAGGTCTAATCAGGTCAATGACTTGAGCCTGAGTCATTTAAGGACCATCCCTCATGGCCTGGATATCAATACCCTCAAAGGAATCAGCACAAGAACCCGACAAAGATTTATAAAAACCAGTAATAATCTCATAAATCTCCCTATGGTCCTCCACAATATTACCCTTGCTTTCCTTCAAGCAATCTATCCAACTATGACAAATTCTATCCTTCACAACAGAATGAAAAAACAAGTATTCAGATCACCCTCATGCAGCAAGTAAATCCTAGCCTTCTGTCTCAACGCACTCTTCTCCAAATTCTACCACTTCCGACGCTTAACAACATCATTACTTTCAAGAGCATGAAGATCATAATCCAGGGGCCTGACTTGAAGTTGGGACTAAATGTCCTCCAAAGTCCTTTTCCGTTTCAGAATATTATCATGTATATTCTGAAATTGATGCACGTGAAAATCCTTAAGCGCCTTCTTAACACATTTCAACTTCCTCCATACTTTCTCCATAGCACTACCCTCTAGATTTGTCCTCCGAGCAGCCTCAACAATACTCAAAAAACCCATGTGATCAGCTATATAGTTAAGAAAACGAAACGACCTTCCTTTCCCTCTGTCCACCTTACCTAATTGACAAACAAGAAGAGTTTGATCAGACACATAGTGATTCAAGTATTGAATCACTGTGTTCTCATTCTTATCTAACCAAAAATCATTAATCAAGGCATGATCAATACGAGATGCAATCCTACCATCACCTTGTACCTTATTATGCCACGAATGTCAATACCTAGTAGAGCGTGGACTGATGAGCTTAGCATCAACTATAGATCAAGGAAATCACTCATCTCATAAGATGAGACCAACTGGCCATTAGAGCGATGAGTAATATAAAATACCGCATTAAAGTCTCCCATTATACACCAAGGCTCCACCATATTCCTACCAAGAGCAATCACTTCCTTCCAAAGGTCCTTTTTACCAACTATACTATTCAGCCCATACACCACAATAAACCAAAAGACATCCCCACTAGAGGTATTCAACGGGGTGGGTCGAACCAACGGGTCAACGGTCGGGTCATATTTAAACGGGTCATTAGCGTGTTAGGTCAATAACGGGGCGGGTCATTAACAGGTCTTGGTGTAAAGGGCCGGGTCGGATAATTATAAGAATTAATTGCGAAAAAATTTATTTGATTAACTTTTATATAACGGGTCAAAGTGGGTCGGATTTAAACGGAGTTTGACCCGCCCCGTTGAACATTTCTAATCCCCACTATGCTTGACAGTAACTTTACAATGAAGGAATTGTAAATGAGATTGAATAACCAGGACTTCAAGATAAGCGGAGGCCCAACCTGGAAGGATTCTCACTTTATTATGCAAATGCCCATTATGCACCCATGTCCACGAAGCATCAATAACAGAAGCAATCTTCCCAATATTGGCACTCTTCACCCTAGTTTCTAACAAACCAACCAAGCAAAGTTTATGATCACGAATCCACTGGCCAATAATCTTGGCCTTAGAGGGCACACTGACCCCTCTTACATTCCATGTACAGCAACTCATGGATGAGATATGGGACTTAAGGGTATCCCAGCACCCTCAGCAGTAACCACACCACCATTATCCTCAGCAGGAACCAAAACTTCCTTCCCTTTATTTTTCTTTCCAGTAACCTGGACCCACTCTCCCTCCTCAACATCACAAGGTTGAACAACTGACTTAGACTTGTAAGAATGACTCGGGTTACATTTCTCATTAAGAATTAATGTCAATGTATACAAGATTGCCACTATACTTTAGGAAACTAAATATTTTCCTAATATTCTACATAATCACAAAGATATACAAAAATATGCAAGAAATCAAAGAGATATTATTCTAAGATATTCTAATATTCTAATACACCCCTGCAGTCGAATCGGGAGGTTTAGAGACGCTGAGACTGGAACAAAAATCATCAAATAATACTTGAGGAAGGCCTTTGGTGAAAATGTCAGCAATCTGATAACGAGATGGAACATGAAGTACCCGAACATCACCACGTTTGACTTTTTCACGAACAAAGTCAATGTCGATCTCAATATGCTTAGTCGCAATAGACAAGAGTAGCTGTGGTAATAGGACAAGTGCAGCTCAAGAAGTAAATTGCGAATCCAGCAAGTTTCAGAAACAACATTAGCAACACCATGATATTCAGCTTTAGCACTAGACTTGGAAACAGTAGGTTGGCGTTTAGGTGACCACGAAATTAAATTATCACCCAGAAAAATACAGTAACCAGAAGTGGAGCGGCGAGTGTCAGGACAGCCACCCCAATCAGCATCGGTATAGGACAAAAGAGTCGAAATATTAGAACAATATAACTGCAGACCATAGTGAAGAGTGCCCTTGACATAGCAAAGAATGCGGTGAATAGCAGCCATATGTTCAATGCGAGGATCATGCATATAAAGGCAAACTTGCTGAACGGCATATGAAATATTGGGGTGGGTGAAAGTAAGATACTGCAAAGCTCCAGCTAGGCTACGATACAAGGTAGGATCTTCACAAAAAGAACCAGCATTAGCACAAAGTTTGCCGGAGGTAGCAACAGGAGTAGCAACAGGATTACATTGAGACATGCCAGCTTTTTCAAGAATTTCAGAGGCATACCGTAGTTGAGAGAGAAAGAGGCCCGTAGAAGTACGATTAATAGCAATACCCAAGAAATAATTAAAAGGACCCAAATCCTTGATGGAAAACTCAGAGCTAAGTTTGGACATAAGGGATTCACGGAGTGAATCAGAAGAAGCTGTAAGAATAATATCGTCCGCATATAATAGCAGATAGGCAATATCAGAGCCATGACAATAAACAAATAGGGAATTATCAGAAATGCTGTTAGAAACTCCAATAGTAGTCGCAAAAGTGGCAAACCGGTGGTACCAAGCACGAGGAGCCTGTTTGAGACCATAAAGAGACTTACGAAGAAGACAAACATGATCAGGACGAGTAGAATCACGAAAACCCATAGGCTGATGCATGTAAACAGTCTCAGTCAGATGACCATGTAAAAAAGCATTCTTAACATCAAACTGATGAATAGACAAAGACCTGGAAAGAACAATACTTAAAACAATGTGATTAGAAGCAGGTTTCACAACCGGACTAAAAGTCTCATCATAATCAATACCTTCCCTTTGAGATTTACCATCACCAACAAGACGCGTTTTATAGCACTCAAAAGAGCCATTGGACCTGGTCTTGACATGAAACATCCACAAAGACCGAATGATATTAGCATTAGGAGGACACGGCACAAAATCCCAAGTATGATTCTCAATTAAGGCATCAAATTCTTCTTTCATGGCTAACTTCCAGTTTGGGTCACGAAGGGCATGAAGGGGAGATTTAGGTAAAGGTGAAAAAGAAACAGATAAAGCTTGAGAGTAGTATTTGGGATTGGGTTTGAAAATACCATGTTTACTCCGCGTAGTTATACCGTTTGGTGAGGAAGGAGGTGGGTTGATTGGGCTGCGTGAGGCAGGCCCAATAGGGAAGGGGGAGGAAGGAAGGGGTGTGTGGACTGGGCTGCGTGAGGTAGGCCCAGTTGAGGGTGGGGAAGAGGGAGAGGACAGGGCTGGGACTGGGCTGGTTGGGAAAGCTGGACGGGTTGGGGCTGGACTGAGAGGAGTAGGCCCAGTAGAGGAGGAAGAGAGAAGAGGGGATTGGAGTGTTACTAGGCTACGGGAGGCAGCCCAGTAGGGGAGGGGGAAGAAGAGTGAGGGAGGGTAGTTGAGCTCAAATAAGCAGCAAATACGTTTTTTTCCACTAGTGAGATGAAGGATTCGAGATGTCTTATTATTTTGGAAATTGTTCTCAAGACGAGTCCAAGCATCAAAAGCACAATCATCGGGATGAACTATAGATTGAAGGAGAGAAGGACTAATAGAGCCATAAATCCATGTGCGAACAATGTCACCAAGACGTTGCCAATCGGAATCTTTAGGAACTAAAGATTTAGAGGAGTCATCGGGAAGAATATGAGAGTCCACAAGGTGAGCACGACAATGAAGCTTGAATAAAGTGACCCAAGTATGGAAATTGGAACCATCTTCATTAAGTTGAATGGAATACTTGTTTTAATGTTAGTAATCAAAGTAGCTGGATGAATTTTGGTGGGAGAGGCCATGGAGAAGAAAGACTAAGAAAGAAAAGAAGGAGAGTGGCGGCAGCTTTGGGTAGAAGGCTGGCCGGATGCAAGGAGAGGGAAAGAGAGAGTCGGGATCAAAAACCGAAGCTTCTGATACCATGTAAGAATGACTCGAGTTACGTTTCTCATTAAGATTAATGTCAATATATACAAGATTGCCGCTATACTTTAGGAAACTAAATATTTTCCTAATATTCTACATAATCACAAAGATATACAAAAATATGCAAGAAATCAAAGCGATATTATTCTAAGATATTCTAATATTCTAATAAGACTGAATAATGGCACCATTAGACTCGACAGAAGCCCGAAGAGGGGCCTTCACAGCATCCTGACTCACTTTGTTCAAAACAGTGTTAGCCCTCCTAGACTTTGTATCATCACATACATGTCCAACAATCTGACATTTTTGGCAAAAAAGAGGTATCCACTCAGCATAGTAGGCTTAGGTGTGCACCTTTCCTTCCTCATCCTCAACAAAAATGGAATCAAGTAAAGGCTTCGAGACATCAATCTCAATCAACAGTCGAGTATAACTCACCTTACTCTGCTTAGCAGTACACTCATCAGCTGCAATAGGCACCCCAAAAAGACCGAGTCGGAATTATTGAATTTGTATAATAGTTTAATTTGGTTTATATTTGATATTTATTTTTATTGTTTTGTTTGATCGATAGGTTATTTTATTCATATTTTGTATTATATAAGTATTTTTTATAAAATGGTAAATCTGGTCAAATGTGGTCAAAATTTAATATTAAATTTTTCTGATTAAATACCGACTGAAAAGTGGTAGGTATTCAGTCGGAAAATTTTAACCGCCTATTTGATGAAAATAGGTCAAATTTAATATTTGACTTTTTCGACTGATTTCCTACTGTTTTCTAGATCAAAATTAGTCAAAATAATATATTAATATTTAAATGGTTGGTTTTTAAAAAAATAGTTGAATTTGTGTTTTTGCAGCTCCGACTCATTTCCTACTTAAAGTTAATCGGAAATTTGATTTTAGTCGGAAAGTAGTCGGATATTCCGACTAAATTTCTACTAGACGATGCAGTCGGAATTCCGAATGAATTCCTACCAACCAAAAGCTAGTCGGAATTTCGACTAAATATCTTATTGAACTAATTTACCTACCATTTCTTCGGACTGATTAAAACAGTCGGAATTTAATTGTTATAGAGCTATACTGACTAAAGTCTGACTGTTTTGGGTAGTCGGTGTTAGTGCTTTTTTTGTAGAGTAAAAAAAACGTGTATTGCATTGATTTCTACACTAGTCTAAACTAACAATCAAACATGACACAAATTCTAAGATGATACAAATATGGAGTTTGTTCCCTTCAACGTATTAATTTTTCTTATAACTTATTCTTATTGTAATTAGATCAAATTAGACCAAAGAAAATTAGATTAGATTAAATCAGTAAAAAGATTCAAATCAGATCATACTATATCTATCCAAATCAGATCAAACCAATTCAGCTCAAATTAGATAAAATTAGAACAGATTTGATCTTATTAATTGCTCTTATCAGATATCAGTCATATCACTAACCATTATTACTTAACCTTATCATGAATGGTGTTAGCAAATATTATTACTATATATCTAAGTATTATTTATATATGTTAGCTATAAAATATTACTCCTATATATATTTGTCGATCAATCAATCTAGTAAAAGTTTTGGGTTTAGTTTATTTTTAAGTCATATCATTTTTGAGTTGGATATAAAAAATTTTTTTTTGGTAAATAGCTATTACATTCAAATTTTAACTGACTTAACTTATATCTCATATTTATCACTAAAACTGTAAGGTAAACTTGTAATTACATTTCTTATTTATTAAGGCTTCCTTCAAATTCATAATAAACGCATGGATACTAAATAACAATTTTAATGCACTTGCTAAGTAAAAGTGCTATAAAATATAATTTTTGCATAATTATATTGGGATGTTTATACCGAAAAGATAGTATCACATAAATAATTATTAGAAAAAAGTGAAAAAATAGTAACAAAAATTTATAGTCTTTGGATAAATATTGTTTCGGTAATTACGAAAAAAGTAAATGGAACTCCTAGTTGTATAGCTGAGAGTATGAACTAACGAAATCTAATAAAGTTGATTGTGAGAAGAATATCAATTTGAAAAGAAACGCCAACTAAAATGATGACAGTTCTTGTCGCTATTTTATGCAAGACGAATGCATAATATTGAGCAACTTTAGAGGAAGGTAACGTAACCAATTTTGTCGCTAGCGATGTGTCCTTTAAATATCTTGATCATAATAATTCATAAGATTACTTATATCGTTATTAAGCATAATAATATCTTTGATATGTTCTTAAAGATAAACAAGGAGTAGATCTTAAGAAAGAATTTTGAAAACACTAAATTTAATACTCAAATAAATTATTTACTAATTAATTAAAGTAGAAAGTAAGACCTCTAATAAGAACTTACGATTCGTTTGGTTGGCGATATTAAATGGAGGAAATAATAATAGTAAGTTATTGTAGTTTTGGTTGGTATATCTCTTAACAAGTTTAATGGTTATACTTGCTTCCCTTCAATAATATCATTTTTTCATAAAATTCATTTAATATACTCCTTACTATCTGAAATAATGAAAAATTGTAAACAAAAAAACTTTATTATGATCAAGGTTATTACCATGGGACATTTCAAAAATAAGTTTATTATCATGAAATAATATGATACATATCATGAAAATTTATCTACAAATTTTTTATTTATCACCATTTAATACCGATAACTAAATGGATGGTTAAAAGATAACCTCAACTAACAAAATTATTGTGTTGGTGATTAATTATTTAATCTAATGGAATATATCGCTAATCATTGTTCATTATGGAACATTCCACCAAATAGAAGTGGAGAAATTATATACTTGCAAGACTTTTTCCAATAATTGGTATTATGAGGATGCTTCAATAAATCAATTGTTTAGTCTTTTTGATGATAATACATAAATAAAATAAAATAGTACTCTTAGCTCGCTAGCCATTTTTACTACTTTTGTGTCATATTTATAGAAAATTCAAAAAAAATATTTACTGTTGTTTAAAATTCTATAAAATTTACTTAACGTAATTATTTTAAACAAAGTGACTCTACACAATTATGAATAATACAACAATTATAGTATAACAAGTCAACTAAAGTAAATGTGAGAATAATGAATTATTATATGAGACAATTTTTTTTCTCTAATCTTTAATCTTTAATATACAAAAATTAATCTACACGCAATATTTTAATTCAAAGTTTTAGTGAGGTGTAGAACAATTTTTCATAAAAATAATAAGATAAACATTTGATTTTTCTTGAAAAATATTCAATTATTAAAATCTTTATTTTTTAGGGTTTTTATCGTATAGAAGGTAATTAAAATAATTAAAGAAAATGGATAAATTAAATTAAGAAAAAGCATAAGTTGGATAGTCGCTTTTGTAATAAATAAACAATGTTTCACAATCTCAAAAAAGACGAATTGTGTGGGGTGATTTGTGCACTTGAACATAATATGTAGGGTAAAGCAACCTATTTATGTTAAGTTACAATTTAATACTCCATTGAGATTCTTTTTCAACCTGTCTTCCTCATTTGCTTGCTAATTAATTTATTTATTTATATTTTCTTTACTTAATTAAAAATACAAAACCTAACAAGCTAGCTGGAGATGCAATTTTCAATAGCTTTCAAAAGTCATTGTAAATGCTTCTTTGTTTGACAATTTTCTGTCAAGTGCTAAAATTAGGACCCAAGTCAAATTATAGTTGAAAGGGCATGAATGCCAGTTTCACTGTTTTTGTACTATTTCTAGCTACTAATTCTACAACTCTATAATTTGTTCATATTACTCCTTGTACTCAACACTTTTGTCCAAGTCATTCCATTGTCAAAACTAATAATTTTGTCATTGATAAATTCAAAAATCATCCAATTGGTCATGAAAAATTTATATCTTAGTATTATTTTTGCCTTCTAAGCTAAAAATTATAGTATTTGTTCTTTTTTATTTGCCTTAAATATTTTTTTTGCAATTGAATATATTCGTAGGATTATTTGTATTTAGAGTTATATACTAATCATACAATTTAATAATTTTGATGTAAATTAACAAATAGCAGTTTAACATAATGTTGTCATGTGTAATTTTCTATTGACTAAATGTTTATTCGTAAAGATTTTTCATTATTTGTAATTTATTGCCTAATATAATTTCGCATAGAAGGAAGGTTGTTTATGATTTTCGTAATAAATCAATTTTCACTTTTAAAATATTATTGCCATTTGTATTTTCTTTTTTACTGGTTGAGACAAATTTTCCCTGAACTGATATTTACTTGTTGAGACGAATTTGCACAAATTGATTCATAATTAATAAGCACTTGCATTAATTAAAGTCATACAATTTAATAAACAGATTGAAAAATTACACATATCATCCTTATAAAAGCCCCATTAGATGGAAAAATTTTATTGGTTGATGTTGAATTATTCTTCCTGATATAGAGCTATAAAAATAAATTATTGATTGAATTTTATCAGATACTTTAAATTTACCATTTTTAAAAATAAATTATGTAAATATTTTTATAAAACTAATCAGTTAAAAAATTTTGTTGCATCAAATGATATTAACAATGTCATATATATATATATATATATATATATATATATATATATATATATATATATATATATATATATATATATATATATATATATATATATATATATATATATATATATATATATATATATATATGTTAGCAATTATTATTTCATATTTGATATATAATGTGTTTATTATTACGTATCTTTGAAAATTATATTTATATTATACATCTTTATACTAAGAAATTCGTGCATTGCACGGGGTTTTATACTAGTATGTATATACAATAACAAAAAGTCAAAAAAATTTAACATTAAGATAATACACGATGGGAAGAATAAAATAAGATCATACATAATTAATTATTGTTTTTTTCATATACTCCTAATAGAAGCAATATAAAAGTACTTCATAAAATATTATAGAATGACAAAAAAAAGTTGATTTGGGTGCAAGTAAATTAAACAACTATTTGTGAATTATAAATTTTCGACATAATTGTAAATCACAAAAATTTATATGCGGCCCTCTCACGCATGCGACAAAAAAAATTTATATTTGCCCAATCTAAGCCTTAAAACACCCATTTTAAGACTTAAAAAGCCAAATGTAACACTTAAAATCCTACTTCAAGCCCCAATCTTTTTTTAGAGGCTTAATTTAATTTTTTAGTTGTCTGCGTCAACCCTTAAGAGACCCATTGTACCACTTAAAATGTCAAATCTAATTCTTAAAACGTCTATTTAACCCTTAATTTTATATATTTACTTACCTACTCCAACGGTAAAATATCTAT
This sequence comes from Amaranthus tricolor, assembly GCF_026212465.1. Lineage (NCBI taxonomy): Eukaryota > Viridiplantae > Streptophyta > Magnoliopsida > Caryophyllales > Amaranthaceae > Amaranthus > Amaranthus tricolor. The sequence continues at coordinate 4,573,779 of NC_080055.1, forward strand.
TTTAAGACTTAAAATGTTTATTCCAATTGTTTAAAAGTTTGTTAAATTCAAGACTTAAAATGCCTATTTTAAAGTCTAAAATGTTCAATTCAAACATTAAAATAACAACTTTAAAATCATAAATTGAATCTGTGAATGATCGCAAGTATACGAGATTTGCTAATTGTAAATTTTTTTATTGTAAAAATGGGCCGACATGGGTCGTATCGTTGCGGGACATATTTGAACGGGTCTGGCAAGTTATGTGTCGTCCTGTACCATGTCAAGCCAAATCCAAACCTTTGTCACGACACGCGTCTGTCGGTAATGGTGCTATATCGTATTGTATCGAAGCTTGATCCACTAAAACAGTAGCTTTTTTTGTTGAGCTTACCCTTGAAAATAAAATTTCCTTAATAATTGAGAAAAATAACAATTGACAGTGAAAATAACTTGCCAAGAGGAGGTTTAGTGATTACTCATGAGTCATGAGTCATGAGTCATGATATCTTTCTTATAGTAAGAATTAGATAAAGTCTTGTACTTAAATATATAAAAATTAATAAATTCAAATAAAAACTGATAAATTTAAATAATTTATATTCTAAGTATATTTGAAACGAATTTTGAATTTTGAATTAGGGGAGCCATATTGTCATATAGTAATAGTTTATTTACTATATAAAAACTAATCAAACTATGAAAAACTATGAAAATTATATTATGTAGACGAAAATTAACTTAAATCAAACATAAAAAATTATATTTAGCAAATTGAGTTGAAATATTCCTATAATTATCCCTTTTAACAAAAATTAAGTGTTTTTGACTTCATATAAGTAGTAAGTCTAAAAAAACGCAACTAAAATCAAGATAGGAAAAATATAAACATACACTAAAAAGGATAAAAGGATGAATGTGAAATTACGAAAGATAAAGAATAATGACATTATAATATAAATTTATTAGTCTTTAAAAAATTGGAAAAAACTACCTAGAATAATCCATCATTTTTATGATTTTCCTACATTAATCTCACCTATTGATCAATTATGAATAATTCCAACTATAGGGGATATTATCCTAGAGTAAGCTAGGGTAACCTGATGACCTACTATAGTGGGTAATTCACAAAAAAAGTAAACTAAAAACTAATATAACATTAGAAAAAAAATTTGAAAATTTACATATAAAGTTATGAATAATTAAAAAAAATTAAATTTTTTAAAAATATTTTTTAACATATTTTCGACAATTTTTTTAATTTATCTTTTTTTTTAAAAAAAAATTGCTATAACAAGTCATCTAGTTACCAAGTTCACTCTAAGAAAAAACCTTCCAATGATGGGATTATTCATGGTTAATCAATAGGTGGGATTATTGTAGGAAAATCATAAAAAGGTAAGATTATTCTATGTAATTTTTCTTAAAAAATAATAGTTTGAATTATGGTTTGATTCCTTAACCTTAGATTACAACTACATTGAGGTGTTATAACCTATTGATGTTGATATTATAACCTATTAGATTTGGTATTATAACCCATTAGTTGGTATTTGGTGAAGACTCAACTCATTTAAGTGATATAATTCAAAACACATATTGTATCAAACAAATTCTAATTATAAAGTGGTTAATTGATAAATATTTTAAGTCCAATATATGTTGAATTAAGTTTGAATTAAAAAGACTTAAGTTAATTGTCTTTATAAGATAAGGTTAATTTTAGATTAAATTTAAACGTGTATTTTAATAACTAATTACATATAATTACACGTTTTATTACTTGAATAAATAATTTGCTTCGCAAGCAAGTTCTACTAATTATAGGTTTTCCTATAAGTGTGGAGTTATTTTTAACCTTACCTAAAAATAGGAAAAAAAAAATTCAAATTAAGCTAAAATTTAGGAACTTAATATGGCTTATCTTTTCCCGTTAATATTATTTGAACAATCGAATTTTAAATGCTTTATATGAGTATTAACGTGGCAGCACATCGAAGAATTAAAATAGCTAAAAATAGTATCAAAAAACGTGTTTGAACAAGTCTTAAGTGGCGCTTCAGTTTTATTTGCGGCTCAAGGTTTTGAAGATTGGTCTAGATTTATCAGATTGTCAAGATAATAGAATGAAGTTTCCTTGGTTTGCAAGATTATGTTGAGGTGTGGTATATATATAAGAAGCTTCATTCAAGGATTAAGGATTGCAACACTACTCACAAATTAACTTTTTATTTACTTTGAGATCTAGTATTCAAAAAGTGTTGTAAATTTAGTTCATCTAACTCTTAAATTTGTAATAGGATTCAGAGTTTAAAAGAGTTAGAATTCTTGTTTTCATCTACGCCTAAAGCCTGTAATACTTTTTAAAGTATTCAATTTGTTTTCTCTTTTGTGAGATTGGGATTAGTGCTTTTATTAAGGAAATTTGTAAGACGTTCTTCAAGGGGAAGAACATGATGAGAGAAGAAAAAGAGATCTTTTAAGTCATCTTAAGTTTATTAATAAAAGGCGTTGAAAATCCTACGAGTTGGAAGAGAACCCATAGGCGGGGAGTAGACTATTGATAGCTGAACCTCTTTAACAAATCCCTTGTTCTTATTTAAGTTTATTTTCGCACATATTTCATAAATCTATTATTCGACCTAAACCAGTTCCAGAAAACTGTTTTGAAAGGTCTTCCAAGCTTCTTGAGCTTATATTCTAGAGAAAAATTTTAAACGGGTACACTCTCTATTCATCCTCCCCTCCCTTAGAGAGTATTTGATCTTCTATCAATCTTCATTTGGAATTGGTGTTATAACCTATTAAACTTGGTATTTGGAGTTGTATTATAACCTATTTAGAGTTGTTGTTATAGCTTATTGAAGCTGGTATTATAGCCCATTAGAGTTGGTATTATAACCTATTAAAGTTGGTATTTGGAGTTCGCATTTTAATCAATTAAATTGTTGCTTTAACCTTAAGTAATTATAAACTATTGAAGTTGATATTATAGTTTATTAAAGTTAGCATTTTAACTTAATAAAGTTGGTGTTTTAACCTGTTGAAGTTGATTTTTAAAGTTGTTGTATTAACTAACTACAGCTGGTTAAAACACCAACTTCAATAGGTTAAAATACCAAATGTAAAAGGTTATAATACCAACTTCAATAAGTTAACAATGTAAGGTTAAAACAAGAATTTAATAGGTTAAAACGCCAACTCCAAATACGAACTTCAATAGGTTACGACACCAACTTCAATAGGTTATAACACTAATTTCAATAGGTTAACAACTTAAGGTTAAAACAACAATTTAATAAGTTAAAACGCCAGCTACAAATACCAACTTCAATAGGTTATAACACCAATTTCAATAGGTTATAACATCAACTTCAATAGGTTATAACACTACTTTAAATATGTCCAAATGTGTGTGTCAGTTTTTAGGTTTTTCTCGTTTTTTAATCAACTCCAAATGCCAACTTCAATAGGTTATAACACCAAATTCAATAGGTTATTACACCAAGTTCAATAGGTTATAACAGCAACTTTAAATACGTTCAAACGCGTGCATCAGTTTTTAGGTTTTTCTCTTTTTTTAATTGTTGGGCTGGACCTGGAGAGTCATCTCTTATAAAGACGGTCTCTCAGGAGAGTTGCTGAAACAAGATTTCTAAGGATTAAATGCAAAAATTAAGATATAGAATTGGAAAACTTATACTCCCTTCAATTCACACCAATCATTCCATTTGATTTGTATACACTCTATCTAATGCACTAGTTTAATCCTAAATATCTCTAATTGTGCATAATTAAAAATTATAAAAATCAATATTAATAAAATTTACATTGAGACGAATGAAAATAGCATCTAGCTTGACTATATGTTGACATATAGATTAAGAATAAACTGCAAATTAATAGAAATTGATGAATAGTGTCAAAAAATCAAATATGACAATTGATGTGAATTAGAGGAAGTACAAATTAGGGTAAAATTGAGAGAAAAGCCAAGAAAATCGACAGTGACTGCTGTGAGGGAGAGAAACGTAAAATGTGAAGATTTTGGTTAGATTTTTATGATTTTTTGGCGTTTTAAATTTTTTAGATACTGATAACCAGTCAAATCTAGTTGATTAAATTTTTAATTATACTATCAATTGCATATTTTTAATTATAGAATTGAGACTATTTTTTTTATCGCAATGTACCTTGGAGTACTATCAATAGCAAATTTATAATATAGAAAAAAAATGCAATTCATGTCCTCGATTAATCCAAAGTTTCAAATGGGCAAATAAATACACCATTCTGAAACAAATAGTACTGTGGTCCAAAGCGAGGAGTAGTCATAGCTGTTAATTTTTGTTGGTGTGTTTGTGGGCAAGAGTAAATATGGCTACACTCTCGTGCAAGATACAATCCTGTATATTATGTGAAAATTTGAAATAGATAAGATTACAAATTAAAAAAATATATAATAAGACACATATGAATTTATTTTTATTTATAAGCGCCTAATTCTCAAACCTAAGGGTAGGGAGTTGTTCGCACTTATAACTACGAACAAGTGTTAGTGATTCAAAAAACCAAAGGGGTTCTTCGCAGTTATTAAGTGCGAACAGACTGTTGACTTTTTTAATTAAAAGTCTTGTTCCCCCTTACTAACTGGGGATAGAGAAGATCTGGTCAAACAGGGTAAACCCTCTGTTCACAGTTACTAACTGCGAACAAATGGTTGACCCTGTTTGACCAGGTCTCTTCTATTCGCAGTTAGTAAGTGGGAACAAAGCTTTTGATTTTTTTGACTAGTCTCTCTTAATTTGCGGTTACTAACTGTGAACTGAACCGAACCTGAGCTCTGGGGGTGGAGGCGCTTATAAATGGAAATAAGTTCATCCGTGTCTTTATCATGTGCTTTTTTTTGATAAAAAATCATATCTATTTCAAATTTTTATTATTAGGTATGCGCTATTGTAAAAAATGAAAAAAACTATAAGATAAAATTTAAATGTTATATTTATATAAGAGATTGAAGAATACAAAAGTTAAAGACTAGACCTTTTAGTTATTAAAGCATTACATTATCACTAATCTACAATAACAATAATGTTTCTCCACTATACGTGTACATGTTCGAGTATGTGCACACTATGGTAACGATGTTTGTAAATATAAGGTATACAAGTATTACGTAACATTACATGATGAAAATGGTACATTTATTTTTTAAACTATCCAATACACATATTCAATGCTTAATATTTTTTATTATACACAACGAAATATTATAAAAAGTGGATATTAATCATATTTGTATTGAAACGATTCAAATAAGATCTCATTTGACTATGTTTTAATTTATAAATTTAGAATAAAATACAAATTAAGAGTAATATATGAATAATGTCAAAAATAAATTTCCCCTAGAATTGGAGGGGGTATAATAAAAGGGTAGTAAATAGTACGAAATCAAGTAAAAGTCAAAGATTATAAGTAGAAGAAATAACACTTGAGGTCTTCGGTTCGAATTTTCATATATCGTATTAATAAATGCTAAATCATGATGAACAAAATTCTAAGGGAAATTTTCTGTAATAACCCTTTTAAGTTTGAAAATTTTGCAAGATGAACAAAGTTTTTTTAATCCTAATAATTGGTTTGCACAAGAACCTTGTTTAAAAATGAAATTGAATTTTTCTTCTTTAATAAGTTGTGGACTAATTCAAACATTAAAATGTTCAGCATTTTGATTATTTATATTTAAACTTTACATATTTACAAATTACATAAAAAGTTAATATTATAAATTAAGTGATTAGACGATTCAAACAAAATCTTACGTAACTATATATTTTTAGGCATTGCAACAGTATATAAAATAAGTTTAAATGATCAACAATACCAATAACAGTGATGTGACAAATATTCAATAACAAAGGAAGTAGTATAGCTAGCTAGTTGTGAATAAGTATAATTGTACAATTATAACTGATAATATTTAACTACATAAATTACTATTGTACGAGAAAACTTAAAATTAGCAAATATGATAATGATTAGAATATACTCCCTCTATCCCTCTCAATTTATATCACTTTCTATCTTAATTTGTCTTACTTAGGGATGGTCATGGGGCGGGTTTGGAGCGGGTCTGGCCAGACCCGGATCCGGACCCTATTTTTTTTGGGATCCAGACCCGGATCCGGACCCTAAGGGTCCAAAATTTTCAGATCCGGACCCGGACCCTACGGGTCTGACAGGGTCTAGGGTCCTTAATGGGTCCTTAATGGGTCTTATACAAAGCATCTTTGATTTGTCAAAATTGAACCATTATCTATACGAATACGACTATAAATCTAAATTTTCATCCATTATCTATACGAATACGACTATAAATCTAAATTTAAACACCTATTCAATCAATATATTTCATATCAAAACCATAACAATAAATCTAAATTCGTTTTCAAATCATAACAATAGATTTAAGAGGGGCTGAGGGCATATAGACACACAGCATACAGATGATACAGTGAGGGGCTGAGGGCATACATTCCAAAACAGAAAGCTAAAAAACTTACATATAAATCAAAAAAATTAACAATCATAAGTATTCAAAAACTTACAGTATAACGAAATCCCTAATAATGAAAGAGAAGTCAGTTTCAAAAGACCCAAATTTTCAGATATTACAATTTACAAGTCAGTTTCTTGAGATCCCACAACATATATATTACAAGTCAGATGATTTTAGAACCAAAAATGGAGAAAATTAATACACAATACAAAGAAAAATTAAAGAAAAATTAAACAAAATCAAAAAAATGGAATACCTGGAGTTTTCGAGGCGATGGCTATGGCGATGGCGATGGTGATGTCGCAGAGGTGGAGCCGCGGAGGACTAGAGCCAGAGAAACTAGAAAGATGTCGAGAAGTCGAGAAGGCGGAGGATTAGGGATTTAGAGGAGAAGTCGAGAAGGCGGAGGATTAGGGATTTAGAGGAGAAGCACAGCCGAGATTGGAGAAGTCGAGATTGGAGAAGAGAAAAAAATTAGGGTTTTCAAGGATTTTGTGATATTTGAGAATGAGAAGGCCGCACTCCCAGTTCCACGCCCATCCAGTGACAAATATAAAATTTAAATTTTAAAAGTTTAGGGTCAGGGTCCGGGTCTTCACCTTAGGACCCGGACCCGGACCCGTCAAATTTTTTTTGGATCCAGACCCGGACCCGGATCCGACGGGTCTCAAAAATTAAGACCCAGACCCTTATAACCGGGGCGGGTCCTACAGGGTCCTGGACCCATGACCATCCCTAGTCTTACTTATTTTTTACCCTATCACTTTTTGATAATGGTTTTACTCTTTTTCTTTTAATCTCATTAAAAAACTTATTATCTCTCTTCATCTTAACTCCTCATTTCTATCATCTACTTATTTTTAGTCTTATTTTCCAACCCAATTTATTTTCTACTAAATTTCTCCTATTCTATTGAATTGTTGAGACTGCAACACTACTCTAAAGTAAAAAAAAAAAAAAAATACTCCCTCCATCCTATTGAATGTGCAACATCTTTCATTTTGGTTCGTCCCACTTAATTTGCATCATTTTTATTTTTAAACAATGAATCGCCACTTTCTTTTAATCTGATTCATAGTATATTTTAATTTTCTTTTAATTTCATCCACACAATTTATTCTCTCTTTCATTTAATATATAACTTTCTTAAAAATTACCCCATTCTCTTTGATGGAAATTTAGTATTTCCTACGTTCATTATACTTACTACGTTTGACCATTTACGCAATCCAATATGTTATTTTGATTATTTATATATTGAGCTATACAAAAATAAACATTATAAAAAGTTAATATTGTAAAAATATGTGATTAGACGATTCAAATAAGATACTATTTGACTATCGGAATATGTAGAAGATAAAGAAAATAAGTATACATACTTTCTCCATTCTATAATAGTTGTTACTGAATGTGACATATTGTGTAGAAAAATATATAATAACATTAATCTCTAATCCCTAGTAGTAGCTGGCTTACACCTACCAATCCTTGTCTCCTTTTTCTTTACCCAAAGCTTTTCTCAAGTAAGACTATGTGCTTTCCATTTTGCACTCTCTACTCTACAACCGGCAAACCTTTCCAACATTTTGCACAGGTCAATTGGATTTCGGAGTAATTGCTTAATAAGAAAAAAACATTACCCACCTTTTTTCCATTTCCTCTCATAATTTCCATTAATACATTTTGAGTAATAGAAGAATTTTCTTACCTTTTTTTACTGCTCTTCCCATGCCTGTTTTTCCCTTTTTTAATTGTGTCGGCGCTACTCTCTTTTACATAAACCCCTAAATGCTCTCTCTCTTTATGCTCTTCATTTTCCATTAATTTCTATTCACAATTCTCAGCTTTTTTCTTTCTCTGTTTTCTCTCTGTTGCGTGTTTTTCTTCGCGATCACCGATTGTCAGAAACCTGAAATCTACGAGGTATGAAAAACACTTTTTAAAAAATTTTTTTTAGGCATGCAATTGCAGAAATGTTGATTTTGATTAAGTTTTAGATTTCTTGAAGTATTATGCATGCTTGAAAGTCGAAATTATGTGTTTGATTTTATAAAAATCTTATAATTCTTTTTTTTTTTTATATATTCTTCTCTCTTTTTGTTTGATTAATTTTAATTTTATGTCTTTTGCTTGGATTTTGATCACACATTATGTGAATTTCTGTTTTTTTTGCACATTACAATATTTAAGTGGTGAAATGTCGTTGACTAGACACTTTATGCATTTCTTTAAGGGTAAGAAGATCTAGTAGGAGTTATGAGCTATGAAATGTTTTTCTCATAATTCGCATTTTGAGCTATGATTTGCATGAATTTTAGGAAATCTGAGTGTTTCTTTAAGGCTAAAAAGATTCAGTTAAAGTACTTTTTTTTGTGAATTACTAAGAGCCTCGGTAAAGTGGAGGAATTAGAATCGATGAATGAAACGACGAGCAAATTTTTTATATTTTTTATTTTCGGGAAATTCCAGGTGGTACAATCGAACTTTTATAAAATGCCAGTAGCGACACTTTTGTAGATTTTTCCACATGGTGACGTTCAGTTTATGCCTTAGTATTTTCCGTTAATTTTTTTGTCAATTTTTATTTAATTCACCATTTTTACGTTTCTGCCCTTATTAAGTGTTGTTGGTGGTTAGGTCTTTATAATTTGCCATAAAACCATTTTAAGCTCTCAAATGTTTAATTATTCATCATTTTGACGTTTGATTGGCTGTTTAATGCATCAATGCTCTTAAATATTTAAGGCAAATTACAAAGAAAATAACCACTTTATAAGGGCAGAAATGTCAAAATGGTGAATTAAACGGAAATTGATAATAATATAACGGAAAATACTACGACGGTTAGATAAGGCATAAATTGGATGTTACATATCGAAAATCTTAAAGTGTTGGCACTAACGTTTTATGCTACCATGGAATTTCCCTTTATTTTATGAGTCTACATTTTTTTTATAAAGCTCCCATAAGAAAGAAAAGTTTTAGCATTTTAATTAGAATAGAGCATTACCCTATATTTTCTTTGATTTAACAATACTTTTTAATATCTTCTTTCGATATCATTTGGTTGTTAAAGCATTATCAAAGGAGCAAAAATTGAAAGGCCCTATGTAATTTTAAAATTTATAATATTTTTCTAATAAGTTTGTATCTTTAAATATTTAACATGTAATTTGTAATTTAATATTAAGGCCTCCCTGAACACTATTTTGTATTCAATCTCAATATGTGGTTCATTCTTAATTCATAAGATGGAGTTTTATTAATACTAATTTTTGTAACTTTTACTAATATAATTAGAGATATTTTATAATTAAAGTAGTGCATTAATAATTGTGTCAAAATCAAATAAGACAATAATAGTGAAAGACAATAATAGTGAAGACAATAATAGTTAATATAAGTTGTCTATTTGATTTAATAAAAGTAAATTTTATTTATGTAGTAAAACTAATAGAATAGGAAGTTATAATTTTGGTCCACTAAGAAAAAATTGATAAAGTATAATTGAAAAAGTTGACACGTTTAGAGGATTTGGTTAAAAGAACAATGATGGAATACCTTTGTTTTTCTTTGCAAGAATCAATGGTAATGTCAACAATGATGGGAGGTTGGGCCGATGGATCAGCCTATTTTTAGGGATATTTTGTCTGTTTTTGTTACTTGTTCTTAAGTAGGAGCGGAGTATCTAATTTCCTATATTGTTCGGCTTCGATTATTCTATGTATAGTAACGAATGATAGATTGATCTTGAAGATCAGCCGGGCAATTTTGATTTTGGAGTTAAATTTATGTGCATTGGAGATAGTGAGGGCAAAAGGGTTACAATGTAATATTTCTTATATTTATTTTTTAGTCAAATGATGCTATTATTTAAAAAGGGACAAGAAATATATATTTTCTTGGCAAATTTATTTTTAAAGGAGTAAATTTCATCTTTTATTTATGCTAATTTTTTGACTTTTTATTATTATTTTTATAATAGAAAACATTGTGACTCATACTTTTGTATGATTTTTAGGAAGAAAAATAATGCTGATGTCAAATTTTTATAGGATAAATTAAAGGTGGTTAGAAGCCAAACACTTAAAGGTGAAAATTTTAAAATATAAATTTTTTTTATCTTCCTAAGTAAATGAACTTGCTATAATTTTTTGTTTAGTGGTTTGTTCAATATGAGTAGGACTTGTATCAACTTAGTCTAAAAATATAGTGTGCATTAAATTTAAGTTAAGGAATAAAGACAAGTTAAAGGAATATGACCGAGTGAAATAGAGTATGGATTTGAGAATGAAAGATAGAGGAAAAGTACACAATAAAAATATAAAAGACTAAGTTCATATTAATTTACCCTTTAGTATTAGGCAATGGATTAGTGGAGCCAGCCCCGGATTCTATAGATGTATTAGGGTTTAAGCTAAATCATTTCTATTTTACTCCCAAAGGGAGAGTTTTATTTACTTAAATACCCTTCATGCTTCACCCCACCAAAATTAGAAAAGATTGAAGAAAAGTAAAAGTCCTTGACTAGAAAAAGGGAATACCAATATATAGATGAAGATAAGTGGAACAGTAGGTATCCAATGCTTGTCAATAAACGTAGGGAAAGAAACAAAATAAAAAAGCAAGTGGGTGTGGGTGTTGAGTGTCAACATCATGCTCTAGCAATTAGTCATGCCCATTAATATATTCAATGAGTTTCATTGACAATAAACTTTGCTCCTTTGTATGCTTTACTCTACCAACTTCAACATTTCTTCAATAATGTCTCTATCTAATATTCTTAGAAGTAAACTACTAGACTGTCTTATCTTTGTGATGTTACTCCTTCCCGTTGAACACTCATACAAGTTTAAAATTGTGCTTTATATATTGTGTGTTGATTTTGGAGAGGATTTGACGAAATATTTAAAATGTATGAATGTGATGAATAAAGAGATTAACTATTTGAATGCGACTTGATGAGGGGGTTTGAATTGTTTCCAAAAGAGGACACGCACCTAATAGGGTTAAACAAAGAAATAAGAAAATATAACAAAATTAATGGGACGAAGGGGTATATGATTTGAGTATTTTTTGGTTTTCTCCGAATATTTTTAACCACATTTGATTTGATTAGGGTTTTTACGTTGCGATGTGGATTTTTTTATGAACTTTGTTTATATATGGAATATATAGTAAATTAATAATAATACTAATACTACTACTAATAATAATCATAATAAGAATAACAATAACAACAATAATAACAATTAATAATAATTATAATTATAATTGTAACTAAAATTATTACTAGACCATAATCATCCAACATGTATTCCATGATCGTGAGTAGCTTTTTCATTTTTTATTTTTAATGTGCATATTTAGTGTAAATATGTTTTCTTAAAACAATTTAACTCAGTTGGTATCTTTTCCTTTTGTATCCCTCCAGTGAAGCAGTTTTGAACAGTAAGTGATCATTAGAGAGCAGAAGAGCTAGCCAGATGACAGATCACAAATCATGGCTATGGAGGAAAAAATCCTCTGAGAAAACCATCAGTGAGGCTGAGAAATTGGAACTTGCTTCAAGAGAGAATGAGGTATTTTAATAATTTTGTTCTAGAATGTCTCTACTCCCTAGATTTCCAGTATTCGGACTGTTACATTATCCAGGACAATTGTAGGGTGGGCGGAACACTCACTTTTGCATGTGTCCTAAACCAACTTCACTACCATTTTTATATTAATAGAATTTTAATCATATGACCCGTGCCTATGATCCAATGACCCAGACCTAGACCCCCCGTGGTTACATCTGTGGGTTTCATAACAATAGTTGAGAATGTCACTATCAGTAGCAGACCCATAAGGATAGAGATAATACATAACACAATGTTTTTTTTGGGTACAAGACCTGCATGTTTTTGAGTTAAGAAAGGGCATTTCAGCCCACATTGCAATATACTATGTTTTCCCCATTAAGCTTAATCATGCTCAAGTTTTATCATCATAAGCCTTGTGATGGAACGTAAGAGTTGTAAATTTAGACTTCTGGTAGAATTTTTCCATTAAAAGTTATATCTATGGATTTCTGACAATCTCTTGCATAGATACATGTACTTCTAGCTGAAAAAGCGGAACTGGAGAGAGGTTTTAAAGACTTGGAGGGAAAACTTTCTTCTGCCCTTGCTGAGTGTCGTGCGAAAGACAATCTTGTGCAGAAACACTCTAAAACAGCAAAAGACAACCTTGCAGGTTCTTTGCTTCTGTTATCTTTCTCCATTATTTATGTACTCTCTGTATGTGTCGCATACTCTTGGGATATGTGGAAAATGTGTGTTGCCTTCCTTAAAGTACTATTCATTTTGTGATGTTCCTTTATTTCGCGGTATCCTGTTCAGATTGCTACGTTTCTACTAAAATCCTCTCGCTTGGGAAAGGGGAATGTAGCAATTTGACTGCGACCAAGGTAAAGTGTATCTTTGTAAAATTTTGTCATTTTTGATTTGATAATAGAAGGTTGGAATCATATGACAGTTAAGTTTGTTTGACATTATTTTGATGCTTCATCCACTTCCTCACATGTGGTGCAATTTTTGAGTTTTATTTAATGTGATTTTATTTCCATTTATTTATAGGATGGGAGAAAGCAGAAGCGAAAGCAGTTTCACTAAAGGAAGAACTCGATGAAGCTGTGAAAGAGAGAGACATCAGCGAAGAACGGACAAGACATTTGGATTCAGCACTAAAGGAGTGTATGCAGCAGCTACGTTTTGTTCGAGAAGAAAAAGAGCAGAGGATCAATGATGTTCTGCGTAAGGCATCGGAGGAACTTGAGGAGACTAAGATGTTCTTGGAAGAGAAGCTAGAACAATCGGACAAAATGATAGCCAAGATGACGGCAGAAAATTCTCAGCTTTGCAAGGCGATTCTGCTCAAAGATCAGCTAATCGAGGAACTAAATCAAGAAAAAGCCAAGGTAGAAGCTGATGTAAGTGCTCTTTTGGCTAGACTGGAACAGTCGGAGAAAGAAAATAATTCATTGAGGTATGAAGTCAGAGTTCTTGAGAAGGAAGTCGATATTCGAAACGAGGAGAAAGAGTTTAATCGTCGAACATCCGATGCCAATCATAAACAGCATTTGGAAAATGTCAAGAAAATCGCAAAGCTAGAGTCCGAGTGTCAAAGACTTCGTGTCCTGGTAAGAAAGAGATTGCCGGGTCCTGCAGCTCTGGCAAAGATGAAAAGTGAAGTAGACATGTTAGGAAGAGATTCTTTGGACATTCGTAGGAAAAAGTCCAACTTAAGCACCGTCAGTAGCATGCGGTTGGACTATGGAGTAGATGGCTATCCTGATTCCCCCGACAAGAAGCTAAATATCTTGACTGAGAAAATTTATACATTAGAGGAAGAAAAAAGTTATATGCAAGAAAATCTCGAGAAGAAGACGAGTGAGCTTCAAATTCTGAGCAACATGTATATCCAGACGGCAGCAAAATTGTCGCAGTTAGAGGCACAACTCGAAGAATCACATAAAACCGAACTGAATACATGTAATGCAAAAAGTAGCTTGGTGTCACATGATCTGTCATTGGCTTCAATATCAGATGTTGGGAGTGATGATAAAGTTAGCTGTACGAGTTCAAGGGCATCTAAATGTGTTGGCATGTCGGACATGAATCATCTCATGGATGATTTTGCGGAGATGGAAAAGTTGGCTCTTGTTTGCATCGATAAACCCGTTGAAAATTCTTCTATCACAAATAATGAAAATATTGGAAAAGAGTTGGTTCCAATAGCTTCACAGGCTGATGTGAACATGGCATCGAAATGGAGCAACTCAATTTCAAAGTTGATCGAGATTGTTCGTGGGATTAATATTCCATCTGAGGATCATGATGCTACTCGTGTTTTCCAATGGAAAACTTCTGAACTAACTTCTATTCTACAGAATTTCCTTCATATTTGTGATGATTTGCTGAATGAAAAGTCCGACATTGACACATTTACTCGAGAATTGACATGTGTTTTGGAATGGCTATTGAACCGCTGTTTTCCTTTACAAGATGTCTCGAGCATGAAAAATATGATAAAGAGACAATCATTACTAACAGATGGATGTGATAGTGAAATTTCAGAGTGTGAATTCTTGAAAAATAGACTTCAGGAATTAGAAAATGCAATGGCAAGTTTGCAAGTAGAAATGGAGGCCTTGAAGCACTCGAAGGAAAACGTGGAGGAACTGTTCGAAGTTCTTATGATGATGAACGAAGATCTAAATACACAGCTTTTAGTAGTTAATTCTAGTATGGATGAGGCTCACAAAAAGATGGCATCGTTGCAAGCAGAGGTGGATTGTAAGGTGAAAGATTGTGATGCGTTGGAGACGAACTGCCTTAATTTGCAGGCTGAACTTGAGAGGTACACTTTCTATCTATGTTGAACTTTTACGTAAGGCGGAAGTTCGTACTTCATACAATAGCAAGTATCATGATCTTTTCTATACCTTAATGAAATTGTGATAATAGATATGTTGTATAATGCTGCTGTCTAAATGAGTAAATCTGATGATATCAGGTCGCGAAAGGTGAATATCGTTGAACATCCAAGTGAGGACGAAAAGCATCTCCGAACTGTAAGTTAATAACTATCATTTTCATCCCAGAATATTGACTACAAACTTGAATTGTAACCAAAAATAAATGAGCCGAAGTAATGTTGATCCAACCCAAATTTTCTTAATAATCTGAAATAGAATATTTAATACAGCATTAGTGCTTGGTTTAGTTGGTCTATTAACACGGATCACAAGGTATATTAGTATAACATATTTTAGGTTTTCAACCATCAGCTTAGTCTTTTAGTTGGAGTTTCAAGATATATTAAATATTTAATCATTATCTCAAAAAGTTGATGACATTTAAAAATGACTTGACCTAAATGGTTCATAGCCCGAATAGGACCAAGATCAAAGCTGATCCAAAAAACTGTTCGACGCCAGCACAAAATATTAGTTAATTAATTAATTAATCACGAACTAAAACTAAGTTTGTAGGAATGGGAGATATCGGCAGCTTCAGAGAAGTTGGCAGAGTGCCAAGAATCGATCTTAAATTTGGGAAAGCAACTGCAGGCATTAACATCATCACGAGATGCTGTGTTGTCCGACAAATTTATGTCCACACCTAGTAAGACAATTGCCCCTGCTGCCATTACCGAAACCATGGAAACTGAAAAGAAGCTAACATGCCAAAGGTCATCTCTTATGGACCAAATGCAAGCAGAGGATCATGAGGAAACCGATGACCTCGAATCACCAAAGACCAAAGAAATGATCTACGCCAAAGATTCCGGTTCACAACGTACAGGTAACAATGCTACAACAACTAACAACGAAATTGCTTTGTATTCTATGGCCATCGTACCAAGCAAGTCAGCACAAACTACATCAGGTGGACTCTTTAAAAAGCTTTTAAAGAGGAAGAAGAAGGTTAGTAGTAAGAAGATGGCACTTCCGTTTGCTGCAGCGTGAGCCTGTATAAAGCTAATAACCGAAGGCGGGGTTGAGGAGAATTTGATAAGTTTCATCGGCAGCAGAAAGAAGTGCGTATAAATTAATGATCATTTGAATATGATCCTGTGTTGTCTGTGTAGATATGTTGGATGTAGAGAAGGTATGTTTTTTAAGTTTAATCTGAGGGTCAGGGGTACAACGAACCTATATGAAAAGCAGATTTACTGTCTGCTTTTGTGTGCTACATGTGTTGATTTTGTGTCTTTATGTACTCATTAACTAAAAAGAGTAAATGACCTTTTGAAACTCACTTGGTTTCTGCTGGTCATATAGGTTTGAAGTTGTGTCCGATGAAAACAAGTTGGCATAAAAGTTGGTGAATAGCCTACTCTTATACTTCTATTAAGTTATCAATTAAATTGACTAAATTTAATAAAAAAATTTGAAAATTAACTGCCTTTTGAACTTTATATATATATATATATATATATATATGGTCTCTCTTGAGAGACCGTCTTTTGTAAAAACGGCTCTCAAGAACCCAGCCTACATTTTATATTTAGTTAATACTTTTCATAAAAAACACTGATGTCTCTTCTATTAATGCACGTGTGGTTTTTTTTTTAGTATATGAAAAGTCTGATGAATAACTTACCTCTTTTAAGGCAAAATAAAGGCTATGTTGAGATATAGTGTGAAAGGTAATTAATGAATATAGTGTGAAAGGTAATTAATGAATTTACCTTAATGTGAATACATTCAATGTAATTGTGGATGAACTTGCTTATAAATATAGAAGTTCACCATTGTAAATACTACATCAATGAGTAAAAACATCTCTATCTTCTAACTTTTACTCATTCTACTTCCTCCTTATCTCTCTAAGTTTTAACACGTTATCAGCACTAGCTCTACCCTTAATCATCAAAAAGGTAATGTTTTTAAAACCTAATTAAGCATTTTTTCTTCATCGGTACCCACAAATGGACCAACAATCAAATGGCGTCAACATCATCATCCAAGGTGTTTCTAACACATTTTTATATTTTATAATTGAGTATAATTCCATACCCTTCACTACAAACCCAGCAAGGACTGATTTAAATCAGCTCCGACATAATAATCCCAATAATACTAATGGTCCACCAGTACCGCAAACTCGTAATTCACATGTACGACCAACTAATAATCCACCAGTTCCACCGATTAATATTTCACCGGTACGACCAACAAATAATTCATCAAAACAACCAACTAATAATGCCCCAACAATAACTACTGAAATCAAACCCCCACCAAGTAATAAAAGAACCAAAGATGATGAGGGAGAAACAAGTACTAAACGTTGCAAGATAAATTTAAATGACCCATAAAATAATTTATTTGACAATACGGATGACAAGGACACTTTATTGCTTTTGTTATTGTTTTATTTTATACCGCCTATATGGCTGGTTAACTTTTTTACCGCCTAAATGGATTAAACCGCCTATATGGCTGGTTAGTTGTTTTTCTTTTACCGCCTATATGGCTGGTTAATTGTTTTTCTTTTACCGCCTAAATGGACGGTTAGTATTATTTTTTTATTCTCGTACATTTATATGTGCATTTTTTTATTTGCAGTATTTGCATTTATATCCATGTGCATGTTTTATCTTTTACTTTAAGTATTTCTTTTAAGTATACATAACAATACGGTATATTGTACAATTTGGGATAACCCTCTATAAAATAGGATTACCCCAATTTTTTACCACATACCCCTTATCCTTTCAACTTTACTCTTTACATCAAAAACGCTCCTTCTCCTTCTTACTTCCACCGACAATGTACCACCATTACAAAAATAATCCATCTTCTTTCTCTTCCCATACTTTTAGATTTGAAGAAAATTTTGCCAAACTCAAATTATACATCTCCTTAATTATGGGTTTGGTGGTCCTTCTGGTAGCATTAGGAATTATAGTAATTATGAAGAAATAATTTATTTTGAAGAAGAAGAAACAAAATGCACATGATTTTCTTTGTCATATTTTCTTTTGTTTGTTAGTGCATTTTGTATGATAAATTATACTAATATATTATGTAAATGCTATTTTTTTGCCCTCTTTAGAATTTATTGTCTTTAATTTTTTTTTCGTTCTTCTCCTTGTTATTATTATTATTATCATTCCTCTTGTTCTTGATTTATTCCTAAATTTATTATCTACAACAAATTCATAACAATAAACCAAGGGGGAGAAGATTATGAAATTAAAACATCATAATTTTTCTAATGGTTTATTATTATGAAAATATAAGAATTATTGCATTGTCATATACTTACAAAACAATTATATATTATGTAGCAAGTATGACAGAAATTACCAAAAGGCTATTCAACATATTAGACTTAACTGGACAAAAATTCTTAGAATGGAAAGAAGATGCCATCATGAACTTAGAAGCTCAAGGACTTGAACATACTGTATTGGAAGTAAAAGAAAAGGATCAAATAGATGGAACTCAAGCTACCAAAATAAAGGTAGCTATAAATCAAAAAAAGGCCAAAGCCTTAGTCCTCTTGAGGCATCATATCATGATAGCCTTAAATCTAAATATTTATTCATAAAAGATCCCAAAACATTGTGGGACTCTCTTGTTGAAAGGTTTGATCACCACAAAAGGGTGCTTCTTCCACAAGCTAGCCATGAGTGGAAGAATCTAAGATTTTTAGATTTTAAGATTCTCAGTGAATATAATTCAACATTATACCGAATTGCATCAATATTGAAATATTGTGAGCACCCGGTGACTGATGCAGAAATGATTGAACTCACATTATCTACTTTTCATCCGTCAAACATTATTCTGCAACAACAATATAGAGAAAGAAATTTCAAAAGATATTCAGATCTGAGTGTAGTACTCTCACTGGCTGAACAACATGATGATCTTGTCTGGAAAAATCATAATATGAGACCTATTGAATCTCAAACTATCCGTGAGACACACTCTACTAAAACACATGTGCCTGAAGCACATGCTGTTGAAAATAAAGGCCGTGGAAATTATAATAACCGTGGTAGAGGACGCGGAAATTTCCGAGGAAGAGGACGAGGAAAAGGTCGTGGAAATTTTTATGGACATGGTAGAAAGTTTCAAGGATTCGGTAGAGGCCATTTTCCCCAAAATTATCAAAATGATCATTACAATAATAATTCTCGAAGGGGAAAACAAGTTGGATATCACAATAAAAATAACCATCAAGAAGGAAAAGAAAGTATTTGTTACAAATGTGGCATGACGGGGCAGTGGGCACGTACATGTTGTACTGCCAAACATTTGGTGGAGCTGTATCTAGCTTCCCAAAAGAAAAAAGGTAAAGGTGTGGAAGCAAACTTTAATGAAGCAAACACCTCAATGCCTAATGTCGATCCTTATAATAAAGCAAGCACGTCAATGCCTAATCTTGACCTTTCAGACTTCTATTTAGATGGCGATGAAAATGATAAAGAATATGACGAAGATATTTGAATTTTTCTTAACAATGTTGTAGTGCTTATTTAGTTGTATTTCCTTTTTATATGCAATCTCCTTTTTATGTATTGATATCATCTAATGTTAATGAAATTTTATTTTAACTATCTATTTATTTAATATGAAGATATGGATCAGTTTGAAAATGGAGTCAAATATCCTAAAGCACAAAGAATACTTTTCTGAGTTGAAGATGATGAAAGCAGATGTCACCACAATCTCTGGAACCACTACACTAATAGAGGGATATGGAAAAGCTCAAATAATACTTCCTAATGGGACAAAGCTAGTAATTAATGATGCTTTATATTCGAGTAAATCTCGACGAAATCTCATAAGTTTCAAAGATGTACGCCAAAATGGTTATCATTTAGAAACAATGACCAAAAATCATACTGAATATTTATGCATCACATCTGAAAAATGCGGCAAGAAAAACATTCATGAAAAATTACCAGCATACTCATCGGGATTATATCGCATTAATATAAAACCGGTTGAGATAAACATGGTGTCTAACCAGAAGTTAGACAATAAAGAAATGATAAATTTATGGCATGACCGATTGGGTCATCCTGGTGTGGGAATGATGCGAAAAATTATTGAAAAATCAATTGGGCATCCAATGAAGAAAATGAGAATTCCCCAACCAAATGAATTATCATGTTTCGGATGCTCACAAGGCAAATTGATAATTAGACCATCTTTAAATAAAATTGCTACTGAAACTCCTAAATTTCTAGAAAGAATTCATGGAGATATATGTGGGCCAATTAATCCTGCTTCTGGGCCATTTAGATATTTTATGGTATTAATTGATGCCTCAACACAATGGTCACATGTAAGTCTCCTACAAACTAGAAATGTGGCATTTGTGAAATTACTTGCTCAAATCATTCGATTGAGAAATCAATTTCCAGATTATACAATTAAGCGAATAAGGCTTGACAATGCCGGAGAATTTACATCTCAAACTTTTAATGATTATTGCACGTCAATTGGAATTGACGTAGAACATCCTGTAGCTCATGTTCATACTCAAAATGGTCTGGCTGAATCATTGATTAAAAGACTCCAATTAATAGCTAGACCATTACTAATGAGGTCGAAATTGCCATCATCTGCGTGGGGACATGCAATAATACATGCATCGTCATTGATAAGATTGAGACCAAGTGCTTATCATAAATATTCACCACAACAATTAGTGCATGGTCGAGAACCAAATATATCACACTTGAAAATATTTGGATGTGCAGTATATGTGCCTATTACGCCACATAACGTACAAAAATAGGTCCACAAAAAAGGATGGGAATTTATGTTGGATTTGAATGCCCATAAATTATCAAATATTTAGAACCAATGACTGGTGATTTATTTAATGCTAGATTTACAGATTGTCATTTTAATGAGACAATATTCCCATCCTTAGGGGGAGAGAAAGTGGACCCAAATAAGAAGGAAATAGATCTCACATGGAATGCAATGCATTTGAAAATATATGATCCAAAAACAAATGCTTCTGAACAAGAAGTTAGAAAAATTGTCCATAATCAATATATTGCAAACATATTACCTAATGCGTTTGTAGAAACAAAGCAAGTGACAAAATCATATATTCCTGCCGCAAATGTTTCGGCACGAATTGAAATTCCCACTGATAACAAAGTCACTGAAAATGAATCTATTGCACGCCGGAAGCGTGGAAGACCACTCGGTTCAAAGGATTTGAAACAAAGAAAATCCAAAAGGTTGAATGAAATGGCAAATGTCATCAATATTACTTCTTCAATGAATTGTAAAGAAACAAGTTTTGGAGATGAGGATGAAAATTTCAGAGAAGAAGAAAATAATGATATCAAAGATAACAATGAAATTTCGATTAATTACATTTCAACTAAAAGGAAAATAAATCGAAAGAATGTTATTGTTAATGATGCACTCGCTCATTCAATTGCCACCGAAATAACACTTGATGAAAATGATATAGAACCAAGAACGATACAAGAATGTCGGCGTAGGAATGATTGGCCAAAATGGAAAGATGCTATTCAAGCGGAATTAAAGTCACTTGAAAAACGAGAAGTTTTTGGACAAATTACCCAAACACCAAATGGTATAAAACCGGTCGGCTATAAATGGGTGTTTGTAAGAAAAGGAAATGAAAAAGATGAAGTGGTTAGATATAAGGCACGACTTGTAGCACAAGGTTTTTCCCAAAGACCAGGGATTGATTATGAAGAAACGTATTCTCCAGTAGTAGATACGACTACACTAAGATTCTTGATAAGTCTAACTGTCTCAAATAGTTTGCAAATGCGACTTATGGATGTTGTGACCGCATATTTATATGGTTCACTTAATACAGATATTTATATGAAAGTCCCTGAAGGATTTAAGTTGCCAGAAAACCACCAATCACGAGAAATATTTTCTATAAAGCTGAAAAGGTCACTTTATGGAGTAAAACAATCTGGAAGAATGTGGTATAATCGTCTTAGTGAATATCTCCTGAAAGAAGGATTCAAAAATGATCAAAACAGTCCTTGTGTATTTATTAAACGGACTCAATCAGGATTTTCTATAATTGTAGTTTATGTTGATGATTTAAATATCATTGGAACTCCCAAAGAGCTTGAACAAACTGCAAAATATTTGATGAAAGAATTTGAAATGAAAGATCTTGGGAAAACAAAGTTTTGTCTTGGATTACAAATGGAGCACTTAAGGGGTGGAATCTTTGTACACCGATCCAACTACACAGAAAAAGTCCTAAAAAGATTTCATATGGACAAAGCTCATCCGCTGAGCTCTCCAATGATAGTGCGATCATTAAAACCAAAAGATGATCCATTTCGACCTTGTGAAGAAGACAAGGAGATTCTTGG
Organism: Amaranthus tricolor; assembly: GCF_026212465.1. Lineage (NCBI taxonomy): Eukaryota > Viridiplantae > Streptophyta > Magnoliopsida > Caryophyllales > Amaranthaceae > Amaranthus > Amaranthus tricolor. The sequence goes on from NC_080055.1 coordinate 4,596,232, forward strand.
CCCTAAAGTGCCATATTTAAGCGCAATTGGAGCTCTGATGTATCTAGTTAATAATACAAGACCTGATATTGCTTTCACTGTTAATTTATTAGCTAGATATAGTAATTCACCAACAAAGAGACATTGGAGCGGAATAAAACATTTGTTGCACTTCCTTCGAGGAACTAAAGTTCTTGGACTATTTTATAGATCAAAGCAAGATGCTACACTTGTTGGATATGCAGATGCTGGATACTTATCAGATCCCCATAAGGCTAAATCACAAAAAGGATATGTATTCACATATGGAGGTACCGCAATATCTTGGAGATCCACGAAACAAACACTGACAGCTACATCATCAAACCACGCATAATTAATCGCCCTTTATGAAACAAGTAGAGAATGCGTTTGGTTAAGGTCAGTAATTGGTCACATTCAAGAAGAATGTGGGATAAACTCGATAATAAATTCTCCAACTATAATTTTTGAAGATAATACCGGTTGCATTGAACAAGTTAGTGAAGGCTTCATAAAAGGGGATAAAACCAAACACATAGCACCAAAACTCTTCTTTGCACATGACCTCCAGAAGTACAAAATAGTAAAAGTCAAACAAATTCAATCAAGTGAAAATCTTGCAGATCTATTCACAAAGTCCCTTCCATCAAAGAGATTCGAGCAACTTGTATATAAAATTGGAATGTGTCATCTACTAGATATATGTTGAACTCAGGGGGAGAATCATATTTACTGCACTCTTTTTCCCTTCGTTCAGGTTTTTATCCCATTGGGTTTTTCCTGACAAGGTTTTTAACGAGGCAGTATTATATAGAAATATTGTAATAATATTTTACTCTTTTTACATAATTAGAATGCATTCAAGGGGGAGTGTTGAGATATAGTGTGAAAGGTAATTAATGATTATAGTGTGAAAGGTAATTAATGAATTTACCCTAATGTGAATGCATTCAATGTAATTGTGGATGAACTTGCCTATAAATATGGAAGTTCACCATTGTAAAAACTACATTAATGAGTAAAAACATCTCTATCTTCTAACTTTTACTCATTCTACTTCCTCCTTATCTCTCTAAGTTTTAACAGGCTAGATATTAATTTTTTATCTCCCTTCTTCAACATTCAACTATATCCTCCTTCTACAACATGAAGATTTTCTAACTATGAAAGATTTAATGCTTGAATTCGATTGTGGTTGGGTTTTTTTTTTTTTTTTTTTTTTTTTTTTTTTTTTTTTTTTTTTTTTTTAAAATTAAGTTTCATCAATGGTCGAAAATAGTGATGTTGAAGAACACAAAAATATCTACTGTTTGGAGAAGATGATACAAGTATTGTGGTTCTTCTATTTTTTTTTAAAATTAAGCTTCATATTTGATGGAAAACAGTGATGTTGAAGAAGAAGATAATGACTAATTTTTGGAGAAGGAAAATAAAAACAATTGTGGTTATAAATTCATATATTTTGGGATATAACCAAATATAATTGATATTATAACTGTGAATATTTGACATAGGTTGATGTAGTTGGAAGTATCACATTGTGTATAAACATAATATATTTAGGATTATAAGATAATATATTTGGGGTTATAACAATATGTATTTTGGGGTTATAAAAACATATATTTCGGGTTATAACATTATATATTTGGTATTAAAACAACATATATTTGGGGTTATAATAAAATATATTTGGGGTTATAATAAAATATATTTGGGGTTATAACAACGTATATTTGGGGTTATAAAATATTATAATTGTGAACATTTGACATAGGTTGATGTAGTTGGGAGTATCACATTGTGTAGTAACATAATATATTTGGGTTATAACATAATATATTTGGTGTTAAAACATCATATATTTGGGGTTATAATATAATATATTTGGGGTTATAACAACGTAAATTTAAGGTTATACATAATATATTTTATGTTACAACAACATATATCTGAAGTTATACTGTAATATATTTGGTGTTAAAATAACATATATTTGGGGTTATATATACAACTACTTTGGTTATACATTTCTAATAATTTTTCGATATAATACCAATTTTATAAAATTATAAATCCAACTACTATAATTTGACAATAATATCAAAGAAATATGTAAATCATAATATTCCAATTGTATAGTATTATAATACCAAAAGAGTAGTATCATAATACCAACTATTTCCTATTTTCGATAACAATAGTCAAATTTATCAACTTAATAATTTAATATTCAAAAAGTATTGACCTACAAACAATAAAGGGTGTTAAAATATAAACTAAAACTTGTGTATATGTTCTTGTCAAAACTACAATATAAACCAAAGGCTTCATCTTGAGCAATACTAATCCAATATCCCTAACATCCTCGATTTGTTTGAGAGTTAGCTTCACGACCTCTTTTCCATTGGTGAGAAATAAATGATATTTGCAGTTTGTGTATATGTTCTTGTCAACACTACAATAAGCAAATTGCAAATTTATTAGATAATCATATCTAGAAAAAATGTGTAACTAATGGACGTAAAAAATCCCAAAAATATTATGTTATAACCTAAAATATATATTATTTTATAACTACAAATATATTATGTTATAATCCCAAATATATTAAGTTATAACTCCAAATGTATCAAGTTAAAACCCCAAATATATTATGTTATAACCATAATTGCGTTTATTACCTTTCTCAACAATTAGCCATTGTTATCTTGTTTAACATCATTGTTTTTCACTATTGGTGAAGCTTAATTTCTTAAAAAAATAATAAAAAGAACCCCAATTGCTTTTATTACCTTCCCCCAAACAGTAAACATTGTTGTCTTCTGCAACATCACTATTTCCACCATTGATGAAGCTTAATTTAACAAAAAAGAGAAGATTGAAATTCCAACTAATATATAACACAATTAATCCCCAAAAAATGAAAATAAATGCTTTAAAAACAAAAGTGGTGAAGATGAAGCATAAATACATACCTTTGATGGTCTTGCAAATGTTGAAGAAGATAAACAGAGAATAAACAACAATGGAGTCTGAGAGAGGAAAATGGAGATTGAAAACCACAAATAGAGTTTGAGAAAGAAAGATGAGTGATTTGTGTCAGGAAAGAGTGAAAGGAAAACTGAGAATAGAAGTTGAAAGGTTAAGACGAGATTGTAGAGACGGTCTTAAGTAAGAATTTGTGTGTGTGTGTGTATATATATATATATATATACATATACATACATACATATATATATATATATATATATATATATATATATATATATATATATATATATATATATATGTATATATATATATATATATATGTATATATATATATATATATGTATATATATATATATATATATATATATATATATATATATATATATATATATATATATATATATGTATATATATATATATATATATATATATATATATATATATATATATATATATATATATATATATATATATATATATGTATATATATATATATATATATATTTAGGATCAAATGAGAAGACGTCTTAAAATGAGAAAGGTAAGAAGCAATTTTATCCGTCCAGATTAAAGATCAATGTTCACGATGAGTTTGAGACCTTGCACGCGGTTCATGCCTTTTTCAATCGGTTTATTCTCTCTCACGCGGTTCACTTTATTTTCTTCTCTCTCACGCGATTTCCTTTTCTCTATATCTCTCATACGATTTCCATTCTCACATTTCTTGATCTTCAATTTCACAGTTTCCTTTCTTGATCTTCAATTGCACTTGATCTTCGTCACTTCAAGGCTACTCTGAGTTTTATTCTTCGAAGCTTTTAGGTTCGTCCTCCATTTCGGTTCATTTTTGTTGATCTTCATTTTCGATTTTCTTTTTGCGATTTTCTCTCGTTCGATTTTACATTTTCATTCGATTTTCTCTCATTTCATTATCTTCAATTTTACATTTTCCTCTTTGATTATTTTGTGTTTTTAGGATTTATTCTTCTATTTTTTAGTTTTTATTTAAGTATTATTCTGGTATTTGATTTTTAGGGTTTTACATTTGGTTTAATCTACAACTTCAAGGCTACTCTGCGTTTTATTCTTCGAAGCTTTTAGGTTCGTCCTCCATTTCGATTCATTTTTGTTGATCTTCATTTTCGATTTTCATTTTGCGATTTTCTCTCAGTTCGATTTTACATTTTCATTCGATTTGCTCTCGTTTATTTATCTTCAATTTTACATTTTCCTATTTAATTATTTTGTGTTTTTAGGGCTTATTCTTCTATTTTTTAGTTTTTATTTGAGTATTATTCTGTTATTTGATTTTTAGGGTTTTACATTTGGTTTAATACTGTGATTTAAAAACTTTTATGATGATGACTTCAACTTCAATTATCACATTTTTTAGTTGTTATGGCAAAAACAAGAGGTGGGTCAACTTCGATGTCAGGTCATCAACGAGGTTGCAGTATTCCAGTTGATATTCCCTCCACCTCTATTTTACATTTGATTTCCAACACAAGAAAGAGGAGAGGTGAGGAAAGTGACAATGTACAACAAAGGTCTGTAAGGTAAATTTATCCACTAGTATGTTGAATTCCAACATTGTAATTAAAATAAAGGTTAATTGTTGTAATTCCAATAAAGACAGTAATTATTCATAGTCATAGTATCCTTTATTGATAACATAGTATCTTTTTCTAAGAACATTGTGTATTTTTCTTGTTGTTGACAGGTTGAGATCTATATTTCAAACAAAAAGTAGACCTTCTCAGTTAATCAAATTGATGAAGGGATTCACTGAGAAACAAAAAGTTTCAGTGAGAGAAATTGGTTTTGGGGGCCTTCTGAGTTTGAAGTTATGTAGAAATCCAACTAGAATGCTTGGTTGGCTTGTAGATAGTTTTGATCGTGGTAGTTGTATGTTTTCCATAGACTCTTTAAAGTGCTTTCCAATTTCTGAACATGATGTATATGATATTTTTTGTCTACCACTGAACCCAAACAATAATGTAGAAGTAGTTTCAAGGTGTGCGAACAAATATAATCCTGATTTTCCCTTGAAACAACAATTTAGATCTTTTTTTGGTTTTGAAGATACGAATGCGGCAATTCCTTTAGAATTGCTTGAACGTATCATCCCTAAGATGACTGATGGTGGGAATGAGTTCAAGCAACTTTTTGTTTTGCATGCTATTTCTTCTTTTTAAGACCCTACCCAAAACAGAACAATTGATCTTAAGATTGTAAAGTCTATAGTAGATCCGAATAAGATTAGTACATTTAATTGGTGTAAGTATGTTCTTGATCAGTTATGTGATTCTGTAGTTAGATATCATAAAGGAAAGTTGCAATTTTTTTCTGGATGCATTGTTTTGTTGGAAATTATTTATTTTCATCGTTTGAAGTTCAAGAATATCTCTTTGCCATCCTCTTTACCTCTTATCTCTCACTGGACTGATAAAGATTTATCCAAAAGAATTAAGGAGGAAATATCTGCTAATCATTTTGGAAATGGTATAATTTTGAGTACATATCCTGTGAGTGAGACGATGGTTTTTGAGAATGGTGAAGCTGTTGGGGTAAAGGTGAACCACGTTGATATTGGACACCCAAGTGTAAATGAAGAACCCTTCAGAGATCAACCAGCGCAAAACGATGAGAAAATTGAGTTTCAGTTGCCTTCAAATGCAATGCGAAATTCTGATATACACCGATTAGCTGGGGATGTAAGTATAATCTTACTTATTTATGTTGGTTTGTACATTATATTTTTTATATAATGTCATAGTTACTTTCTTTTGAACAACATTTTAACTTATATTTACTTCTTTTTGTAGGAAATGTATGAGATGCTTATGCTCATGAAGAAGGACACTCAAGTTGTTTCTGAGTTTTACATGAAGAAAATTAAATTGTTGTTAAAACAAAAACGTTCACTGTCTTCTCCTCCTGTCCCTCTACCTGATGTTCCTTCAACCTCATCTACACCATTTTCACAAACCCAAAGTTTTTTTATGAAACCTACCGTGCTGAATATAATTGATGAGATTGTTGACACGGTTAAATGGGTCACCTCTATTCCAAGGATGGTGAATGAGGGTAACGTAGAAGTGAATGAGGGTGCTGATATTGTTGCCGATGAGGGTAATGTAGAAGTGAATGAGGGTGCTGATATTGTGGTTGATGTACTGGGGATGTTGTTTTAGATGAGGTATTTGAAGATGATGTACTGGATGAGGTTGAATTGGATCAAGTTGTTAATGATGTGGCAAATAATGTCATTGTTTTTGAAAGCCATGGTTATGAGAATGTATTGATACACGGTAGGGCAAAGTGTTCCATTCCTTTTAGAGGTGTGAATGATAAATTTACGTATGTTTCACATCTAATGAAATCAAACAAAAAATACGTGAGAAGTCTTGGTTCTTTGCTTCAAGAATCAGTCGACTATTGTTTTGTTTTTGATAAATGTTTCGACAATAGGTGAGTCTTTTTTTTTTCTTTTTCATGATTTTTGTTTTTTATTATATTTATTTTATTCTTTTATTTGACAATGAATTGCTTGTGAATTATGATGACTATTTGAGAATTCAAAGGGAAGAGTTTTATACTCTAGGGGATCCCTCAAAGTGCACTCATGTTACTGTTGTGGATTGTTGGTGTCTATTACTAAATGAAAATGAAAAGAACAAGGAATCTTCCAAAAAGTTCTTTTTTTAGTGCTAGTTCTAGTGTATGTTTTTTGTCATTTTTATTCTTTAACTTTTATTCTATTTTGAAACTATTTTTAGTTATTTCATTGTTTATTTTTACAGCTTGCTTTGTTGGAATTTCATAATAATGGTGGTTCTCAACAAATAGATTTAGTTTATGATTCTTGGGTCAAATGGGTGGATTTCAACCAAGTTGATTTGTCTAAGTTTGATCTGGTAAGATATTTTTTTTTATGATTGATTGACTTATATAGTCACTATTTTAGTTATTATAGCTACTAATAGGTAGTCAGTACTTATGCAGTCACTGTTTTTTAGATATTTTTATTGATTCAGTGATATATAATATACAGATTGTTGTTCCGATACTGAAGGGTAGTCAGTACTTCTTACTTCTTTTGAATATGAAGTTAAGAATAGTTCAATGGATTGACAATGTAAACCATACCGCTATTTCGGAAGAACAAATTAGAAAGCTAGGTGACACTATGGTATGTGTAACATATTATCTGAAAAACCTTTTGCCTATGTTGCTAAGAATATGAAATATTTATTAATAAATATTTAAATGAATCTTTTGTAGAAAGATTTGCTGTCAATAATTTTTGATGATAAGATGCAAGCTACTGATGTTATTCCTTTATGGAAAATGGAACGAGTTCCCACTGATTGGAAAACGACTGCTGGGACTAACATTGAAAGCGATGTATTCATGATGATGAGCATGCTGTTTTTTGAGGGAACAGTTGATTTCCAGTGTCCGATATTGAATGCAGTTACGTTTTTTCTTCTTAATATTATCTTTTAAATGTATTTTTTTGAATGACATTCTAATTAAAACATTCAAATTAAATGTATATTCTTCTTATGTAGGCTCCATTGAGACATGTTGCAAGAGCTAAGATTGCTGGATCTTTGGTGTTATCTGATTTGAACAAACAAAGATCTAAAGTTTTAGAAGAGGTGTCCAATTTTAAGGATAAAAGACGCTCCATTGCCAAACAAGTTTCTATCAGAAGAATAAAGATTCGATAATGTGAAGTACAAGATGAAGTTGTGAAGTTTTTAGTTGTACAAACATTTGATGGAACATAGTAGATAATCTAATTACTGTAGTTACTAGATAATCTAATTACTAGATAATCTAATCACTCTAGTTACTTTTGCTATGTAATCACTGTAGATATGGTGCTATTGTTAACAACTTTTATGACTTATAATCTTTTTCTATTTTCCAAAATTAAAAAAGAAGACAGTAACTATGATTATTCATAGTAACCATTAATCATAACATAATATCTTTTACTACGAACATAATAGCATTTACTTTTTGAAACAAAGTTTTTCCAAAATTAAAAAAAGAAGATAGTAACTATATATAGTCATAGTAACCTTTAATCATAACATAGTATCTTTTTCTAAGAACATAGTAGCATTCACTTTTGCAACAAAGATTTTTCAAACTTACAAAAGAGAAGACAGTAGCTATACATTGTCATAGTAACTTTTAATCACAACATAGTATCAAATTACAACAGAATAGTGTATTCAAAACTTTCAAATTTCTAAATAAATAGTCTCTTCATCTATCTCTTCATCTATCTATTCTTAATAATCTCTTCATCTATCTCTTCAACAGAATAGTGTATTCAAAACTTTCAAACTTCTTAATAATCTCTTCATATATCTGTTCTTTAGCATCAACTTTTTTGCATAACAAAAATTTTGCACTTTCATTTACATAATCAAATTATTAAATAAGGATACATTAAAATATAAGCAAATTATATATTTTTATACCTTAAGTGGGGTATCTTTTGTTGATGAGCAATTTCGACTATCATGATAATCAAATTTACCACAAGGTTTGCACTTTCTTTTGGGCTTCTTGCTTTGCTCAATAGTTTGTTCCTTTTCCTCAATTATTCTTTTCCTTCTTCCTTTGTTCTTTGATTGGATTGGATTTTGTATTTCCATTGTCGAAGATGAACTTGTGCCTACTAATAATTCGATTTGTTGCTCTTTAGTAATGTCCACCCTTACATCATCACTTTCCTCCAATTTTCTACTAATATCTTTTAGGTTTTGTAAAAGTGATTGTAAATCACTCTCACTCCTTTGAGCTAAACCTACACAATTGAAAATTTCACACCAAACTTCCCCCAATAACTTCCCCACGTTGTCACACTTTTTGCTATCTTCAATCAGATTCCCATGCAAATCAAAAATAGGCTTCTTTAATGCTAGCTTCGTCCAACGATCTAAAACATATTGCTTTGGGATTTGTGTTATTTGTCTTGCACTCATGACACAAATCGCATGGGAACATAATATTCCTATCCGTTTAAATAACTTGCAATCACAATCTACCTTCAACTCATCAATTGAACTTCCTAGAATAAATTTCACCTTGTACATCTTACTTACCGTTGAGTCCAAAACAGTTATACTTTCCACACTTTCAATCTTTTCAATATTTTGAATATAAGTTTTGAAACAAGACTTATAAACTTCATATTGAAAAAGAAAAAAAATTTTTCTAGTATAGACTTCACCGGCATGTTTTGCAATCGGCAATGGTGTTTTATATTTGTGGATTTGTGTGAAGTGATTCAGCATTGAGCTTATCTTGTTTGTACCTCTGTGCATCCATTGCACTTTCATAACTCATATAAAATTCAATAAGTGTCATGTGAGGGTTTGAAAAATGGTTGAAGAAACTATTAACACTTTCCGATCGGGATGTAGTTCTCAAAATCTCCCCCAATGGGATATCCCTAAAATATGCGGGTAACCATTGATCTCGTATACTAAATATACTAGTAAACCATTTATCTGTTTGAAGATTATATTTCGTCATAATTCCCTCCCATTTTTCCTCAAATTCATTTTCTTCTTGATCAATATTCCAAACACACCCATTTAATTCTTTCAAAAAATCCTCATTTTTGTTCAATTCCGGTCCAACGTTATCAGTAACTTTACTCATGATGTGCCACATGCAAAGTTTGTGTATTGTATTTGGAATAACATTTTTAATCGCAATTTTCATTGCAGGGTCTTGATCAGTTATCAAATATGTTGGCATACACTCCCCCATACAATGTAAAAAAGTGCTAAATAACCACTCAAAAGATTCACTATCTTCCTTAGCTAATAAACCTATACCAAATGTAATACAAGACTTATGATGATCTACACCAGTAAAAGGGGCTAAAACCATGCTATACTTATTGGTGTTATAAGTACAATCAAAAGTAACCATTTCTCCAAATAAGCAATAATTCTTTCTACTTATCCCATCGGCCCAAAATAAACGTGAAATGTGGTCCTCCTCATCTAAAGCATAATCAAAATAAAACCCCGTGTAAATATCTCTTTTTCTGATAAAATTCTCGATCAACATCTTCCCATCATCTCCTTTAATATATGTTTTCAAATCCCTATGGAAATTCTTAAAATCTTGCATTGTAACTCCCACATTCTCATAACCCCCAATATTTTCCTTAAACAATCTAAAGGATTTAACCGGTCCTATATTAACCCGTGCATTCTTAGATATGAAATTTTTGTGTAACAAAGTCATTTTCCTTTTACCCAATAAATATTGACGCGATGTAGGGCTAGCTAGACAATGATTGTGCGCCTCTTCGAATTTTAAAACATGGTATGTTCTCTTCACTATGTCATATTTCAAAATCAATCTAGCTTTACAACCAATTCTTTTGGTTGATCTCTTATAACGTGGAACAACATCTGCACTTTTCTTAGGTTTAGGTTTTATGATACCCTCCCTACTACAAACAAAATATTTTAAAACAACAATACCCTTTTTTTTGTAGCTAGTAGATGAACGTATATTAAAACTGCAAATTTCAGCATATTTACCATAAAAATCTAAGGCTTTGTCTATGTTTTGAAAAGACATACCAACAAATGGCTTTTTATCAAACTCACAATGAGGAATCTGTTGGACCTCTTGAGTTTTGATGATGACTACACTTTAGCAAATATGTGTTTAGAGATTGTGCGCAGGTCGATATCCGATTAATTGTGATCGTTGATAGTACCTATGCCTTAGCTTATGGAAACGTACATGTCAAAAGGTTTCAATTGATGTTAGGAAAAGCATATCGCTTGGGATGTAAAATGGAGACAGCAGATCTACTGTTCCCAAGTTGGATGTTCTAGCTAAACTGAAGTCTGGAGACAGCACACTGTTCCTGAGCTGAAGGTTGACTACGTTGACTGAAAATTCTGATTATCATATTTTAATTATTATTTTTAGTTAATGTATTTTAAATTAAATTGTTGCAGTAAAAATTTATTTAAGTTAATTGGCAAATCGTTTTTGTTAAAGAAAATGTATTCACGTTTTATTTGTTAAGATCCTTTATTTTAGGATCTATTTTTAGTAAATCCTGGATTTATTAAAAATAGAATTAACTAACTTTGAATTAGTCTTAGCAAATCTTTCTAACCGGTTTTTATTCCTAAAAATTAGCAAGCAATCATTCCCACTAAGATTAACCGTTTTCTAAATATAGCATGAAGTTCCAGCCATTAATTTGGGGAACAGGAATTACTACTGAAGAAACTGCTACTTTAGGGAACAGCGGTTATTAAGGGAACAGCGGTTATTGTTTATGTACACGTGTGATTTGACTTAATCAAATCTTATGGAAATAACCGTGTGTTTGCTTAATCCACATTACTCCCATGATCTCTTGATAGTGGGATGATGGATTGGATTATTCCATTTTCTTAGGGATATTATTTCCTATAAATTGCAAGATAATTCCGTTTTTTTTTAAGTGAAGAAAAGTAATCCAACGTTTTGTGCTTAAGTATTTTTCATACGTTTTTGTTGGATTTTACAAGAAATATTTTGTTCTCAAAATTGCCAATTAATTTATAATATTTTCTTGATGCAACTCTTTGATTTATTTTAGAGAATTTCTATCCTTTTTGTAAGGGTTTTTGAGAGTTTATGTAATTAGACTCGGGTGAGTCTAAGGGGGAAGTTAGATAGCTTTTAGTGAAGCTAGAGAGGATTAGCTTATTGTAAAGCTAAGTTTGTTGCTTTGAGTAAAGCAATTAGAGAGTGAAGAGTTGGCCTAGTTGTTTCGCTTCGAGTGAAGTAAGGTGTTTATTGTAATTGTAACTAATTGCCTTAAACATAGTGAAGTGGTTAGAAATCCCAAGTGGTCGTGGTTTTTCCTTTTGTTTAGGCCCAAAAGGTTTCCACGTAAAATCGTGCGTCTCTCTTATTATTTTGCTCTTAGTTTAAGCTTTATTTATTTTGAATAATTCCGCAAAAACAGGGCACAATCGCTTAAACTTGCAACAACAACAATTCACCCCCCCTCTTGTTGCTGTTCCCGTTCCTAATTGAATCAACAATTGGTATCAGAGCCCTGTTCCCAGAAGATCAGGAAACCCTGAGGGCAGATTCTGGTGTTCCCTAAAAATGTCAATTATGAACGAGCGAATGGAAGAAGGGTATTCAACTCAAAGACCGCCAATGTTCGATGGAAAATTCTATACATATTGGAAAAATAGGATGGAGATCTTCATTAAAGCGGAAAATTATCAAGTTTGGAGAGTCATAGAAATCGGAGATTTTGAGGTAACCACTACTAACTCCAACAATGAAATTGTTCCCAAACCTATAACCGAATATGAAAAAGAAGATTTTCAGAAAATGGAATTAAATGCTCTTGCTATAAAATTACTTCATTGTGGTCTTGGACCAAACGAGCATAATAGAATAATGGGGTGCAAATCCGCTAAGCAAATTTGGGACCTGCTTGCTGTTACCCATGAGGGAACAAGTGAAGTAAAACGGTCCAAAATTGATTTGTTAATGTCTAAATACGAGAGATTTGTTATGGAGCCAAGAGAAAGTATCCAAGAAATGTTCACTAGGTTCACCAACATAACAAACGAGCTTGTCTCTCTTGGAAGAATAATTCCCACTGATGAACAAGTAAGGAAGATCCTAAGGAGCCTTCCTCAAGATGAGCGCTGGAGGGCCAAGGTTACTGCTATACAAGAGTCCAAAGATTTTACTAAGTTCAATCTAGAGGAGCTGGCTGGTTCCCTAATGACGCATGAATTGCATTTGGGAACAGCAGACAGTTCCAGGAACAAGGGACTGGCTCTGGCAGCGGGGGAACAGGACGAATCAGAATGTGATGAGGAAGAGGCTGCTTTATTGGTACGAAAATTCAAGAAGTTCTTCAAGAACAGCAGGTATGCAAATCAAAGAAACAACAAAGAAAGAAGAACAAAAAATCTTGAATGCCACAAATGTGGAAGTACCGAACACTTCATCAAGGATTGCCCAACATGGAAGAATGAAAAGGGTAAGGGAAAGACAAGAGATTCAAGAAGACCGTTGAACAAAGAAAATTTTAACAAGACTGACTTTCGTAAGGCCATGATTGCTGCATGGGGAGAAACTGAAAGTGAGAATGAAACTATTGTTCCCGAAGAAGAGGAAACAGCTAACCTATGTCTCATGGCTACACATAAAGGCAAGGAGAAGCAGGTAAATATTTCTAATTCATTTTCTGACCATTCATTCAATCCAAGTAAAAATGAATTAAAAGAGTTGTTAAAAGAGGCACAAGTTAAACTTGAAAATTGCAATGATAAGTGTCTCAGGTTAGAAAAGGAACTTAAAGTAAGCAAAGACCATGTCTCATACATAAACACCTTTAGACATGATGTCCAAAACAGATTTTTCGGTTTGTTGGACCAAAATATAATCCTAAAGGAAAATATGGAGAGACTTAAGAAGGAAAATGTTATTCTTAACATTGAGCTATCGCAATACAAATTATTAGGCTTAAATAAGGAATTGATAGATGCATCTACTAAAGACTTATGCAATGATTTTCAATATTTAAAAATGAATTCGGAATCCAACCGTAACAACAATAATAATCTTGAATTAAATTCAAGAGAAAAAGGGAAAATCAAAATAACTCCCAAATGGATTCTAGATGCTAAAAGTAAGAAATCACAAGGCCTAAAATATTTTAAGAATAACAAAAGTAAGAAAGCTTACGTTAATCTTCCTAGAGACAGGTACTGTACCTTCTGTGGTAAAGCTGGCCATCTGAAGGAACAGTGCACCAAAAAGGAACAGTATACTGTCTCTAACAGAAACTATGTCTATAACATTCAAATTGATAAATATGATTCATGTAAGATCGACAAGGAACCCAAGAAAGTCTGGGTTCCTATAATTAACAATTAATTATCTTACAGGTCCAAGTGAGGGGGAACAGCTCATGGTATCTCGACAGTGGGTGTTCCAAGCATATGACGGGTGACAAATCTAAATTTCTCTCACTTGAAGCCTATGATGGGGGAACAGTAACCTTCGGTGACAATATGAAGGGTGAGATAATCGCCAAAGGAAAGGTTGGAAGGTCATGTTCCCACGCCATTGATAATGTATTTTTAGTCGAGAATTTGAAACACAACTTACTTAGTATTTCTCAATTTTGTGATAAGGGTAACTCTGTAAACTTTACTTCTGAAAAGTGCATTATTTCTAGGAATGACACTGGAGACATCATTCTTGAGGGAAACAGAAAAGGGAACACTTATGTAGTGGACCTGGACACTGTTCCCAGAAACAGTCTAACGTGTCTAAGTGTTATAGAAGACGACCCACTTCTTTGGCATAAGCGTCTAGGTCATGCTAGTTATTCATTGATTAATTCATTAAGATCTAAAGACCTAGTTAGAGGACTACCATCTATAAAATTCCTTAAAGATGAAATATGTGATCCTTGTGCCAAAGGAAAACAAGTAAGGTCATCTTTTAAACCAAAGAATGTTGTGACCACCTCAAATACGCTTGAATTATTACACATGGATTTGTGTGGACCTATGAGAATACAAAGCCGTAGTGGCAAGAGATATGTGTTTGTTATTATTGATGATTATAGTAGATTTACATGGACTTTATTTCTAGTTAGTAAAGATGAAGCCTTTAATGAGTTTGTTTCTTTCGCTAACAAAATACAAAAATCTACCAATAATCAAATTGTTCACATAAGGTCAGATCATGGTAAAGAATTTGAAAATTCAAGCTTTATGAGTTATTGCAATGAACATGGAATAAGTCACAATTTTTCCGCCCCTAGAACACCACAACAAAATGGTGTTATAGAAAGGAAAAATAGAACTTTAGAAGAAATGGCTAGAACTATGTTAATTGCTAGTGGTTTACCTAGAAATTTTTGGGCCGAGGCTGTTAATACTGCATGTTATATTTTAAATAGAGTATTGATAAGACCAATCACTTCTAAGACACCCTATGAACTGTTTAAAGGTGTTAAACCAAATATTGCCTATTTTCGTGTGTTTGGTTGCAAATGTTTTGTACATGTTAATGGAAAACGGAATATAGGTAAATTTGATGAAAGAAGTGATGAAGCAGTATTTCTTGGCTACTCATCTCAAAGTAAGGCATATAGAGTCTATAACAAAAGAACAATGAGTGTGGAAGAATCCGTTCACATAATTTTCGATGAAACTAACTTTTTGTCAAGTGAACAGGATACAAATAATTTTAAGATAGGTCTTGCAAATTTAGAAGAAGATGATGAAGAATTGAAAGTGCATGATCAAGAAACAGCTGGTGAACAGCCGGTTCCAGCAGAAGCAGAAAGTACTGATCAAGTTCAGGAACTGCCAGAACATCAGGAACAGCAGACTGTTCCCAATCCAGCTGTTCCCACAGATGAGCAGAACAATCCAGTAGCTGAACAGAATGTTAATCAAGCTGATGAACCAGAACATGCTACTGTTCCCACAAGAGATTTTATGCCAAAACCTTGGAGATATCAAAAATACCATCCTCTTGATTTGATTGTAAGTGACTTAAATAAAGGAACACAAACTAGATCTCAAATGAGAAACTTTTGTGCACATTTTGCGTTCCTATCATCACTTGAACCCAAAAATCACGAAGAAGCTCTAAGGGATTCGGAATGGGTCGTAGCCATGCAAGATGAATTGAACGAATTTGAAAGGAACAAAGTATGGCATTTAGAACCCAAACCGAAACACAAGAAGGTAATTGGTTTGAAATGGGTATTTCGGAACAAACTAGATGAGCATGGAATAATTGTAAGAAACAAAGCAAGGCTCGTGGTCAAAGGGTACAATCAACAAGAAGGTATTGATTATACTGAGACATTTGCTCCAGTAGCAAGGTTAGAAGCTATTAGAATTTTAATTTCTTTTGCTGCATTTATGAACTTTAAATTATATCAAATGGATGTGAAATGTGCTTTCTTGAATGGTTTTCTTGATGAAGAAGTTTTTGTTAAACAACCGCCTGGCTTTGAGAATACCTCGTGTCTTGATCATGTCTATAAGCTTGATAAAGCTCTTTATGGGTTAAAACAAGCTCCAAGGCAATGGTATGAAAGACTATCAAAGTTTTTGATTCAAAATGACTTTATTAGAGGTAAAATTGATAAAACCTTATTCTTTAAGAATAAAGGTTCCAATATATTAGTTGTTCAAATATATGTTGATGATATTATTTTTGGTGCCACAAATGAATTGCTATGTAAAGAATTTGCTAACCTTATGAGCACTGAATTTGAAATGAGCATGATGGGAGAATTAAATTTCTTTCTTGGTTTGCAAATTAAACAAACTGCTAATGGTATCTTTATTCATCAACAAAAATATATAAAAGAACTTCTTAAGAAATATGGCATGACTAACGCTAAAACCAACCATACACCCATGGCTACTAATGTAAGATTAGATGAAGATACAAATGGAACAAATATTGACCAAACTATGTATAGAGGCATGATTGGATCTTTATTATATCTAACTGCTAGTAGACCCGATATTTCATTTAGTGTTGGTTTATGTGCAAGATTTCAATCTAACCCTAAAGAATCACATCTAACTGCAGTGAAACGTATTTTGAGATATCTAAAGGGAACAGATGATTTATCATTATTTTATCCTAAAAGTGATGTTTTTGATTTGAAAGGCTTTAGTGATGCAGATTATGCAGGAGATCTTGTTAATAGAAAAAGCACGTCAGGTATGGTACAATTTCTTGGCTCATGTTTAGTTTCGTGGAGCTCCAAGAAACAAAACACTGTTGCATTATCAACCGCTGAAGCTGAGTACGTAGCAGCAGCAGCTTGCTGTTCCCAAATGATATGGATAAAGCAGCAGCTAAGAGACTTTGGTATTAAGTATGCATGTGTTCCTATTTATTGCGATAATACCAGTGCCATATGCATATCCAAAGATCCAGTGCATCACTCACGAGTAAAGCACATCCATATTAGGCATCATTTTCTTAAGGATAATGTTGAAAATAAAAATATTATTGTTAAGCATGTAAACACTAATGAGCAAATAGCAGATATCATGACCAAACCGCTTCCAAGGGAACAGCATGAGAAAATGAGATTGGAACTTGGCATGATCAAGCTTCATTAAAGGAAGTGTCATATATGATCCTTAGAGACAAAATAAAAATTGAAAATGATCAATCAACCACAATAAACTTGATTGAAAGATCAATTATTGATAGGATCAGGTACGCATTTTTTTTAAGGGAATATACTTTGAATGTTCTTATGATTGCATGATTATTTTGATCAAACGGTAGTAGCATAATATTATCATTTTCTTATTATAAATATATAATAAAAATATAAAAAATAAAAAAAAAATAAAAAAAAATTATATATAAATTTTTTTTCCAGCAATTTTTTTTGGGAAGTAGGAGTTGGATCATCAAATTCATCTGTCTCCATTTCGTGTCTCTGTATCAAAATGCATAACTAAGGAAAATGGAACATTTAGTAACCGTCACCTCTCACAAATAAACCCACTCCCTCACGTTCCATCCTTCACTTCATAATCATTACCCTTTCCCTTTCACTCAACCCCAAACCGTCATTTTCTCCATTACACTTTCTCTTGCTCTTCTCTTCCAAAACTTCCATGAAAATCAAAAACCAGAACCCTAAAATGAAGCAACCTGTACCTCTTCAAGTCATCTACCCACCTTCTCACACTCCTAAGCCTGAGTCTTCATCAAAAGAACCGGAGGGAACCCCCATCTCCACGAAAATACATGCAAGCAGTAAGAGATCAAGAGGATCCAAGAAACCTCCAACACGTTCTGTAAAGAAAATGAAGGTAACCCACTACTTAAACGCTGAGGAACTTTCCAAAGAAATGTCAGTTGGCTTTGGCCTTGACAAAGAGTGGTATGAGACTGCAAACTTTCCTCAATTTCACAAAATTCTACAAACTCAACATTGGGAATCACTCATGTGCGATTACTGCTGCAATCCCATTTACCCAGAAATTATGCGTGAGTTCATCTCTAACTTTTCTATTAATGATGGAGTCTGTTTCAGTTCAATTAAAGAAATTGAAATTGAATTTGATAGTTTGACGTTAGGAGAGTGGCTAGGAGTGCAAGCCACTGGTTTTGATGTTTATTATGTTGGGTCAAAAATTGCGTTTTCTGGGATTGATGAAAAGGATGTTTGGAGATGTTTAGGTGTTAGGCAAAAGAGAGGTAAAGTGAGTCACAATGTTTTGTCCCCCTTACACAAGTTACTTTACAACATTGCTCGAAGGTTTATTTTACCACGAAATTCAAAACGTAGTGAGGTAAGTCTTCGAGATGCCACTTTGATTTACTGTATGGTGAACAATATAAAGATTAACTTTCCTTCCTTGATGATTTCGCATTTAAATGATTGTATAGCCAAAAGATGTATGGTAGGCTATGGTGGTTTATTGTCCTGGATTTTCTCAAAATTTGGTGTTCCACTTGGAGAATACAGTTTTCCTATGGGTCCCAGTAACATGATAGGTGCAAAATGTTTGAATAACTTGCGCCTTAAATTAAATGAGGAAGGGATCCTTGAAAATGCTGTGGAACAGATTGAAATTGATTCTGATGATGAGGAACAGGAGGAAGAGGGGAAGGAAAAGGAGGAACAGGAAGTAGAGGAAGAAGTGGAGAAGGAGGAACAGGAAAAAGAAGTTGAAAAGGAGGAACAGGAGAAAGAAGGAGCTGGAGTTAAGGAACAGGAGGTTGTTCCTTCTGATAAGGAGGAAGAAGACAAGGGGATGGGACCTGAAGTTGCTCTTGATGATGACTCTAGGGCTGAACCCAATAGTTTTCCCTCACCAAAGCCAACCACTCCACCACCACCATCACCAACACCAAGATCACCACCACCATCATTTCACAGACAAAGCTTTGATCAGGCAACCGTTCCTACTGCCCCCTTATACTCCATTCTCCTCAAGCTTGATGATTTGCAGGATCGCTTCTTCAAATTTCAAGATGAGATTCGTGTTTCCCTAGCCTCATTAGCTGACCAGATGACTCAAATGGAGGCTCGTCTTGGTGCTAAATTGGACACAGTGGAGGTGGAAACAGAATATATTGATGAAGATGCCCCTGCTTCCTAGTTCTCCTTTAATATCTTTTATGTTTCATTGCTACTATCTCTGTCACCAAACAATTTCTTTGTCTTTTGGTACCAGCTGGGGTACACCTCTTAAACATTGTTAACTTTGTTAAACCTTTTTACATATGCTACTAACTGTTAGGTTTGATTAGTCATTGCTTATCATGCTTGCATTCATTGTTATTGCTTTTTAATTTGTGCATCCTTATTCTCTCTTTGACTATAACTATATGTTTAGTGCTGTGGTTTGATTGCTTATCTTCTTTTTGAATGATGTCAAAAGGGGGAATATTTGGCACAAACTTAAATAATGCTTGAGCATGTTTGAGATCTAGTTAAATCTATTATGTTGGACTTATGGATTAAGGTGCTGGTTTGTTTCTGATGTTTGGTTTCGGATGTTTGTGTTGATAGCTGTTAGTTTTTGCTCATTAACACTGAAACTAGGTTTCTCATTGCATTAAGGATTAAGATACTGAATACTGATATTTCTGGTTAGTTGTTTGTTTATGCTAATTTCTTTTAGCTTATGGATAGCTCTGATTATGGATGATTATGGTGGATTAAATTTTTCTTATTGTTTGATTTTATGATGAAATAATATAAAGTTGTTGTTTTGATTATTTCTAGAGTAACTGGTTTCATGATACTTAGTTAAGAAGAGTTGTTTTGATCTCTAACATACTCTTCAACATTGGTTTACTCTATTTTGTTTTTAAGTTTGTTTGAAAAGTTTGTCATCATCAAAAAGGGGGAATTTGTTGGACCTCTTGAGTTTTGATGATGACTACACTTTAGCAAATATGTGTTTAGAGATTGTGCGCAGGTCGATATCCGATTAATTGTGATCGTTGATAGTACCTATGCCTTAGCTTATGGAAACGTACATGTCAAAAGGTTTCAATTGATGTTAGGAAAAGCATATCGCTTGGGATGTAAAATGGAGACAGCAGATCTACTGTTCCCAAGTTGGATGTTCTAGCTAAACTGAAGTCTGGAGACAGCACACTGTTCCTGAGCTGAAGGTTGACTACGTTGACTGAAAATTCTGATTATCATATTTTAATTATTATTTTTAGTTAATGTATTTTAAATTAAATTGTTGCAGTAAAAATTTATTTAAGTTAATTGGCAAATCGTTTTTGTTAAAGAAAATGTATTCACGTTTTATTTGTTAAGATCCTTTATTTTAGGATCTATTTTTAGTAAATCCTGGATTTATTAAAAATAGAATTAACTAACTTTGAATTAGTCTTAGCAAATCTTTCTAACCGGTTTTTATTCCTAAAAATTAGCAAGCAATCATTCCCACTAAGATTAACCGTTTTCTAAATATAGCATGAAGTTCCAGCCATTAATTTGGGGAACAGGAATTACTACTGAAGAAACTGCTACTTTAGGGAACAACGGTTATTAAGGGAACAGCGGTTATTGTTTATGTACACGTGTGATTTGACTTAATCAAATCTTATGGAAATAACCGTGTGTTTGCTTAATCCACATTACTCCCATGATCTCTTGATAGTGGGATGATGGATTGGATTATTCCATTTTCTTAGGGATATTATTTCCTATAAATTGCAAGATAATTCCGTTTTTTTTTAAGTGAAGAAAAGTAATCCAACGTTTTGTGCTTAAGTATTTTTCATACGTTTTTGTTGGATTTTACAAGAAATATTTTGTTCTCAAAATTGCCAATTAATTTATAATATTTTCTTGATGCAACTCTTTGATTTATTTTAGAGAATTTCTATCCTTTTTGTAAGGGTTTTTGAGAGTTTATGTAATTAGACTCGGGTGAGTCTAAGGGGGAAGTTAGATAGCTTTTAGTGAAGCTAGAGAGGATTAGCTTATTGTAAAGCTAAGTTTGTTGCTTTGAGTAAAGCAATTAGAGAGTGAAGAGTTGGCCTAGTTGTTTCGCTTCGAGTGAAGTAAGGTGTTTATTGTAATTGTAACTAATTGCCTTAAACATAGTGAAGTGGTTAGAAATCCCAAGTGGTCGTGGTTTTTCCTTTTGTTTAGGCCCAAAAGGTTTCCACGTAAAATCGTGCGTCTCTCTTATTATTTTGCTCTTAGTTTAAGCTTTATTTATTTTGAATAATTCCGCAAAAACAGGGCACAATTGCTTAAACTTGCAACAACAACAATTCACCCCCCCTCTTGTTGCTGTTCCCGTTCCTAATTGAATCAACAGAATCCATAGTGTAGAACCATTTGGGGTAACTTGTGTTATAGTTCTTGGAGTTTGAGTCCCTGTATAACAATCCAAAGTTTTTCCAAAATTAAAAAAAGAAAACAGTAACGATACATAGTCATAGTAACCATTATTCATAACATAGTATCTTTTTCTAAGAACATAGTAGCATTTACTTTTTAAAACAAAGTTTTTCCAAAATTTAAAAAAGAAGACAGTAACTATGTATATTCATAGTAACCATTATTCATAACATAGTATCTTTTTCTAAGAACATAGTAGCTTTTACTTTTTGCAAAAAGTTTTTCCAAAATTAAAAAAAGGAAGACAGTAACTATATATAATCATAGTAATCTTTAATCATAACATAGTATCTTTTTTTAAGAACATAGTAGCATTCACTTTTGCAACAAAGATTTTCCAAAATTAAATAAAGGAAGACAGTAACTATGTATAGTTCAAGTAACCTTTAATCATAACATAGTATCTTTTTTTAAGAACATAGTAGCATTCACTTTTACAACAAAGATTTTCCAAAATTCAAAAAAGGAAGACAGTAACTATATATAGTCATAGTAGCCTTTATTCATAACATAGTATCTTTTTCTAAGAACATAGTAGCATTCACTTTTTGAAACAAAGTTTTTCCAAAATTAAAAAAAGAAGACAGTAACTATATATAGTCATAGTAACCTTTAATCATAACATAGTATCTTTTTCTAAGAACATAGTAGCATTTACTTTTTGCTACAAAGTTTTTCCAAAATTAAAAAAAGAAGACAGTAACTATGTATAGTCATAGTAACCTTTAATCATAATATAGTATTTTTTTTAAGAACATAGTAGCATTCACTTTTGCAACAAAGATTTTCCAAAATTAAAAAAAGGAAGACAGTAACTATTTATAGTCATAGTAACCTTTAATCATAACATAGTATCTTTTTTTAAGAACATAGTAGCATTCACTTTTGCAACAAAGTTTTTCCAAAATTAAAAAAAGAAGACAGTAACTATGTATAGTCATAGTAACCATTATTCATGACATAGTATCTTTTTCTAAGAACATAGTAGCATTTACTTTTTGCAACAAAGTTTTTCCAAAATTAAAAAAAGGAAGACAGTAACTATATATAGTCATAGTAACCTTTAATCATAACATAGTAATTTTTTTTAAGAACATAGTATCAGTCACTTTTTGCAACAAAGTTTTTCCAAAATTAAGAAAAGGAAGACAGTAACTATGTATAGTCTTAGTAACCTTTAATCATAACATAGTATCTTTTCTTAAGAACATAGTAGCATTCACTTTTGCCACAAAAACTTTTCAAAATTACAAAAAAAGACAGTAAATATGCACAATCATAGTAACCATTAGTCATAACTTAGTATCTTTTTTTTGAAGAACATAATAACATTACCTTCTGACAATTCTTTTTCATTGTTGGAATTTTTTGGTGAATCTTCCATATTAAGCACTTTTTGTAAATCTAAATCTGAGTCTGTTAATCAAATTCAACAAAGAAAATGAAAATGAAAATCTGACTCTGAGTTTTGAAGATACATAAATCCTAAAATGTAAATCTTCAATTAGCATACCTTAATTCAAGGGAAGAAGAAGATTGAAATCAAGATTTGAGTCTGTAAATCAAAATCAACAAAGAAAAGAAAATGAAAATCTGACTCTGAGTTTTGAAGATACTAAAACGAAAACGAAAATGAAAAACTAAGAAATCTATCAAAACAAATCTGAATTTATAACATGTACACATAAGAAATCAAAAACAAGTGAAGATTTTTGGCAGACTAAGAAATCAATAGAAGTGGAAGATTTTCGCAGAAGAAAACGAAAACTAAGAAATGAATCAAAACAAATCGAAAAATAAAAACTATAAAATGGTAAATTTCTAATTTGCATACCTTAATTCAAGAGAAGAGGAAGATTTCGCAGAAGAAATTAAAGGTTTTTCGACGGTTTTGAAGGTTTTTCGAAGAGCATAGCTTGGAAGAGAAAGGCGGAAGAGAAAGGCGCTATTGTTCTTCAAAAAAACCGAATCAGCATTTTTTTTTACTTGCCCTATTTTTCCGGCTTGATATCCAGACCATTAGATCTTTGAGAAATCGACGGCTCAAAATCCTTCTCACCCTTCTCATTTTCATACCCCTTCTCATTGGATCCTTATATATATACATATATATATATATATATATATATATATATATATATATATATATATATATATATATATATATATATATATATATATATATATATATATATATATATATATATATATATATATATATATATATATATATATATATATATATTTCTCACGATAATCCCACATTTGTCAAATTATTTTTCACAATAATCAAAATTATTGATTAATTATGAATAATACCATGTAAAGATATTTATTTCATGTGGCATTGTTGTTGTGGAGCTGTCCGGGTTTGGGTCTTATTTTTTAGACCTATCAGGTCCGAGTCGGGTCTACATTTAAAAGGTTAATTATATGTCTGAATTCATGTCTAGATTCTCAAACCCAAAATCAGACCCAAACCCGACTTCTAGACCTAGATCTTAATCCCGCCCTATAGATGTGGACTCAGAATCCAGAATTTTATTAGAATTCATTTTATAGTATACAGTTGCACAACAATACTACAGGTTGTACAAAAACTCTTTAATAACCTTACAACTAAAGTTATTTTGCAGTAATTCTTTCATTGTTTTGGTCATTTGCGCTGCCCTGAATCGTCTCATTCTTCTTCTTCTTCTTCACTTCCTCCGTCGCTTTCATCCCTCTTTCTTAACATTTCCTACTATTTTGGTATAAAACTTAGAACATAAATAAATTGGTGGATTAATAATGGAGTACATGATCAACAAGTTGAACGATAATAATAGTAGCCCCATTATAGGATGATACGACTTTTCCAAAATATAAACTCAATGCTCCTATACTTGGGATAGACAAAGTGCTTTCAAACCCTGCAACCACACGGGAAGACTAATACGGGGGTGATTTCTCGGAAAGCCCTTTCGACGCTCAAGTAAGTTTGAGAACGATGATAAAAAGATTAGACATGTTCATTTTAATCAAAGGCATATTTAACTTAACACGTAATTTCTAACGTATGACTATGATTTACAATTCAAACCACTTCAACACAATAATATATACCAAATAGTGTTGTGTGCCAAGTTTCGTGCAAAACAAACAATGTTTGAGCTACTTTATACGCAAAAGTTCCAAAAACACTTAAAAAACCCTTAAAATCGATACTTCACACGTAATTTCTAGCACACGACAATGATTTAAAATTCTAACCAATTCAACACAATAATATATACCAAATAGTGTTGTGTGCCATGTTTCCGGCAAAACAGACCCAGTTTCAGTTACTTTATGCGCAAAAGTGAGAAAAACGTTTAAAACCTTTAAAATCGCAACTTAACTCGAAGTTTCTAGCATATGACTATGATTTAAAATTAAAAACACTTCAAAACAATAATATATACTAAATAGCATTGGGTGCCAAGTTTCAAGCAAAACAAACCAAGTTTTAGCTACTTTATGCGCAAAAGTGCCAAAAACACTTAAAAAACCCTTAAAATCGAAACTTAACATGTAATTTCTGGCATATGACTATGATTTACAATCTAACCACTTCAATGCAATAATATATACCAAATACTATTGTGTGTCAAGTTTCGTGCAAAACAAACCAAGTTTGAGCTACTTGCTGCGCAAAAGTGCCAAAAACGCTTAAAAAACCCTTAAAATCGCAACTTTAACACGTAATTTCTAGCATATGACTATGATTTTCTATTCAAACCACTGCAACACATTAATGTATACCAAATAGTGTTGTGTGCCAAGTTTCAAGCAAAACAAACCAAGTTTGAGCTACTTTATGCGCAAAATTGGCAAAAACGCATAAAAACTCTTAAAATTGCAACTTAACATGTAATTTCTAACGTATGACTATGATTTACAATTAAAACCACTTCAACACAATAATATATACCAAATAGTGTTGTGTGCCAAGTTTCGTGCAAAACAAACAATGTTTGAACTACTTTATACGCAAAAGTTCCAAAAACGCTTAAAAAGCCTTTAAAATCGATACTTCACACGTAATTTCTAGCACACGACAATGATTTACAATTCTAACCAATTCAACACAATAATATATACCAAATAGTGTTGTGTGCCATGTTTCCGGCAAAACAGACCAAGTTTCAGTTACTTTATGCGCAAAAGTGAGAAAAACGTTTAAAACCTTTAAAATCGCGACTTAACTCGAAGTTTCTAGCATATGACTATGATTTACAATTCTAATCACTTCAAAACAATAATATATACTAAATAGTATTGTGTGCCAAGCTTCAAGCAAAACAAACCAAGTTTGAGCTACTTTATGCGCAAAAGTGCCAAAAACGCTTAAAAAACCCTTAAAATCGAAATTTAACATGTAATTTCTGGCATATGACTATGATTTACAATCTTACCACTTCAAAGCAATAATATATACCAAATACTGCTGTGTGTCAAGTTTCGTGCAAAACAAACCAAGTTTGAGCTACTTGATGCGCAAAAGTGCCAAAAACGCTTAAAAAACCCTTAAAATCGCAACTTTAACACGTAATTTCTAGCATATGACTATAATTTTCTGTTCAAACCACTTCAACACATTAATGTATACCAAATAGCATTGGGTGCCACGTTTAAAGCAAAACAAACCAAGTTTGAGCTACTTTATGCGCAAAAGTGCCAAAAACGCTTAAAAAACCCTTAAAATCGCAACATAACTCGAAGTTTCTAGCATATGACTATGATTTTCTATTCAAACCACTTCAACACATTAATGTATACCAAATAGCATTGGGTGCCAAGTTTCAAGCAAAACAAACCAAGTTTGAGCTACTTTATGCGCAAAATTGGCAAAAACGCTTAAAAACTCTTAAAATTGCAACTTAACACGTAATTTCTAACGTATGACAATGATTTACAATTCAAACCACTTCAACACAATAATATATACCAAATAGTGTTGTGTGCCAATTTTCGTGCAAAACAAACAATGTTTGAGCTACTTTATACGCAAAAGTTCCAAAAACGCATAAAAAACCCTTAAAATCGATACTTCACACGTAATTTCTAGCACATGACTATGATTTACAGTTCTAACCAATTCAACACAATAATATATACCAAATAGTGTTGTGTGCCATGTTTCCGGCAAAACAGACCAAGTTTCAGTTACTTTATGCGCAAAAGTGAGAAAAACGTTTAAAACCTTTAAAATCGCAACTTAACTCGAAGTTTCTAGCATATGACTATGATTTTCTATTCAAACCACTTCAACACATTAATGTATACCAAATAGCATTGGGTGCCAAGTTTCAAGCAAAACAAACCAAGTTTGAGCTACTTTATGCGCAAAAGTGCCAAAAACACTTAAAAAACCCTTAAAATCGAAACTTAACATGTACTTTCTGGCATATGACTATGATTTACAATCTAACCACTTCAATGCAATAATATATACCAAATACTGTTGTGTGTCAAGTTTCGTGCAAAACAAACCAAGTTTGAGCTACTTGATGCGCAAAAGTGCCAAAAACGCTTAAAAAACCCTTAAAATCGCAACTTTAACACGTAATTTCTAGCATACGACTATGATTTTCTATTCAAACCACTGCAACACATTAATGTATACCAAATAGTGTTGTGTGCCAAGTTTCAAGCAAAACAAACCAAGTTTGAGCTACTTTATGCGCAAAATTGGCAAAAACGCATAAAAACTCTTAAAATTGCAACTTAACATGTAATTTCTAACGTATGACTATGATTTACAATTCAAACCACTTCAACACAATAATATATACCAAATACTGTTGTGTGCCAAGTTTCGTGCAAAACAAACAATGTTTGAACTACTTTATACGTAAAAGTTCCAAAAACGCTTAAAAAACCCTTAAAATCGATACTTCACACGTAATTTCTAGCACACGACAATGATTTACAATTGTAACCAATTCAACACAATAATATATACCAAATAGTGTTGTGTGCCATGTTTCCGGCAAAACAGACCAAGTTTCAGTTACTTTATGCGCAAAAGTGAGAAAAACGTTTAAAACCTTTAAAATCGCAACTTAACTCGAAGTTTCTAGCATATGACTATGATTTACAATTCTAACCACTTCAAAACAATAATATATACTAAATAGTATTGTGTGCCAAGTTTCAAGCAAAACAAACCAAGTAAATAGCATTGGGTGCCAAGTTTCAAGCAAAACAAACCAAGTTTGTGCTACTTTATGCGCAAAAGTGCCAAAAACACTTAAAAAACCCTTAAAATCGAAACTTAACATGTAATTTCTGGCATATGACTATGATTTACAATCTAACCACTTCAATGCAATAATATATACCAAATACTGCTGTGTGTCAAGTTTCGTGCAAAACAAACCAAGTTTGAGCTACTTGATGCGCAAAAGTGCCAAAAACGCTTAAAAAACCCTTAAAATCGCAACTTTAACACGTAATTTCTAGCATATGACTATGATTTTCTATTCAAACCACTTCAACACGTTAATGTATACCAAATAGTGTTGTGTGCCAAGTTTCAAGCAAAACAAACCAAGTTTGAGCTACTTTATGCGCAAAATTGGCAAAAACGCATAAAAACTCTTAAAATTGCAACTTAACATGTAATTTCTAACGTATGACTATGATTTACAATTCAAACCACTTCAACACAATAATATATACCAAATACTGTTGTGTGCCAAGTTTCGTGCAAAACAAACAATGTTTGAACTACTTTATACGTAAAAGTTCCAAAAACGCTTAAAAAACCCTTAAAATCGATACTTCACACGTAATTTCTAGCACACGACAATGATTTACAATTGTAACCAATTCAACACAATAATATATACCAAATAGTGTTGTGTGCCATGTTTCCGGCAAAACAGACCAAGTTTCAGTTACTTTATGCGCAAAAGTGAGAAAAACGTTTAAAACCTTTAAAATCGCAACTTAACTCGAAGTTTCTAGCATATGACTATGATTTACAATTCTAACCACTTCAAAACAATAATATATACTAAATAGTATTGTGTGCCAAGTTTCAAGCAAAACAAACCAAGTAAATAGCATTGGGTGCCAAGTTTCAAGCAAAACAAACCAAGTTTGTGCTACTTTATGCGCAAAAGTGCCAAAAACACTTAAAAAACCCTTAAAATCGAAACTTAACATGTAATTTCTGGCATATGACTATGATTTACAATCTAACCACTTCAATGCAATAATATATACCAAATACTGCTGTGTGTCAAGTTTCGTGCAAAACAAACCAAGTTTGAGCTACTTGATGCGCAAAAGTGCCAAAAACGCTTAAAAAACCCTTAAAATCGCAACTTTAACACGTAATTTCTAGCATATGACTATGATTTTCTATTCAAACCACTTCAACACGTTAATGTATACCAAATAGTGTTGTGTGCCAAGTTTCAAGCAAAACAAACCAAGTTTGAGCTACTTTATGCGCAAAATTGGCAAAAACGCTTAAAAACTCTTAAAATTGCAACTTAACACGTAATTTCTAACGTATGACTATGATTTACAATTCAAACCACTTCAACACAATAATATATACCAAATAGTGTTGTGTGCCAAGTTTCGTGCAAAACAAACAATGTTTGAGCTACTTTATACGCAAAAGTTCAAAAAACGCTTAAAAAACCCTTAAAATCGATACTTCACACGTAATTTCTAGCACATGACTATGATTTACAGTTCTAACCAATTCAACACAATAATATATACCAAATAGTGTTGTGTGCCATGTTTCCGGCAAAACAGACCAAGTTTCAGTTACTTTATGCGCAAAAGTGAGAAAAACGTTTAAAACCTTTAAAATCGCAACTTAACTCGAAGTTTCTAGCATATGACTATGATTTTCTATTCAAACTACTTCAACACATTAATGTATACCAAATAGCATTGGGTGCCAAGTTTAAAGCAAAACAAACCAAGTTTGAGCTACTTTATGCGCAAAAGTGCCAAAAACACTTAAAAAACCCTTAAAATCGAAACTTAACATGTAATTTCTGGCATATGACTATGATTTACAATCTAACCACTTCAATGCAATAATATATACCAAATACTGTTGTGTGTCATGTTTCGTGCAAAACAAACCAAGTTTGAGCTACTTGATGCGCAAAAGTGCCAAAAACGCTTAAAAAACCCTTAAAATAGCAACTTTAACACGTAATTTCTAGCATATGACTATGATTTTCTATTCAAACCACTGAACACATTAATGTATACCAAATAGTGTTGTGTGCCAAGTTTCAAGCAAAACAAACCAAGTTTGAGCTACTTTATGCGCAAAATTGGCAAAAACGCATAAAAACTCTTAAAATTGCAACTTAACATGTAATTTCTAACGTATGACTATGATTTACAATTCAAACCACTTCAACACAATAATATATACCAAATACTGTTGTGTGCCAAGTTTCGTGCAAAACAAACAATGTTTGAACTACTTTATACGTAAAAGTTCCAAAAACGCTTAAAAAACCCTTAAAATCGATACTTCACACGTAATTTCTAGCACACGACAATGATTTACAATTGTAACCAATTCAACACAATAATATATACCAAATAGTGTTGTGTGCCATGTTTCCGGCAAAACAGACCAAGTTTCAGTTACTTTATGCGCAAAAGTGAGAAAAACGTTTAAAACCTTTAAAATCGCAACTTAACTCGAAGTTTCTAACATATGACTATGATTTACAATTCTAACCACTTCAAAACAATAATATATACTAAATAGTATTTTGTGCCAAGTTTCAAGCAAAACAAACCAAGTTTGAGCTACTTTATGCGCAAAAGTGCCAAAAACGCTTAAAAAACCCTTAAAATCGAAATTTAACATCTAATTTCTGGCATATGACTATGATTTACAATCTTACCACTTCAAAGCAATAATATATACCAAATACTGCTGTGTGTCAAGTTTCGTGCAAAACAAACCAAGTTTGAGCTACTTGATGCGCAAAAGTGCCAAAAACGCTTAAAAAACCCTTAAAATCGCAACTTTAACACGTAATTTCTAGCATATGACTATTATTTTCTATTAAAACCACTTCAACACATTAATGTATACCAAATAGCATTGGGTGCCAAGTTTCAAGCAAAACAAACCAAGTTTGTGCTACTTTATGCGCAAAAGTGCCAAAAACACTTAAAAAACCCTTAAAATCGAAACTTAACATGTAATTTCTGGCATATGACTATGATTTACAATCTAACCACTTCAATGCAATAATATATACCAAATACTGCTGTGTGTCAAGTTTCGTGCAAAACAAACCAAGTTTGAGCTACTTGATGCGCAAAAGTGCCAAAAACGCTTAAAAAACCCTTAAAATCGCAACTTTAACACGTAATTTCTAGCATATGACTATGATTTTCTATTCAAACCACTTCAACACGTTAATGTATACCAAATAGTGTTGTGTGCCAAGTTTCAAGCAAAACAAACCAAGTTTGAGCTACTTTATGCGCAAAATTGGCAAAAACGCTTAAAAACTCTTAAAATTGCAACTTAACACGTAATTTCTAACGTATGACTATGATTTACAATTCAAACCACTTCAACACAATAATATATACCAAATAGTGTTGTGTGCCAAGTTTCGTGCAAAACAAACAATGTTTGAGCTACTTTATACGCAAAAGTTCAAAAAACGCTTAAAAAACCCTTAAAATCGATACTTCACATGTAATTTCTAGCACATGACTATGATTTACAGTTCTAACCAATTCAACACAATAATATATACCAAATAGTGTTGTGTGCCATGTTTCCGGCAAAATAGACCAAGTTTCAGTTACTTTATGCGCAAAAGTGAGAAAAACGTTTAAAACCTTTAAAATCGCAACTTAACTCGAAGTTTCTAGCATATGAATATGATTTTCTATTCAAACCACTTCAACACATTAATGTATACCAAATAGCATTGGGTGCCAAGTTTAAAGCAAAACAAGCCAAGTTTGAGCTACTTTATGCTCAAAAGTGCCAAAAACACTTAAAAAACCCTTAAAATCGAAACTTAACATGTAATTTCTGGCATATGACTATGATTTACAATCTAACCACTTCAATGCAATAATATATACCAAATACTGTTGTGTGTCATGTTTCGTGCAAAACAAACCAAGTTTGAGCTACTTGATGCGCAAAAGTGCCAAAAACGCTTAAAAAACCCTTAAAATCGCAACTTCAACACGTAATTTCTAGCATATGACTATGATTTTCTATTCAAACCACTGAACACATTAATGTATACCAAATAGTGTTGTGTGCCAAGTTTCAAGCAAAACAAACCAAGTTTGAGCTACTTTATGCGCAAAATTGGCAAAAACGCATAAAAACTCTTAAAATTGCAACTTAAAATGTAATTTCTAACGTATGACTATGATTTACAATTCAAACCACTTCAACACAATAATATATACCAAATACTGTTGTGTGCCAAGTTTCGTGCAAAACAAACAATGTTTGAACTACTTTATACGCAAAAGTTCCAAAAACGCTTAAAAAACCCTTAAAATCGATACTTCACACGTAATTTCTAGCACACGACAATGATTTACAATTGTAACCAATTCAACACAATAATATATACCAAATAGTGTTGTGTGCCATGTTTCCGGCAAAACAGACCAAGTTTCAGTTACTTTATGCGCAAAAGTGAGAAAAACGTTTAAAACCTTTAAAATCGCAACTTAACTCGAAGTTTCTAGCATATGACTATGATTTACAATTCTAACCACTTCAAAACAATAATATATACTAAATAGTATTGTGTGCCAAGTTTCAAGCAAAACAAACCAAGTTTGAGCTACTTTATGCGCAAAAGTGCCAAAAACGCTTAAAAAACCCTTAAAATCGAAATTTAACATCTAATTTCTGGCATATGACTATGATTTACAATCTTACCACTTCAAAGCAATAATATATACCAAATACTGCTGTGTGTCAAGTTTCGTGCAAAACAAACCAAGTTTGAGCTACTTGATGCGCAAAAGTGCCAAAAACGCTTAAAAAACCCTTAAAGTCGCAACTTTAACACGTAATTTCTAGCATATGACTATAATTTTCTGTTCAAACCACGTCAACACATTAATGTATACCAAATAGCATTGGGTGCCAAGTTTCAAGCAAAACAAACCAAGTTTGTGCTACTTTATGCGCAAAAGTGCCAAAAACACTTAAAAAACCCTTAAAATCGAAACTTAACATGTAATTTCTGGCATATGACTATGATTTACAATCTAACCACTTCAATGCAATAATATATACCAAATACTGCTGTGTGTCAAGTTTCGTGCAAAACAAACCAAGTTTGAGCTACTTGATGCGCAAAAGTGCCAAAAACGCTTAAAAAACCTTTAAAATCGCAACTTTAACACGTAATTTCTAGCATATGACTATGATTTTCTATTCAAACCACTTCAACACGTTAATGTATACCAAATAGTGTTGTGTGCCAAGTTTCAAGCAAAACAAACCAAGTTTGAGCTACTTTATGCGCAAAATTGGCAAAAACGCTTAAAAACTCTTAAAATTGCAACTTAACACGTAATTTCTAACGTATGACTATGATTTACAATTCAAACCACTTCAACACAATAATATATACCAAATAGTGTTGTGTGCCAAGTTTCGTGCAAAACAAACAATGTTTGAGCTACTTTATACGCAAAAGTTCAAAAAACGCTTAAAAAACCCTTAAAATCGATACTTCACACGTAATTTCTAGCACATGACTATGATTTACAGTTCTAACCAATTCAACACAATAATATATACCAAATAGTGTTGTGTGCCATGTTTCCGGCAAAACAGACCAAGTTTCAGTTACTTTATGCGCAAAAGTGAGAAAAACGTTTAAAACCTTTAAAATCGCAACTTAACTCGAAGTTTCTAGCATATGACTATGATTTTCTATTCAAACCACTTCAACACATTAATGTATACCAAATAGCATTGGGTGCCAAGTTTAAAGCAAAACAAACCAAGTTTGAGCTACTTTATGCGCAAAAGTGCCAAAAACACTTAAAAAACCCTTAAAATCGAAACTTAACATGTAATTTCTGGCATATGACTATGATTTACAATCTAACCACTTCAATGCAATAATATATACCAAATACTGTTGTGTGTCATGTTTCGTGCAAAACAAACCAAGTTTGAGCTACTTGATGCGCAAAAGTGCCAAAAACGCTTAAAAAACCCTTAAAATAGCAACTTTAACACGTAATTTCTAGCATATGACTATGATTTTCTATTCAAACCACTGAACACATTAATGTATACCAAATAGTGTTGTGTGCCAAGTTTCAAGCAAAACAAACCAAGTTTGAGCTACTTTATGCGCAAAATTGGCAAAAACGCATAAAAACTCTTAAAATTGCAACTTAACATGTAATTTCTAACGTATGACTATGATTTACAATTCAAACCACTTCAACACAATAATATATACCAAATACTGTTGTGTGCCAAGTTTCGTGCAAAACAAACAATGTTTGAACTACTTTATACGTAAAAGTTCCAAAAACGCTTAAAAAACCCTTAAAATCGATACTTCACACGTAATTTCTAGCACACGACAATGATTTACAATTGTAACCAATTCAACACAATAATATATACCAAATAGTGTTGTGTGCCATGTTTCCGGCAAAACAGACCATGTTTCAGTTACTTTATGCGCAAAAGTGAGAAAAACGTTTAAAACCTTTAAAATCGCAACTTAACTCGAAGTTTCTAACATATGACTATGATTTACAATTCCAACCACTTCAAAACAATAATATATACTAAATAGTATTGTGTGCCAAGTTTCAAGCAAAACAAACCAAGTTTGAGCTACTTTATGCGCAAAAGTGCCAAAAACGCTTAAAAAACCCTTAAAATCGAAATTTAACATCTAATTTCTGGCATATGACTATGATTTACAATCTTACCACTTCAAAGCAATAATATATACCAAATACTGCTGTGTGTCAAGTTTCGTGCAAAACAAACCAAGTTTGAGCTACTTGATGCGCAAAAGTGCCAAAAACGCTTAAAAAACCCTTAAAATCGCAACTTTAACACGTAATTTCTAGCATATGACTATAATTTTCTGTTCAAACCACTTCAACACATTAATGTATACCAAATAGCATTGGGTGCCAAGTTTCAAGCAAAACAAACCAAGTTTGTGCTACTTTATGCGCAAAAGTGCCAAAAACACTTAAAAAACCCTTAAAATCGAAACTTAACATGTAATTTCTGGCATATGACTATGATTTACAATCTAACCACTTCAATGCAATAATATATACCAAATACTGCTGTGTGTCAAGTTTCGTGCAAAACAAACCAAGTTTGAGCTACTTGATGCGCAAAAGTGCCAAAAACGCTTAAAAAACCTTTAAAATCGCAACTTTAACACGTAATTTCTAGCATATGACTATGATTTTCTATTCAAACCACTTCAACACGTTAATGTATACCAAATAGTGTTGTGTGCCAAGTTTCAAGCAAAACAAACCAAGTTTGAGCTACTTTATGCGCAAAATTGGCAAAAACGCTTAAAAACTCTTAAAATTGCAACTTAACACGTAATTTCTAACGTATGACTATGATTTACAATTCAAACCACTTCAACACAATAATATATACCAAATAGTGTTGTGTGCCAAGTTTCGTGCAAAACAAACAATGTTTGAGCTACTTTATACGCAAAAGTTCAAAAAACGCTTAAAAAACCCTTAAAATCGATACTTCACACGTAATTTCTAGCACATGACTATGATTTACAGTTCTAACCAATTCAACACAATAATATATACCAAATAGTGTTGTGTGCCATGTTTCCGGCAAAACAGACCAAGTTTCAGTTACTTTATGCGCAAAAGTGAGAAAAACGTTTAAAACCTTTAAAATCGCAACTTAACTCGAAGTTTCTAGCATATGACTATGATTTTCTATTCAATATACTTCAACACATTAATGTATACCAAATAGCATTGGGTGCCAAGTTTAAAGCAAAACAAACCAAGTTTGAGCTACTTTATGCGCAAAAGTGACAAAAACACTTAAAAAACCCTTAAAATCGAAACTTAACATGTAATTTCTGGCATATGACTATGATTTACAATCTAACCACTTTAATGCAATAATATATACCAAATACTGTTGTGTGTCATGTTTCGTGCAAAACAAACCAAGTTTGAGCTACTTGATGCGCAAAAGTGCCAAAAACGCTTAAAAAACCCTTAAAATAGCAACTTTAACACGTAATTTCTAGCATATGACTATGATTTTCTATTCAAACCACTGAACACATTAATGTATACCAAATAGTGTTGTGTGCCAAGTTTCAAGCAAAACAAACCAAGTTTGAGCTACTTTATGCGCAAAATTGGCAAAAACGCATAAAAACTCTTAAAATTGCAACTTAACATGTAATTTCTAACGTATGACTATGATTTACAATTCAAACCACTTCAACACAATAATATATACCAAATACTGTTGTGTGCCAAGTTTCGTGCAAAACAAACAATGTTTGAACTACTTTATACGTAAAAGTTCCAAAAACGCTTAAAAAACCCTTAAAATCGATACTTCACACGTAATTTCTAGCACACGACAATGATTTACAATTGTAACCAATTCAACACAATAATATATACCAAATAGTGTTGTGTGCCATGTTTCCGGCAAAACAGACCAAGTTTCAGTTACTTTATGCGCAAAAGTGAGAAAAACGTTTAAAACCTTTAAAATCGCAACTTAACTCGAAGTTTCTAGCATATGACTATGATTTACAATTCTAACCACTTCAAAACAATAATATATACTAAATAGTATTGTGTGCCAAGTTTCAAGCAAAACAAACCAAGTAAATAGCATTGGGTGCCAAGTTTCAAGCAAAACAAACCAAGTTTGTGCTACTTTATGCGCAAAAGTGCCAAAAACACTTAAAAAACCCTTAAAATCGAAACTTAACATGTAATTTCTGGCATATGACTATGATTTACAATCTAACCACTTCAATGCAATAATATATACCAAATACTGCTGTGTGTCAAGTTTCGTGCAAAACAAACCAAGTTTGAGCTACTTGATGCGCAAAAGTGCCAAAAACGCTTAAAAAACCCTTAAAATCGCAACTTTAACACGTAATTTCTAGCATATGACTATGATTTTCTATTCAAACCACTTCAACACGTTAATGTATACCAAATAGTGTTGTGTGCCAAGTTTCAAGCAAAACAAACCAAGTTTGAGCTACTTTATGCGCAAAATTGGCAAAAACGCTTAAAAACTCTTAAAATTGCAACTTAACACGTAATTTCTAACGTATGACTATGATTTACAATTCAAACCACTTCAACACAATAATATATACCAAATAGTGTTGTGTGCCAAGTTTCGTGCAAAACAAACAATGTTTGAGCTACTTTATACGCAAAAGTTCAAAAAACGCTTAAAAAACCCTTAAAATCGATACTTCACACGTAATTTCTAGCACATGACTATGATTTACAGTTCTAACCAATTCAACACAATAATATATACCAAATAGTGTTGTGTGCCATGTTTCCGGCAAAACAGACCAAGTTTCAGTTACTTTATGCGCAAAAGTGAGAAAAACGTTTAAAACCTTTAAAATCGCAACTTAACTCGAAGTTTCTAGCATATGACTATGATTTTCTATTCAAACCACTTCAACACATTAATGTATACCAAATAGCATTGGGTGCCAAGTTTAAAGCAAAACAAACCAAGTTTGAGCTACTTTATGCGCAAAAGTGACAAAAACACTTAAAAAACCCTTAAAATCGAAACTTAACATGTAATTTCTGGCATATGACTATGATTTACAATCTAACCACTTTAATGCAATAATATATACCAAATACTGTTGTGTGTCATGTTTCGTGCAAAACAAACCAAGTTTGAGCTACTTGATGCGCAAAAGTGCCAAAAACGCTTAAAAAACCCTTAAAATAGCAACTTTAACACGTAATTTCTAGCATATGACTATGATTTTCTATTCAAACCACTGAACACATTAATGTATACCAAATAGTGTTGTGTGCCAAGTTTCAAGCAAAACAAACCAAGTTTGAGCTACTTTATGCGCAAAATTGGCAAAAACGCATAAAAACTCTTAAAATTGCAACTTAACATGTAATTTCTAACGTATGACTATGATTTACAATTCAAACCACTTCAACACAATAATATATACCAAATACTGTTGTGTGCCAAGTTTCGTGCAAAACAAACAATGTTTGAACTACTTTATACGTAAAAGTTCCAAAAACGCTTAAAAAACCCTTAAAATCGATACTTCACACGTAATTTCTAGCACACGACAATGATTTACAATTGTAACCAATTCAACACAATAATATATACCAAATAGTGTTGTGTGCCATGTTTCCGGCAAAACAGACCAAGTTTCAGTTACTTTATGCGCAAAAGTGAGAAAAACGTTTAAAACCTTTAAAATCGCAACTTAACTCGAAGTTTCTAACATATGACTATGATTTACAATTCCAACCACTTCAAAACAATAATATATACTAAATAGTATTGTGTGCCAAGTTTCAAGCAAAACAAACCAAGTTTGAGCTACTTTATGCGCAAAAGTGCCAAAAACGCTTAAAAAACCCTTAAAATCGAAATTTAACATCTAATTTCTGGCATATGACTATGATTTACAATCTTACCACTTCAAAGCAATAATATATACCAAATACTGCTGTGTGTCAAGTTTCGTGCAAAACAAACCAAGTTTGAGCTACTTGATGCGCAAAAGTGCCAAAAACGCTTAAAAAACCCTTAAAATCGCAACTTTAACACGTAATTTCTAGCATATGACTATTATTTTCTATTCAAACCACTTCAACACATTAATGTATACCAAATAGCATTGGGTGCCAAGTTTCAAGCAAAACAAACCAAGTTTGTGCTACTTTATGCGCAAAAGTGCCAAAAACACTTAAAAAACCCTTAAAATCGAAACTTAACATGTAATTTCTGGCATATGACTATGATTTACAATCTAACCACTTCAATGCAATAATATATACCAAATACTACTGTGTGTCATGTTTCGTGCAAAACAAACCAAGTTTGAGCTACTTGATGCGCAAAAGTGCCAAAAACGCTTAAAAAACCCTTAAAATCGCAACTTTAACACGTAATTTCTAGCATATGACTATGATTTTCTATTCAAACCACTTCAACACGTTAATATATACCAAATAGTGTTGTGTGCCAAGTTTCAAGCAAAACAAACCAAGTTTGAGCTACTTTATGCGCAAAATTGGCAAAAACGCTTAAAAACTCTTAAAATTGCAACTTAACACGTAATTTCTAACGTATGACTATGATTTACAATTCAAACCACTTCAACACAATAATATATACCAAATAGTGTTGTGTGCCAAGTTTCGTGCAAAACAAACAATGTTTGAGCTACTTTATACGCAAAAGTTCAAAAAACGCTTAAAAAACCCTTAAAATCGATACTTCACATGTAATTTCTAGCACATGACTATGATTTACAGTTCTAACCAATTCAACACAATAATATATACCAAATAGTGTTGTGTGCCATGTTTCCGGCAAAATAGACCAAGTTTCAGTTACTTTATGCGCAAAAGTGAGAAAAACGTTTAAAACCTTTAAAATCGCAACTTAACTCGAAGTTTCTAGCATATGACTATGATTTTCTATTCAAACCACTTCAACACATTAATGTATACCAAATACCATTGGGTGCCAAGTTTAAAGCAAAACAAACCAAGTTTGAGCTACTTTATGCTCAAAAGTGCCAAAAACACTTAAAAAACCCTTAAAATCGAAACTTAACATGTAATTTCTGGCATATGACTATGATTTACAATCTAACCACTTCAATGCAATAATATATACCAAATACTGTTGTGTGTCATGTTTCGTGCAAAACAAACCAAGTTTGAGCTACTTGATGCGCAAAAGTGCCAAAAACGCTTAAAAAACCCTTAAAATCGCAACTTCAACACGTAATTTCTAGCATATGACTATGATTTTCTATTCAAACCACTGAACACATTAATGTATACCAAATAGTGTTGTGTGCCAAGTTTCAAGCAAAACAAACCAAGTTTGAGCTACTTTATGCGCAAAATTGGCAAAAACGCATAAAAACTCTTAAAATTGCAACTTAAAATGTAATTTCTACCGTATGACTATGATTTACAATTCAAACCACTTCAACTCAATAATATATACCAAATACTGTTGTGTGCCAAGTTTCGTGCAAAACAAACAATGTTTGAACTACTTTATACGCAAAAGTTCCAAAAACGCTTAAAAAACCCTTAAAATCGATACTTCACACGTAATTTCTAGCACACGACAATGATTTACAATTGTAACCAATTAAACACAATAATATATACCAAATAGTGTTGTGTGCCATGTTTCCGGCAAAACAGACCAAGTTTCAGTTACTTTATGCGCAAAAGTGAGAAAAACGTTTAAAACCTTTAAAATCGCAACTTAACTCGAAGTTTCTAGCATATGACTATGATTTACAATTCTAACCATTTCAAAACAATAATATATACTAAATAGTATTGTGTGCCAAGTTTCAAGCAAAACAAACCAAGTTTGAGCTACTTTATGCGCAAAAGTGCCAAAAATGCTTAAAAAACCCTTAAAATCGAAATTTAACATCTAATTTCTGGCATATGACTATGATTTACAATCTTACCACTTCAAAGCAATAATATATACCAAATACTGCTGTGTGTCAAGTTTCGTGAAAAACAAACCAAGTTTGAGTTACTTGATGCGCAAAAGTGCCAAAAACGCTTAAAAAACACTTAAAATCGCAACTTTAACACGTAATTTCTAGCATATGACTATGATTTTCTATTCAAACCACTTCAAAACAATAATATATACTAAATAGTGTTGTGTGCTAAGTTTCAAGCAAAACAAACCAAGTTTGAGCTACTTTATGCGCAAAAGTGCCAAAAACGCTTAAAAAACCCTTAAAATCGAAATTTAACATGTAATTTCTGGCATATGACTATGATTTACATTCTAACCACTTCAAAGCAATAATATATACCAAATACTGCTGTGTGTCAAGTTTCGTGCAAAACAAACCAAGTTTGAGCTACTTGATGCGCAAAAGTGCCAAAAACGCTTAAAAAACCCTTAAAATCGTAACTTTAACACGTAATTTCTAGCATATGACTATGACTTTCTATTCAAACCACTGCAACACATTAATGTATACCAAACAGTGTTGTGTGCCAAGTTTCAAGCAAAACAAACCAAGTTTGAGCTACTTTATGCGCAAAAGTGCCAAAAACACTTAAAAAACCCTTACAATGGAAACTTAACATGTAATTTCTGGCATATGACTATGATTTACAATCTAACCACTTCAATGCAATAATATATACCAAATACTGCTGTGTGTCAAGTTTCGTGCAAAACAAACCAAGTTTGAGCTACTTGATGCGCAAAAGTGCCAAAAACGCATAAAAAACACTTAAAATCGCAACTTTAACACGTAATTTCTAGCATATGACTATGATTTTCTATTGAAACCACTTCAACACATTAATGTATACCAAATAGTGTTGTGTGCCAAGTTTCAAGCAAAACAAACCAAGTTTGAGCTACTTTATGCGCAAAATTGGCAAAAACGCTTAAAAACTCTTAAAATTGCAACTTAACACGTAATTTCTAACGTATGACTATGATTTACAATTCAAACCACTTCAACACAATAATATATACCAAATAGTCTTGTGTGCCAAGTTTCGTGCAAAACAAACAATGTTTGACATACTTTATACGTAAAAGTTCCAAAAACGCTTAAAAAACCCTTAAAATCGATACTTCACACGTAATTTCTAGCACATGACTATGATTTACAATTCTAACCAATTCAACACAATAATATATACCAAAAAGTGTTGTGTGCCATGTTTCCGGCAAAACAGACCAAGTTTCAGTTACTTTATGCGCAAAAGTGATAAAAACGTTTAAAACCTTTAAAATCGCAACTTAACTCGAAGTTTCTAGCATATGACTATGATTTAAAATTCTAAACACTTCAAAACAATAATATATACTAAATAGCATTGGGTGCCAAGTTTCTAGCAAAACAAACCAAGTTTTAGCTACTTTATGCGCAAAAGTGCCAAAAACGCTTAAAAAACCCTTAAAATCGAAATTTAACATATAATTTTTGGCATATGACTATGATTTACAATCTAACCACCTCAAAGCAATAATATATACCAAATACTTCTGTGTGTCAAGTTTCGTGCAAAACAAACCAAGTTTGAGCTACTTGATGCGCAAAAGTGCCAAAAACGCTTATCAAACCCTTAAAATCGCAACTTTAACACGTAATTTCTAGCATATGACTATGATTTTCTATTCAAACCACTTCAACACATTAATGTATACCAAATAGTGTTGTGTGCCAAGTTTCAAGCAAAACAAACCAAGTTTGAGCTACTTTATGCGCAAAATTGGCAAAAACGCTTAAAAACTCTTAAAATTGCAACTTAACACGTAATTTCTAATGTATGACTATGATTTACAATTCAAACCACTTCAACACAATGATATATACCAAATAGTGTTGTGTGCCAAGTTTCGTGAAAAACAAACAATGTTTGAGCTACTTTATACGCAAAAGTTCCAAAAACGCTTTAAAAACCCTTAAAATCGATACTTCACACGTAATTTCTAGCACACGACAATGATTTACAATTCTAACCAATTCAACACAATAATATATACCAAATAGTGTTGTATGCCATGTTTCCGGCAAAACAGACCAAGTTTCAGTTACTTTATGCGCAAAAGTGAGAAAAACGTTTAAAACCTTTAAAATCGCAACTTAACTCGAAGTTTCTAGCATATGACTATGATTTACAATTCTAATCACTTCAAAACAATAATATATACTAAATAGCATTGTATGCAAAGTTTCAAGCAAAACAAACCAAGTTTGAGCTACTTTATGCGCAAAAGTGCCAAAAACGCTTAAAAAATGCTTAAAATCGAAATTTAACATGTAATTTCAGTCATATGACTATGATTTACAATCTAACCACTTCTAAGCAATAATATATACCAAATACTGCTGTGTGTCAAGTTTCGTGCAAAACAAACCAAGTTTGAGCTACTTGATGCGCAAAAGTGCCAAAAACGCTTAAAAAACCCTTAAAATCGCAACTTTAACACGTAATTTCTAGCATATGACTATGATTTTCTATTCAAACCACTTCAACACATTAATGTATACCAAATAGTGTTGTGTGCCAAGTTTCAAGCAAAACAAACCAAATTTGAGCTACTTTATGCGCAACATTGGCAAAAACGCTTAAAAACTCGTAAAAGTGCAACTTAACACGTAATTTCTAACGTATGACTATGATTTACAATTCAAACCACTTCAACACAATAATATATACCAAATAGTGTTGTGTGCCAAGTTTCGTGCAAAACAAACCAAGTTTGAGCTACTTAACGCGCAAAAGTGCCTAAAACGCTTAAAAAACCCTTAAAATTGCAACTTAACACGTAATTTCTAACGTATGACTATGATTTACAATTCAAACCACTTCAACACAATAATATATACCAAATAGTGTTGTGTGCCATGTTTCGTGCAAAACAAACCAAGTTTGAGCTACTTAACGCGCAAAAGTGCCTAAAACGCTTAAAAAATCCTTAAAATCGCAATTTAACACGTAATTTCTAGCATAAGACTATGTTTTTCAATTCTAACCACTTCAATACAATAATTTATACCAAATAGTGTTGTGTGCCAAGTTTCAAGCAAAACAAACCAAGTTTGAGCTATTTTATGCGCAAAATTGGCAAAAACGCTTAAAAACTCGTAAAATTGCTACTTAACACGTAATTTCTAACGTATGACTATGATTTACAATTCAAACCACTT
The DNA here is from genome assembly GCF_026212465.1 of Amaranthus tricolor. Taxonomy (NCBI): domain Eukaryota; kingdom Viridiplantae; phylum Streptophyta; class Magnoliopsida; order Caryophyllales; family Amaranthaceae; genus Amaranthus; species Amaranthus tricolor. Next base: position 4,639,729 of record NC_080055.1, read on the forward strand.
CAACACAATAATATATACCAAATAGTGTTGTGTGCCATGTTTCGTGCAAAACAAACCAAGTTTGAGCTACTTTATACGCAAAAGTGCCAAAAACACTTAAAGAACCCTGAAAATCGTTTCTTAACACGTAATTTCTAGCATATGACTATGATTTACAATTCTAACCACTTCAACACAATAATATATACGAAATAGTGTTGCGTGCCAAGTTTCATGCTAAACAAACCAAGTTTGAGCTACTTTAAGCGCAAAAGTGCCAAAAACGCTTAAAAAACCCATAAAATTGCAACATAGCTCGTAATTTCTAGCATATGACTATGGTTTTAAATTCAAACCACTTCAACACAATAATTTATACCAAATAGTGTTATGTTCCAAGATTCTTGCAAAACAAACCAAGTTTGAGGTACTTGATGCGCAAAAGTGCCAAAAACGCTTTAAAAACTCTTAAAATCGCAACTTAACACGTAATTTCTAGCATATGACTATGATTTACAATTCTAACCAATTCAACACAATAATACATACCAAATAGTGTTGTGTGCCATGTTTCGGGTAAAACAGACCAAGTTTCAATTACATTATGCGCAAAAGTGAGAAAAATGCTTAAAACCTTTAAAATCGCAACTTAACTCGTAGTTTCTAGCATATGACTATGATTTACAATTCTAACCACTTCAAAACAATAATACATACTAAATAGCGTTGTGTGCAAAGTTTCAAGCATAACAAACCAAGTTTGAGCTACTTTAAGCGCAAAAGTGCAGAAAACGCTTAAAAACGCTTAAAATTGCAACTTAACATGTAATTGATAGCATATGATTATGATTTTCAATTCTAAACACTTAAACAAAATAATATATACCAAATAGTGTTGTGTGCCAAGTTTCGTGCAAAACAAACCAAGTTTGAGCTACTTTAAGCGCAAAAGTTCCAAAAACGCTTAAAAAACCTTAACATCGCAACATTAACACGTAATTTCTAACGTATGACTATGATTTACAATTCAAACCACTTCAACACAATAATATATACCAAATAGTGTTGTGTGCCAAGTTTCGTGCAAAACAAACAATGTTTGAGCTACTTTATACGCAAAAGATACAAAAACGTTTAAAAAACCCTTAACATCGATTCCTCACACGTAATTTCTAGCACATGACTATGATTTACAATTCTAACCAATTCAACACAATAATATATACCAAATAGTGTTGTGTGCCATGTTTCCGGCAAAACAGACCAGGTTTCAGTTACTTTATGCGCAAAAGTGAGAAAAATGTTTAAAACCTTTAAAATCGCAACTTCATAACAATAATATATACTAAATAGCATATGACTATGATTTACAATTCTAAACACTTCATAACAATTATATATACTAAATAGCATTGTGTGCCAAGTTTCAAGCAAAACAAACCAAGTTTAAGCTACTTTATGCTCAAAAGTGCCAAAAACGCTTAAAAAACCCTTAAAATCGAAACTTAACATGTAATTTCTAGCATATGACTATGATTTACAATCTAACCACTTCAATGCAATAATATATACCAAATACTGCTGTGTGTCAAGTTTCGTGCAAAACAAACCAAGTTTGAGCTACTTGATGCGCAAAAGTGCCAAAAACGCTTAAAAAACCCTTAAAATCGCAACTTTAACACATAATTTCTAGCATATGACTATGATTTTCTATTCAAACCACTTCAACACATTAATGTATACCAAATAGTGTTGTGTGCCATGTTTCAAGCAAAACAAATCAAGTTTGAGCTACTTTATGCGCAAAATTGGCAAAAACGCTTAAAAACTCTTAAAATTGCAACTTAACACGTAATTTCTAACGTATGACTATGATTTACAATTCAAACTACTTCAACACAATAATATATACCAAATAGTGTTGTGTTCCAAGTTTCGTACAAAACAAACTATGTTTGAGCTGCTTTATGCACTAAAGTGCTAAAAACACTTAAAACCCTTAAAATCGCAACTTAACACTTAATTTCTAGCATATGACTATGATTTACAATTCTAACCACTTCAACACAATACGAATCGTGTTGTGTGCCATGTGTCGTGCAAAACAAACCAAGTTTGAGCAACTCTATGCGTAAAAGTGCCAAAAACGCTTAAAAAACCCTTAATATCGAAACTTAACACGTAATTTCTGTCATATGACTATGATTTACAATCTACCCACTTCAATGAAATAATATATACCAAATACTTTTGTGTGACATGTTTCGTGCAAAACAATCCAAGTTTGAGCTACTTTATGCGCAAAAGTGCTTAAAACACTTAAAAAACCCTTAAAATCGAAACTTAACACGTAATTTCTAGCATATGACTATGATTTACAATTGTAACCACTTCAACACAATAATTTATACCAAATCGAGTTGTGTGCCATGTGTCCTGCAAAACAAAACAAGTTTGATCTACTCTATGCGTAAAAGTGCCAAAAATGCATAAAAAACCCTTAAAATCTAAACTTAACACGTAATTTCTTGCGTATGACTATGATTTAAAATCTAACCACTTCAATGCAATAATATATACCAAATACTGTTGTGTGCCATGTTTCGTGCAAAACAAACCAAGTTTGAGCTACTTAACGCGCAAAAGTGCCTAAAACGCTTAAAAAACCCTTAAAATCGCAACTTAACACGTAATTTCTAGCATAAGACTATGTTTTTCAATTCTAACTACTTCAATACAATAATATATACCAAATGGTGTTGTGTGCTAAGTTTCAAGCAAAACAAACCAAGTTTGAGCTACTTTATGCGCAAAATTGGCAAAAAACGCTTAAAAACTCGTAAAATTGCAACTTAACACGTAATTTCTAACGTATGACTATGATTTACAATTCAAACCACTTCAACACAATAATATATACCAAATAGTGTTGTGTGCCAAGTTTCGTGCAAAACAAACCAAGTTTGAGCTACTTAGCGCGCAAAAGTGCCTAAAACGCTTAAAAAACCCTTAAAATTGCAACTTAACACGTAATTTCTAACGTATGACTATGATTTACAATTCAAACCACTTCAACACAATAATATATACCAAATAGTGTTGTGTGCCATGTTTCGTGCAAAACAAACCAAGTTTGAGCTACTTAACGCGCAAAAGTGCCTAAAACGCTTAAAAAATCCTTAAAATCTCAACTTAACACGTAATTTCTAGCATAAGACTATGTTTTTCAATTCTAACCACTTCAATACAATAATTTATACCAAATAGTGTTGTGTGCCAAGTTTCAAGCAAAACAAACCAAGTTTGAGCTATTTTATGCGCAAAATTGGCAAAAACGCTTAAAAACTCGTAAAATTGCTACTTAACACGTAATTTCTAACGTATGACTATGATTTACAATTCAAACCACTTCAACACAATAATATATACCAAATAGTGTTGTGTGCCATGTTTCGTGCAAAACAAACCAAGTTTGAGCTACTTTATACGCAAAATTGCCAAAAACACTTAAAGAACCCTTAAAATCGTTTCTTAACACGTAATTTCTAGCATATGACTATGATTTACAATTCTAACCACTTCAACACAATAATATATACGAAATAGTGTTGCGTGCCAAGTTTCATGCTAAACAAACCAAGTTTGAGCTACTTTAAGCGCAAAAGTGCCAAAAACGCTTAAAAAACCCATAAAATTGCAACATAGCTCGTAATTTCTAGCATATGACTATGATTTTAAATTCAAACCACTTCAACACAATAATTTATACCAAATAGTGTTATGTTCCAAGATTCTTGCAAAACAAACCAAGTTTGAGGTACTTGATGCGCAAAAGTGCCAAAAACGCTTTAAAAACTCTTAAAATCGCAACTTAACACGTAATTTCTAGCATATGACTATGATTTACAATTCTAACCAATTCAACACAATAATACATACCAAATAGTGTTGTGTGCCATGTTTCGGGTAAAACAGACCAAGTTTCAATTACATTATGCGCAAAAGTGAGAAAAATGCTTAAAACCTTTAAAATCGCAACTTAACTCGTAGTTTCTAGCATATGACTATGATTTACAATTCTAACCACTTCAAAACAATAATACATACTAAATAACGTTGTGTGCAAAGTTTCAAGCATAACAAACCAAGTTTGAGCTACTTTAAGCGCAAAAGTGCAGAAAACGCTTAAAAACGCTTAAAATTGCAACTTAACATGTAATTGATAGCATATGATTATGATTTTCAATTCTAAACACTTAAACACAATAATATATACCAAATAGTGTTGTGTGCCAAGTTTCGTGCAAAACAAACCAAGTTTGAGCTACTTTATGCGCAAAAGTTCCAAAAACGCTTAAAAAACCTTAACATCGCAACATTAACACGTAATTTCTAACGTATGACTATGATTTACAATTCAAACCACTTCAGCACAATAATATATACCAAATAGTGTTGTGTGCCAAGTTTCGTGCAAAACAAACAATGTTTGAGCTACTTTATACGCAAAAGATACAAAAACGTTTAAAAAACCCTTAACATCGATTCTTCACACGTAATTTCTAGCACATGACTATGATTTACAATTCTAACCAATTCAACACAATAATATATACCAAATAGTGTTGTGTGCCATGTTTCCGGCAAAACAGACCAGGTTTCAGTTACTTTATGCGCAAAAGTGAGAAAAATGTTTAAAACCTTTAAAATCGCAACTTCATAACAATAATATATACTAAATAGCATATGACTATGATTTACAATTCTAAACACTTCATAACAATTATATATACTAAATAGCATTGTGTGCCAAGTTTCAAGCAAAACAAACCAAGTTTAAGCTACTTTATGCTCAAAAGTGCCAAAAACGCTTAAAAAACCCTTAAAATCGAAACTTAACATGTAATTTCTAGCATATGACTATGATTTACAATCTAACCACTTCAATGCAATAATATATACCAAATACTGCTGTGTGTCAAGTTTCGTGCAAAACAAACCAAGTTTGAGCTACTTGATGCGCAAAAGTGCCAAAAACGCTTAAAAAACCCTTAAAATCGCAACTTTAACACATAATTTCTAGCATATGACTATGATTTTCTATTCAAACCACTTCAACACATTAATGTATACCAAATAGTGTTGTGTGCCATGTTTCAAGCAAAACAAATCAAGTTTGAGCTACTTTATGCGCAAAATTGGCAAAAACGCTTAAAAACTCTTAAAATTGCAACTTAACACGTAATTTCTAACGTATGACTATGATTTACAATTCAAACTACTTCAACACAATAATATATACCAAATAGTGTTGTGTTCCAAGTTTCGTACAAAACAAACTATGTTTGAGCTGCTTTATGCACTAAAGTGCTAAAAACACTTAAAACCCTTAAAATCGCAACTTAACACTTAATTTCTAGCATATGACTATGATTTACAATTCTAACCACTTCAACACAATACGAATCGTGTTGTGTGCCATGTGTCGTGCAAAACAAACCAAGTTTGAGCAACTCTATGCGTAAAAGTGCCAAAAACGCTTAAAAAACCCTTAATATCGAAACTTAACACGTAATTTCTGTCATATGACTATGATTTACAATCTACCCACTTCAATGAAATAATATATACCAAATACTTTTGTGTGACATGTTTCGTGCAAAACAATCCAAGTTTGAGCTACTTTATGCGCAAAAGTGCTTAAAACACTTAAAAAACCCTTAAAATCGAAACTTAACACGTAATTTCTAGCATATGACTATGATTTACAATTGTAACCACTTCAACACAATAATTTATACCAAATCGAGTTGTGTGCCATGTGTCCTGCAAAACAAAACAAGTTTGATCTACTCTATGCATAAAAGTGCCAAAAATGCATAAAAAACCCTTAAAATCTAAACTTAACACGTAATTTCTTGCGTATGACTATGATTTAAAATCTAACCACTTCAATGCAATAATATATACCAAATACTGTTGTGTGCCATGTTTCGTGCAAAACAAACCAAGTTTGATCTACTTAACGCGCAAAAGTGCCTAAAACGCTTAAAAAACCCTTAAAATCGCAACTTAACACGTAATTTCTAGCATAAGACTATGTTTTTCAATTCTAACTACTTCAATACAATAATATATACCAAATGGTGTTGTGTGCTAAGATTCAAGCAAAACAAACCAAGTTTGAGCTACTTTATGCGCAAAATTGGCAAAAACGCTTAAAAACTCGTAAAATTGCAACTTAACACGTAATTTCTAACGTATGACTATGATTTACAATTCAAACCACTTCAACACAATAATATATACCAAATAGTGTTGTGTGCCAAGTTTCGTGCAAAACAAGCCAAGTTTGAGCTACTTAGCGCGCAAAAGTGCCTAAAACGCTTAAAAAACCCTTAAAATTGCAACTTAACACGTAATTTCTAACGTATGACTATGATTTACAATTCAAACCACTTCAACACAATAATATATACCAAATAGTGTTGTGTGCCGTGTTTCGTGCAAAACAAACCAAGTTTGAGCTACTTAACGCGCAAAAGTGCCTAAAACGCTTAAAAAATCCTTAAAATCGCAACTTAACACGTAATTTCTAGCATAAGACTATGTTTTTCAATTCTAACCACTTCAATACAATAATTTATACCAAATAGTGTTGTGTGCCAAGTTTCAAGCAAAACAAACCAAGTTTGAGCTATTTTATGCGCAAAATTGGCAAAAACGCTTAAAAACTCGTAAAATTGCTACTTAACATGTAATTTCTAACGTATGACTATGATTTACAATTCAAACCACTTCAACACAATAATATATACCAAATAGTGTTGTGTGCCATGTTTCGTGCAAAACAAACCAAGTTTGAGCTACTTTATACGCAAAAGTGCCAAAAACACTTAAAGAACCCTTAAAATCGTTTCTTAACACGTAATTTCTAGCATATGACTATGATTTACAATTCTAACCACTTCAACACAATAATATATACGAAATAGTGTTGCGTGCCAAGTTTCATGCTAAACAAACCAAGTTTGAGCTACTTTAAGCGCAAAAGTGCCAAAAACGCTTAAAAAACCCATAAAATTGCAACATAGCTCGTAATTTCTAGCATATGACTATGGTTTTAAATTCAAACCACTTCAACACAATAATTTATACCAAATAGTGTTATGTTCCAAGATTCTTGCAAAACAAACCAAGTTTGAGGTACTTGATGCGCAAAAGTGCCAAAAACGCTTTAAAAACTCTTAAAATCGCAACTTAACACGTAATTTCTAGCATATGACTATGATTTACAATTCTAACCAATTCAACACAATAATACATACCAAATAGTGTTGTGTGCCATGTTTCGGGTAAAACAGACCAAGTTTCAATTACATTATGCGCAAAAGTGAGAAAAATGCTTAAAACCTTTAAAATCGCAACTTAACTCGTAGTTTCTAGCATATGACTATGATTTACAATTCTAACCACTTCAAAACAATAATACATACTAAATAGCGTTGTGTGCAAAGTTTCAAGCATAACAAACCAAGTTTGAGCTACTTTAAGCGCAAAAGTGCAGAAAACGCTTAAAAACGCTTAAAATTGCAACTTAACATGTAATTGATAGCATATGATTATGATTTTCAATTCTAAACACTTAAACACAATAATATATACCAAATAGTGTTGTGTGCCAAGTTTCGTGCAAAACAAACCAAGTTTGAGCTACTTTATGCGCAAAAGTTCCAAAAACGCTTAAAAAACCTTAACATCGCAACATTAACACGTAATTTCTAACGTATGACTATGATTTACAATTCAAACCACTTCAACACAATAATATATACCAAATAGTGTTGTGTGCCAAGTTTCGTGCAAAACAAACAATGTTTGAGCTACTTTATACGCAAAAGATACAAAAACGTTTAAAAAACCCTTAACATCGATTCTTCACACGTAATTTCTAGCACATGACTATGATTTACAATTCTAACCAATTCAACACAATAATATATACCAAATAGTGTTTTGTGCCATGTTTCCGGCAAAACAGACCAGGTTTCAGTTACTTTATGCGCAAAAGTGAGAAAAATGTTTAAAACCTTTAAAATCGCAACTTCATAACAATAATATATACTAAATAGCATATGACTATGATTTACAATTCTAAACACTTCATAACAATTATATATACTAAATAGCATTGTGTGCCAAGTTTCAAGCAAAACAAACCAAGTTTAAGCTACTTTATGCTCAAAAGTGCCAAAAACGCTTAAAAAACCCTTAAAATCGAAACTTAACATGTAATTTCTAGCATATGACTATGATTTACAATCTAACCACTTCAATGCAATAATATATACCAAATACTGCTGTGTGTCAAGTTTCGTGCAAAACAAACCAAGTTTGAGCTACTTGATGCGCAAAAGTGCCAAAAACGCTTAAAAAACCCTTAAAATCGCAACTTTAACACATAATTTCTAGCATATGACTATGATTTTCTATTCAAACCACTTCAACACATTAATGTATACCAAATAGTGTTGTGTGCCATGTTTCAAGCAAAACAAATCAAGTTTGAGCTACTTTATGCGCAAAATTGGCAAAAACGCTTAAAATCTCTTAAAATTGCAACTTAACACGTAATTTCTAACGTATGACTATGATTTACAATTCAAACTACTTCAACACAATAATATATATACCAAATAGTGTTGTGTTCCAAGTTTCGTACAAAACAAACTATGTTTGAGCTGCTTTATGCACTAAAGTGCTAAAAACACTTAAAACCCTTAAAATCGCAACTTAACACTTAATTTCTAGCATATGACTATGATTTACAATTCTAACCACTTCAACACAATACGAATCGTGTTGTGTGCCATGTGTCGTGCAAAACAAACCAAGTTTGAGCAACTCTATGCGTAAAAGTGCCAAAAACGCTTAAAAAACCCTTAATATCAAAACTTAACACGTAATTTCTGTCATATGACTATGATTTACAATCTACCCACTTCAATGAAATAATATATACCAAATACTTTTGTGTGACATGTTTCGTGCAAAACAATCCAAGTTTGAGCTACTTTATGCGCAAAAGTGCTTAAAACACTTAAAAAACCCTTAAAATCGAAACTTAACACGTAATTTCTAGCATATGACTATGATTTACAATTGTAACCACTTCAACACAATAATTTATACCAAATCGAGTTGTGTGCCATGTGTCCTGCAAAACAAAACAAGTTTGATCTACTCTATGCGTAAAAGTGCCAAAAATGCATAAAAAACCCTTAAAATCTAAACTTAACACGTAATTTCTTGCGTATGACTATGATTTAAAATCTAACCACTTCAATGCAATAATATATACCAAATACTGTTGTGTGCCATGTTTCGTGCAAAACAAACCAAGTTTGATCTACTTAACGCGCAAAAGTGCCTAAAACGCTTAAAAAACCCTTAAAATCGCAACTTAACACGTAATTTCTAGCATAAGACTATGTTATTCAATTCTAACTACTTCAATACAATAATATATACCAAATGGTGTTGTGTGCTAAGTTTCAAGCAAAACAAACCAAGTTTGAGCTACTTTATGCGCAAAATTGGCAAAAACGCTTAAAAACTCGTAAAATTGCAACTTAACACGTAATTTCTAACGTATGACTATGATTTACAATTCAAACCACTTCAACACAATAATATATACCAAATAGTGTTGTGTGCCAAGTTTCGTGCAAAACAAACCAAGTTTGAGCTACTTAGCGCGCAAAAGTGCCTAAAACGCTTAAAAAACCCTTAAAATTGCAACTTAACACGTAATTTCTAACGTATGACTATGATTTACAATTCAAACCACTTCAACACAATAATATATACCAAATAGTGTTGTGTGCCATGTTTCGTGCAAAACAAACCAAGTTTGAGCTACTTAACGCGCAAAAGTGCCTAAAATGCTTAAAAAATCCTTAAAATCGCAACTTAACACGTAATTTCTAGCATAAGACTATGTTTTTCAATTCTAACCACTTCAATACAATAATTTATACCAAATAGTGTTGTGTGCCAAGTTTCAAGCAAAACAAACCAAGTTTGAGCTATTTTATGCGCAAAATTGGCAAAAACGCTTAAAAACTCGTAAAATTGCTACTTAACATGTAATTTCTAACGTATGACTATGATTTACAATTCAAACCACTTCAACACAATAATATATACCAAATAGTGTTGTGTGCCATGTTTCGTGCAAAACAAACCAAGTTTGAGCTACTTTATACGCAAAAGTGCCAAAAACACTTAAAGAACCCTTAAAATCGTTTCTTAACACGTAATTTCTAGCATATGACTATGATTTACAATTCTAACCACTTCAACACAATAATATATACGAAATAGTGTTGCGTGCCAAGTTTCATGCTAAACAAACCAAGTTTGAGCTACTTTAAGCGCAAAAGTGCCAAAAACGCTTAAAAAACCCATAAAATTGCAACATAGCTCGTAATTTCTAGCATATGACTATGGTTTTAAATTCAAACCACTTCAACACAATAATTTATACCAAATAGTGTTATGTTCCAAGATTCTTGCAAAACAAACCAAGTTTGAGGTACTTGATGCGCAAAAGTGCCAAAAACGCTTTAAAAACTCTTAAAATCGCAACTTAACACGTAATTTCTAGCATATGACTATGATTTACAATTCTAACCAATTCAACACAATAATACATACCAAATAGTGTTGTGTGCCATGTTTCGGGTAAAACAGACCAAGTTTCAATTACATTATGCGCAAAAGTGAGAAAAATGCTTAAAACCTTTAAAATCGCAACTTAACTCGTAGTTTCTAGCATATGACTATGATTGTCAATTCTAACCACTTCAACACAATACTATATACCAAAAGTGTTGTCTGTCAAGTTTTGTGCAAAACAAACTATGTTTGAGCTACTTTATGCGCAAAAGTTTCAAAAACGCTAAAAAAACCCTTAAAATCGAGACTTCACACGTAATCTCTAGCATATGATTATGATTTCAAATTCTAACCCCTTCAACACAATAATATAACCAAATAGTGTTGTGTGCAAAGTTTCGTGCAAAAATAAACCAAGTTTGAGCTACTTTAAGCGCAAAAGTGCAAAATAACGCTTAAAAAACCCTTAAAATCGGAACTTAACACGTAATTTCTAGCATATGATTATGATTTTCAATTCTAACCACTTCAACACAATAATGTATACTAAATAGTGTTGTGTGCCACGTTTCAAGCAAAACAAACCAAGTTTGAACTACTTTATGCGCAAAAGTGCCAAAAACGCTTAAAAACCCTTAAATTCGCAACTTAACACGTAATTTCTAGCAAATGACTATGATTGTCAATTCTAACCACTTCAACACAATACTATATACCAAAAGTGTTGTCTGTCAAGTTTTTTGCAAAACAAACCAAGTTTGAGCTACTTTATACGCAAAAATTTCAAAAACGCTAAAAAAAAACCCTTAAAATCGAGACTTCACACGTAATCTCTAGCATATGATTATGATTTCAAATTCTAACCCCTTCAACACAAAAATATAACCAAATAGTGTTGTGTGCCAAGTTTCGTGCAAAACAAACCAAGTTTGAGCTACTTTAAGCGCAAAAGTGCATAATCACGCTTAAAAAACCCTTAAAATCGCAACTTAACACGTAATTTCTAGCATACGATTATGATTTTCAATTCTAACCACTTCATTACAATAATATATACCAAATTCTGTTGTGTGCCAAATTTCGTGCAAAACAACCAAGTTTGAGCTACTTTATGCGCAAAAGTGCCAAAAACGCATAAAAACCTTTAAAATCGCAACTTAACACGTAATTTCTAGCATATGACTATGATTTTCAATTCTAACCACTTCAACACAATAATATATACCAAAAGTGTTATGTGTCAAATTTTGTGCAAAACAAACCAGTTTTGAGCTACTTTATGCGCAAAAGTTTCAAAAACGCTAAAAAAACCCTTAAAAACGAAACTTCACACGTAATCTCTGGAATATGATTATGATTTAAAATTCTAACCCCTTCAACACAATAATATAACCAAATAGTGTTGTGTGCAAAGTTTCATGCAAAACAAACCAAGTTTGAGCTACTCTAAGCGCAAAAGTGCAAAATAACGCTTAAAAAACCCTTAAAATCGGAACTTAACACTTAAATTCTAGCATATGATTATGATTTTCAATTCTAACCACTTCAACACAATAATGTATACTAAATAGTGTTGTGTGCCACGTTTCAAGCAAAACAAACCAAGTTTGAACTACTTTATGCGCAAAAGTGCCAAAAACGCTTAAAAACCCTTAAATTCGCAACTTAACACGTAATTTCTAGCAAATGACTATGATTGTCAATTCTAACCACTTCAACACAATACTATATACCAAAAGTGTTGTCTGTCAAGTTTTTTGCAAAACAAACCAAGTTTGAGCTACTTTATACGCAAAAATTTCAAAAACGCTAAAAAAAACCCTTAAAATCGAGACTTCACACGTAATCTCTAGCATATGATTATGATTTCAAATTCTAACCCCTTCAACACAAAAATATAACCAAATAGTGTTGTGTGCCAAGTTTCGTGCAAAACAAACCAAGTTTGAGCTACTTTAAGCGCAAAAGTGCATAATCACGCTTAAAAAACCCTTAAAATCGCAACTTAACACGTAATTTCTAGCATACGATTATGATTTTCAATTCTAACCACTTCATTACAATGATATATACCAAATTCTGTTGTGTGCCAAATTTCGTGCAAAACAACCAAGTTTGAGCTACTTTATGCGCAAAAGTGCCAAAAACGCATAAAAACCTTTAAAATCGCAACTTAACACGTAATTTCTAGCATATGACTATGATTTTCAATTCTAACCACTTCAACACAATAATATATACCAAAAGTGTTATGTGTCAAATTTTGTGCAAAACAAACCAGTTTTGAGCTACTTTATGCGCAAAAGTTTCAAAAACGCTAAAAAAAACCCTTAAAAACGAAACTTCACACGTAATCTCTGGAATATGATTATGATTTAAAATTCTAACCCCTTCAACACAATAATATAACCAAATAGTGTTGTGTGCAAAGTTTCATGCAAAACAAACCAAGTTTGAGCTACTCTAAGCGCAAAAGTGCAAAATAACGCTTAAAAAACCCTTAAAATCGGAACTTAACACTTAAATTCTAGCATATGATTATGATTTTCAATTCTAACCACTTCAACACAATAATGTATACTAAATAGTGTTGTGTGCCACGTTTCAAGCAAAACAAACCAAGTTTGAACTACTTTATGCGCAAAAGTGCCAAAAACGCTTAAAAACCCTTAAATTCGCAACTTAACACGTAATTTCTAGCATATGACTATGATTGTCAATTCTAACCACTTCAACACAATACTATATACCAAAAGTGTTGTCTGTCAAGTTTTTTGCAAAACAAACCAAGTTTGAGCTACTTTATACGCAAAAATTTCAAAAACGCTAAAAAAACCCTTAAAATCGAGACTTCACACGTAATCTCTAGCATATGATTATGATTTCAAATTCTAACCCCTTCAACACAAAAATATAACCAAATAGTGTTGTGTGCCAAGTTTCGTGCAAAACAAACCAAGTTTGAGCTACTTTAAGCGCAAAAGTGCATAATCACGCTTAAAAAACCCTTAAAATCGCAACTTAACACGTAATTTCTAGCATACGATTATGATTTTCAATTCTAACCACTTCATTACAATGATATATACCAAATTCTGTTGTGTGCCAAATTTCGTGCAAAACAACCAAGTTTGAGCTACTTTATGCGCAAAAGTGCCAAAAACGCATAAAAACCTTTAAAATCGCAACTTAACACGTAATTTCTAGCATATGACTATGATTTTCAATTCTAACCACTTCAACACAATAATATATACCAAAAGTGTTATGTGTCAAATTTTGTGCAAAACAAACCAGTTTTGAGCTACTTTATGCGCAAAAGTTTCAAAAACGCTAAAAAAACCCTTAAAAACGAAACTTCACACGTAATCTCTAGAATATGATTATGATTTAAAATTCTAACCCCTTCATCACAATAATATAACCAAATAGTGTTGTGTGCAAAGTTTCATGCAAAACAAACCAAGTTTGAGCTACTCTAAGCGCAAAAGTGCAAAATAACGCTTAAAAAACCCTTAAAATCGGAACTTAACACTTAAATTCTAGCATATGATTATGATTTTCAATTCTAACCACTTCAACACAATAATGTATACTAAATAGTGTTGTGTGCCACGTTTCAAGCAAAACAAACCAAGTTTGAACTACTTTATGCGCAAAAGTGCCAAAAACGCTTAAAAACCCTTAAATTCGCAACTTAACACGTAATTTCTAGCATATGACTATGATTTTCAATTCTAACCACTTCAACACAATAATATATACCAAAAGTGTTGTCTGTCAAGTTTTGTGCAAAACAAACTATGTTTGAGCTACTTTATGCGCAAAAGTTTCAAAAACGCTAAAAAAACCCTTAAAATCGAGACTTCACACGTAATCTCTAGCATATGATTATGATTTCAAATTCTAACCCCTTCAACACAATAATATAACCAAATAGTGTTGTGTGCAAAGTTTCGTGCAAAAATAAACCAAGTTTGAGCTACTTTAAGCGCAAAAGTGCAAAATAACGCTTAAAAAACCCTTAAAATCGGAACTTAACACGTAATTTCTAGCATATGATTATGATTTTCAATTCTAACCACTTCAACACAATAATGTATACTAAATAGTGTTGTGTGCCACGTTTCAAGCAAAACAAACCAAGTTTGAACTACTTTATGCGCAAAAGTGCCAAAAACGCTTAAAAACCCTTAAATTCGCAACTTAACACGTAATTTCTAGCAAATGACTATGATTGTCAATTCTAACATTTTCAACACAATACTATATACCAAAAGTGTTGTCTGTCAAGTTTTTTGCAAAACAAACCAAGTTTGAGCTACTTTATACGCAAAAATTTCAAAAACGCTAAAAAAAACCCTTAAAATCGAGACTTCACACGTAATCTCTAGCATATGATTATGATTTCAAATTCTAACCCCTTCAACACAAAAATATAACCAAATAGTGTTGTGTGCCAAGTTTCGTGCAAAACAAACCAAGTTTGAGCTACTTTAAGCGCAAAAGTGCATAATCACGCTTAAAAAACCCTTAAAATCGCAACTTAACACGTAATTTCTAGCATACGATTATGATTTTCAATTCTAACCACTTCATTACAATAATATATACCAAATTCTGTTGTGTGCCAAATTTCGTGCAAAACAACCAAGTTTGAGCTACTTTATGCGCAAAAGTGCCAAAAACGCATAAAAACCTTTAAAATCGCAACTTAACACGTAATTTCTAGCATATGACTATGATTTTCAATTCTAACCACTTCAACACAATAATATATACCAAAAGTGTTATGTGTCAAATTTTGTGCAAAACAAACCAGTTTTGAGCTACTTTATGCGCAAAAGTTTCAAAAACGCAAAAAAAACCCTTAAAAACGAAACTTCACACGTAATCTCTGGAATATGATTATGATTTAAAATTCTAACCCCTTCAACACAATAATATAACCAAATAGTGTTGTGTGCAAAGTTTCATGCAAAACAAACCAAGTTTGAGCTACTCTAAGCGCAAAAGTGCAAAATAACGCTTAAAAAACCCTTAAAATCGGAACTTAACACTTAAATTCTAGCATATGATTATGATTTTCAATTCTAACCACTTCAACACAATAATGTATACTAAATAGTGTTGTGTGCCACGTTTCAAGCAAAACAAACCAAGTTTGAACTACTTTATGCGCAAAAGTGCCAAAAACGCTTAAAAACCCTTAAATTCGCAACTTAACACGTAATTTCTAGCATATGACTATGATTGTCAATTCTAACCACTTCAACACAATACTATATACCAAAAGTGTTGTCTGTCAAGTTTTTTGCAAAACAAACCAAGTTTGAGCTACTTTATACGCAAAAATTTCAAAAACGCTAAAAAAACCCTTAAAATCGAGACTTCACACGTAATCTCTAGCATATGATTATGATTTCAAATTCTAACCCCTTCAACACAAAAATATAACCAAATAGTGTTGTGTGCCAAGTTTCGTGCAAAACAAACCAAGTTTGAGCTACTTTAAGCGAAAAAGTGCATAAGCACGCTTAAAAAACCCTTAAAATCGCAACTTAACACGTAATTTCTAGCATACGATTATGATTTTCAATTCTAACCACTTCATTACAATGATATATACCAAATTCTGTTGTGTGCCAAATTTCGTGCAAAACAACCAAGTTTGAGCTACTTTATGCGCAAAAGTGCCAAAAACGCATAAAAACCTTTAAAATCGCAACTTAACACGTAATTTCTAGCATATGACTATGATTTTCAATTCTAACCACTTCAACACAATAATATATACCAAAAGTGTTATGTGTCAAATTTTGTGCAAAACAAACCAGTTTTGAGCTACTTTATGCGCAAAAGTTTCAAAAACGCTAAAAAAACCCTTAAAAACGAAACTTCACACGTAATCTCTAGAATATGATTATGATTTAAAATTCTAACCCCTTCATCACAATAATATAACCAAATAGTGTTGTGTGCAAAGTTTCATGCAAAACAAACCAAGTTTGAGCTACTCTAAGCGCAAAAGTGCAAAATAACGCTTAAAAAACCCTTAAAATCGGAACTTAACACTTAAATTCTAGCATATGATTATGATTTTCAATTCTAACCACTTCAACACAATAATGTATACTAAATAGTGTTGTGTGCCACGTTTCAAGCAAAACAAACCAAGTTTGAACTACTTTATGCGCAAAAGTGCCAAAAACGCTTAAAAACCCTTAAATTCGCAACTTAACACGTAATTTCTAGCATATGACTATGATTTTCAATTCTAACCACTTCAACACAATAATATATACCAAAAGTGTTGTCTGTCAAGTTTTGTGCAAAACAAACTATGTTTGAGCTACTTTATGCGCAAAAGTTTCAAAAACGCTAAAAAAACCCTTAAAATCGAGACTTCACACGTAATCTCTAGCATATGATTATGATTTCAAATTCTAACCCCTTCAACACAATAATATAACCAAATAGTGTTGTGTGCAAAGTTTCGTGCAAAAATAAACCAAGTTTGAGCTACTTTAAGCGCAAAAGTGCAAAATAACGCTTTAAAAACCCTTAAAATCGGAACTTAACACGTAATTTCTAGCATATGATTATGATTTTCAATTCTAACCACTTCAACACAATAATGTATACTAAATAGTGTTGTGTGCCACGTTTCAAGCAAAACAAACCAAGTTTGAACTACTTTATGCGCAAAAGTGCCAAAAACGCTTAAAAACCCTTAAATTCGCAACTTAACACGTAATTTCTAGCATATGACTATGATTTTCAATTCTAACCACTTCAACACAATAATATATACCAAAAGTGTTGTCTGTCAAGTTTTGTGCAAAACAAACTATGTTTGAGCTACTTTATGCGCAAAAGTTTCAAAAACGCTAAAAAAACCCTTAAAATCGAGACTTCACACGTAATCTCTAGCATATGATTATGATTTCAAATTCTAACCCCTTCAACACAATAATATAACCAAATAGTGTTGTGTGCAAAGTTTCGTGCAAAAATAAACCAAGTTTGAGCTACTTTAAGCGCAAAAGTGCAAAATAACGCTTAAAAAACCCTTAAAATCGGAACTTAACACGTAATTTCTAGCATATGATTATGATTTTCAATTCTAACCACTTCAACACAATAATGTATACTAAATAGTGTTGTGTGCCACGTTTCAAACAAAACAAACCAAGTTTGAACTACTTTATGCGCAAAAGTGCCAAAAACGCTTAAAAACCCTTAAATTCGCAACTTAACACGTAATTTCTAGCATATGACTATGATTGTCAATTCTAACCACTTCAACACAATACTATATACCAAAAGTGTTGTCTGTCAAGTTTTTTGCAAAACAAACTACTTTATACGCAAAAATTTCAAAAACGCTAAAAAAACCCTTAAAATCGAGACTTCACACGTAATCTCTAGCATATGATTATGATTTCAAATTCTAACCCCTTCAACACAAAAATATAACCAAATAGTGTTGTGTGCCAAGTTTCGTGCAAAACAAACCAAGTTTGAGCTACTTTAAGCGCAAAAGTGCATAATCACGCTTAAAAAACCCTTAAAATCGCAACTTAACACGTAATTTCTAGCATACGATTATGATTTTCAATTCTAACCACTTCATTACAATAATATATACCAAATTCTGTTGTGTGCCAAATTTCGTGCAAAACAACCAAGTTTGAGCTACTTTATGCGCAAAAGTGCCAAAAACGCATAAAAACCTTTAAAATCGCAACTTAACACGTAATTTCTAGCATATGACTATGATTTTCAATTCTAACCACTTCAACACAATAATATATACCAAAAGTGTTGTGTGTCAAATTTTGTGCAAAACAAACCAGTTTTGAGCTACTTTATGCGCAAAAGTTTTCAAAAACGCTAAAAAAACCCTTAAAAACGAAACTTCACACGTAATCTCTAGAATATGATTATGATTTAAAATTCTAACCCCTTCAACACAATAATATAACCAAATAGTGTTGTGTGCAAAGTTTCATGCAAAACAAACCAAGTTTGAGCTACTCTAAGCGCAAAAGTGCAAAATAACGCTTAAAAAACCCTTAAAATCGGAACTTAACACTTAAATTCTAGCATATGATTATGATTTTCAATTCTAACCACTTCAACACAATAATGTATACTAAATAGTGTTGTGTGCCACGTTTCAAGCAAAACAAACCAAGTTTGAACTACTTTATGCGCAAAAGTGCCAAAAACGCTTAAAAACCCTTAAATTCGCAACTTAACACGTAATTTCTAGCATATGACTATGATTTTCAATTCTAACCACTTTGTTGGACCTCTTGAGTTTTGATGATGACTACACTTTAGCAAATATGTGTTTAGAGATTGTGCGCAGGTCGATATCCGATTAATTGTGATCGTTGATAGTACCTATGCCTTAGCTTATGGAAACGTACATGTCAAAAGGTTTCAATTGATGTTAGGAAAAGCATATCGCTTGGGATGTAAAATGGAGACAGCAGATCTACTGTTCCCAAGTTGGATGTTCTAGCTAAACTGAAGTCTGGAGACAGCACACTGTTCCTGAGCTGAAGGTTGACTACGTTGACTGAAAATTCTGATTATCATATTTTAATTATTATTTTTAGTTAATGTATTTTAAATTAAATTGTTGCAGTAAAAATTTATTTAAGTTAATTGGCAAATCGTTTTTGTTAAAGAAAATGTATTCACGTTTTATTTGTTAAGATCCTTTATTTTAGGATCTATTTTTAGTAAATCCTGGATTTATTAAAAATAGAATTAACTAACTTTGAATTAGTCTTAGCAAATCTTTCTAACCGGTTTTTATTCCTAAAAATTAGCAAGCAATCATTCCCACTAAGATTAACCGTTTTCTATATATAGCATGAAGTTCCAGCCATTAATTTGGGGAACAGGAATTACTACTGAAGAAACTGCTACTTTAGGGAACAGCAGTTATTAAGGGAACAGCGGTTATTGTTTATGTACACGTGTGATTTGACTTAATCAAATCTTATGGAAATAACCGTGTGTTTGCTTAATCCACATTACTCCCATGATCTCTTGATAGTGGGATGATGGATTGGATTATTCCATTTTCTTAGGGATATTATTTCCTATAAATTGCAAGATAATTCCGTTTTTTTTAAGTGAAGAAAAGTAATCCAACGTTTTGTGCTTAAGTATTTTTCATACGTTTTTGTTGGATTTTACAAGAAATATTTTGTTCTCAAAATTGCCAATTAATTTATAATATTTTCTTGATGCAACTCTTTGATTTATTTTAGAGAATTTCTATCCTTTTTGTAAGGGTTTTTGAGAGTTTATGTAATTAGACTCGGGTGAGTCTAAGGGGGAAGTTAGATAGCTTTTAGTGAAGCTAGAGAGGATTAGCTTATTGTAAAGCTAAGTTTGTTGCTTTGAGTAAAGCAATTAGAGAGTGAAGAGTTGGCCTAGTTGTTTCGCTTCGAGTGAAGTAAGGTGTTTATTGTAATTGTAACTAATTGCCTTAAACATAGTGAAGTGGTTAGAAATCCCAAGTGGTCGTGGTTTTTCCTTTTGTTTAGGCCCAAAAGGTTTCCACGTAAAATCGTGCGTCTCTCTTATTATTTTGCTCTTAGTTTAAGCTTTATTTATTTTGAATAATTCCGCAAAAACAGGGCACAATCGCTTAAACTTGCAACAACAACAATTCACCCCCCCTCTTGTTGCTGTTCCCGTTCCTAATTGAATCAACAATTGGTATCAGAGCCCTGTTCCCAGAAGATCAGGAAACCCTGAGGGCAGATTCTGGTGTTCCCTAAAAATGTCAATTATGAACGAGCGAATGGAAGAAGGGTATTCAACTCAAAGACCGCCAATGTTCGATGGAAAATTCTATACATATTGGAAAAATAGGATGGAGATCTTCATTAAAGCGGAAAATTATCAAGTTTGGAGAGTCATAGAAATCGGAGATTTTGAGGTAACCACTACTAACTCCAACAATGAAATTGTTCCCAAACCTATAACCGAATATGAAAAAGAAGATTTTCAGAAAATGGAATTAAATGCTCTTGCTATAAAATTACTTCATTGTGGTCTTGGACCAAACGAGCATAATAGAATAATGGGGTGCAAATCCGCTAAGCAAATTTGGGACCTGCTTGCTGTTACCCATGAGGGAACAAGTGAAGTAAAACGGTCCAAAATTGATTTGTTAATGTCTAAATACGAGAGATTTGTTATGGAGCCAAGAGAAAGTATCCAAGAGATGTTCACTAGGTTCATCAACATAACAAACGAGCTTGTCTCTCTTGGAAGAATAATTCCCACTGATGAACAAGTAAGGAAGATCCTAAGGAGCCTTCCTCAAGATGAGCGCTGGAGGGCCAAGGTTACTGCTATACAAGAGTCCAAAGATTTTACTAAGTTCAATCTAGAGGAGCTGGCTGGTTCCCTAATGACGCATGAATTGCATTTGGGAACAGCAGACAGTTCCAGGAACAAGGGACTGGCTCTGGCAGCGGGGGAACAGGACGAATCAGAATGTGATGAGGAAGAGGCTGCTTTATTGGTACGAAAATTCAAGAAGTTCTTCAGGAACAGCAGGTATGCAAATCAAAGAAACAACAAAGAAAGAAGAACAAAAAATCTTGAATGCCACAAATGTGGAAGTACCGAACACTTCATCAAGGATTGCCCAACATGGAAGAATGAAAAGGGTAAGGGAAAGACAAGAGATTCAAGAAGACCGTTGAACAAAGAAAATTTTAACAAGACTGACTTTCGTAAGGCCATGATTGCTGCATGGGGAGAAACTGAAAGTGAGAATGAAACTATTGTTCCCGAAGAAGAGGAAACAGCTAACCTATGTCTCATGGCTACACATAAAGGCAAGGAGAAGCAGGTAAATATTTCTAATTCATTTTCTGACCATTCATTCAATCCAAGTAAAAATGAATTAAAAGAGTTGTTAAAAGAGGCACAAGTTAAACTTGAAAATTGCAATGATAAGTGTCTCAGGTTAGAAAAGGAACTTAAAGTAAGCAAAGACCATGTCTCATACATAAACACCTTTAGACATGATGTCCAAAACAGATTTTTCGGTTTGTTGGACCAAAATATAATCCTAAAGGAAAATATGGAGAGACTTAAGAAGGAAAATGTTATTCTTAACATTGAGCTATCGCAATACAAATTATTAGGCTTAAATAAGGAATTGATAGATGCATCTACTAAAGACTTATGCAATGATTTTCAATATTTAAAAATGAATTCGGAATCCAACCGTAACAACAATAATAATCTTGAATTAAATTCAAGAGAAAAAGGGAAAATCAAAATAACTCCCAAATGGATTCTAGATGCTAAAAGTAAGAAATCACAAGGCCTAAAATATTTTAAGAATAACAAAAGTAAGAAAGCTTACGTTAATCTTCCTAGAGACAGGTACTGTACCTTCTGTGGTAAAGCTGGCCATCTGAAGGAACAGTGCACCAAAAAGGAACAGTATACTGTCTCTAACAGAAACTATGTCTATAACATTCAAATTGATAAATATGATTCATGTAAGATCGACAAGGAACCCAAGAAAGTCTGGGTTCCTATAATTAACAATTAATTATCTTACAGGTCCAAGTGAGGGGGAACAGCTCATGGTATCTCGACAGTGGGTGTTCTAAGCATATGACGGGTGACAAATCTAAATTTCTCTCACTTGAAGCCTATGATGGGGGAACAGTAACCTTCGGTGACAATATGAAGGGTGAGATAATCGCCAAAGGAAAGGTTGGAAGGTCATGTTCCCACGCCATTGATAATGTATTTTTAGTCGAGAATTTGAAACACAACTTACTTAGTATTTCTCAATTTTGTGATAAGGGTAACTCTGTAAACTTTACTTCTGAAAAGTGCATTATTTCTAGGAATGACACTGGAGACATCATTCTTGAGGGAAACAGAAAAGGGAACACTTATGTAGTGGACCTGGACACTGTTCCCAGAAACAGTCTAACGTGTCTAAGTGTTATAGAAGACGACCCACTTCTTTGGCATAAGCGTCTAGGTCATGCTAGTTATTCATTGATTAATTCATTAAGATCTAAAGACCTAGTTAGAGGACTACCATCTATAAAATTCCTTAAAGATGAAATATGTGATCCTTGTGCCAAAGGAAAACAAGTAAGGTCATCTTTTAAACCAAAGAATGTTGTGACCACCTCAAAAACGCTTGAATTATTACACATGGATTTGTGTGGACCTATGAGAATACAAAGCCGTAGTGGCAAGAGATATGTGTTTGTTATTATTGATGATTATAGTAGATTTACATGGACTTTATTTCTAGTTAGTAAAGATGAAGCCTTTAATGAGTTTGTTTCTTTCGCTAACAAAATACAAAAATCTACCAATAATCAAATTGTTCACATAAGGTCAGATCATGGTAAAGAATTTGAAAATTCAAGCTTTATGAGTTATTGCAATGAACATGGAATAAGTCACAATTTTTCCGCCCCTAGAACACCACAACAAAATGGTGTTGTAGAAAGGAAAAATAGAACTTTAGAAGAAATGGCTAGAACTATGTTAATTGCTAGTGGTTTACCTAGAAATTTTTGGGCCGAGGCTGTTAATACTGCATGTTATATTTTAAATAGAGTATTGATAAGACCAATCACTTCTAAGACACCCTATGAACTGTTTAAAGGTGTTAAACCAAATATTGCCTATTTTCGTGTGTTTGGTTGCAAATGTTTTGTACATGTTAATGGAAAACGGAATATAGGTAAATTTGATGAAAGAAGTGATGAAGCAGTATTTCTTGGCTACTCATCTCAAAGTAAGGCATATAGAGTCTATAACAAAAGAACAATGAGTGTGGAAGAATCCGTTCACATAATTTTCGATGAAACTAACTTTTTGTCAAGTGAACAGGATACAAATAATTTTAAGATAGGTCTTGCAAATTTAGAAGAAGATGATGAAGAATTGAAAGTGCATGATCAAGAAACAGCTGGTGAACAGCCGGTTCCAGCAGAAGCAGAAAGTACTGATCAAGTTCAGGAACTGCCAGAACATCAGGAACAACAGACTGTTCCCAATCCAGCTGTTCCCACAGATGAGCAGAACAATCCAGTAGCTGAACAGAATGTTAATCAAGCTGATGAACCAGAACATGCTACTGTTCCCACAAGAGATTTTATGCCAAAACCTTGGAGATATCAAAAATACCATCCTCTTGATTTGATTGTAAGTGACTTAAATAAAGGAACACAAACTAGATCTCAAATGAGAAACTTTTGTGCACATTTTGCGTTCCTATCATCACTTGAACCCAAAAATCACGAAGAAGCTCTAAGGGATTCGGAATGGGTCGTAGCCATGCAAGATGAATTGAACGAATTTGAAAGGAACAAAGTATGGCATTTAGAACCCAAACCGAAACACAAGAAGGTAATTGGTTTGAAATGGGTATTTCGGAACAAACTAGATGAGCATGGAATAATTGTAAGAAACAAAGCAAGGCTCGTGGTCAAAGGGTACAATCAACAAGAAGGTATTGATTATACTGAGACATTTGCTCCAGTAGCAAGGTTAGAAGCTATTAGAATTTTAATTTCTTTTGCTGCATTTATGAACTTTAAATTATATCAAATGGATGTGAAATGTGCTTTCTTGAATGGTTTTCTTGATGAAGAAGTTTTTGTTGAACAACCGCCTGGCTTTGAGAATACCTCGTGTCTTGATCATGTCTATAAGCTTGATAAAGCTCTTTATGGGTTGAAACAAGCTCCAAGGCAATGGTATGAAAGACTATCAAAGTTTTTGATTCAAAATGACTTTATTAGAGGTAAAATTGATAAAACCTTATTCTTTAAGAATAAAGGTTCCAATATATTAGTTGTTCAAATATATGTTGATGATATTATTTTTGGTGCCACAAATGAATTGCTATGTAAAGAATTTGCTAACCTTATGAGCACTGAATTTGAAATGAGCATGATGGGAGAATTAAATTTCTTTCTTGGTTTGCAAATTAAACAAACTGCTAATGGTATCTTTATTCATCAACAAAAATATATAAAAGAACTTCTTAAGAAATATGGCATGACTAACGCTAAAACCAACCATACACCCATGGCTACTAATGTAAGATTAGATGAAGATACAAATGGAACAAATATTGACCAAACTATGTATAGAGGCATGATTGGATCTTTATTATATCTAACTGCTAGTAGACCCGATATTTCATTTAGTGTTGGTTTATGTGCAAGATTTCAATCTAACCCTAAAGAATCACATCTAACTGCAGTGAAACGTATTTTGAGATATCTAAAGGGAACAGATGATTTATCATTATTTTATCCTAAAAGTGATGTTTTTGATTTGAAAGGCTTTAGTGATGCAGATTATGCAGGAGATCTTGTTAATAGAAAAAGCACGTCAGGTATGGTACAATTTCTTGGCTCATGTTTAGTTTCGTGGAGCTCCAAGAAACAAAACACTGTTGCATTATCAACCGCTGAAGCTGAGTACGTAGCAGCAGCAGCTTGCTGTTCCCAAATGATATGGATAAAGCAGCAGCTAAGAGACTTTGGTATTAAGTATGCATGTGTTCCTATTTATTGCGATAATACCAGTGCCATATGCATATCCAAAGATCCAGTGCATCACTCACGAGTAAAGCACATCCATATTAGGCATCATTTTCTTAAGGATAATGTTGAAAATAAAAATATTATTGTTAAGCATGTAAACACTAATGAGCAAATAGCAGATATCATGACCAAACCGCTTCCAAGGGAACAGCATGAGAAAATGAGATTGGAACTTGGCATGATCAAGCTGCATTAAAGGAAGTGTCATATATGATCCTTAGAGACAAAATAAAAATTGAAAATGATCAATCAACCACAATAAACTTGATTGAAAGATCAATTATTGATAGGATCAGGTACGCATTTTTTTTTTGGGAATATACTTTGAATGTTCTTATGATTGCATGATTATTTTGATCAAACGGTAGTAGCATAATATTATCATTTTCTTATTATAAATATATAATAAAAATATAAAAAATAAAAAAAATAAAAAAAAAATTATATATAAATTTTTTTTCCAGCAATTTTTTTTGGGAAGTAGGAGTTGGATCATCAAATTCATCTGTCTCCATTTCGTGTCTCTGTATCAAAATGCATAACTAAGGAAAATGGAACATTTAGTAACCGTCACCTCTCACAAATAAACCCACTCCCTCACGTTCCATCCTTCACTTCATAATCATTACCCTTTCCCTTTCACTCAACCCCAAACCGTCATTTTCTCCATTACACTTTCTCTTGCTCTTCTCTTCCAAAACTTCCATGAAAATCAAAAACCAGAACCCTAAAATGAAGCAACCTGTACCTCTTCAAGTCATCTACCCACCTTCTCACACTCCTAAGCCTGAGTCTTCATCAAAAGAACCGGAGGGAACCCCCATCTCCCCGAAAATACATGCAAGCAGTAAGAGATCAAGAGGATCCAAGAAACCTCCAACACGTTCTGTAAAGAAAATGAAGGTAACCCACTACTTAAACGCTGAGGAACTTTCCAAAGAAATGTCAGTTGGCTTTGGCCTTGACAAAGAGTGGTATGAGACTGCAAACTTTCCTCAATTTCACAAAATTCTACAAACTCAACATTGGGAATCACTCATGTGCGATTACTGCTGCAATCCCATTTACCCAGAAATTATGCGTGAGTTCATCTCTAACTTTTCTATTAATGATGGAGTCTGTTTCAGTTCAATTAAAGAAATTGAAATTGAATTTGATAGTTTGACGTTAGGAGAGTGGCTAGGAGTGCCAGCCACTGGTTTTGATGTTTATTATGTTGGGTCAAAAATTGCGTTTTCTGGGATTGATGAAAAGGATGTTTGGAGATGTTTAGGTGTTAGGCAAAAGAGAGGTAAAGTGAGTCACAATGTTTTGTCCCCCTTACACAAGTTACTTTACAACATTGCTCGAAGGTTTATTTTACCACGAAATTCAAAACGTAGTGAGGTAAGTCTTCGAGATGCCACTTTGATTTACTGTATGGTGAACAATATAAAGATTAACTTTCCTTCCTTGATGATTTCGCATTTAAATGATTGTAT
Source organism: Amaranthus tricolor (assembly GCF_026212465.1). NCBI lineage: Eukaryota > Viridiplantae > Streptophyta > Magnoliopsida > Caryophyllales > Amaranthaceae > Amaranthus > Amaranthus tricolor. Next base: position 4,666,517 of record NC_080055.1, read on the forward strand.
AGCCAAAAGATGTATGGTAGGCTATGGTGGTTTATTGTCCTGGATTTTCTCAAAATTTGGTGTTCCACTTGGAGAATACAGTTTTCCTATGGGTCCCAATAACATGATAGGTGCAAAATGTTTGAATAACTTGCGCCTTAAATTAAATGAGGAAGGGATCCTTGAAAATGCTGTGGAACAGATTGAAATTGATTCTGATGATGAGGAACAGGAGGAAGAGGGGAAGGAAAAGGAGGAACAGGAAGTAGAGGAAGAAGTGGAGAAGGAGGAACAGGAAAAAGAAGTTGAAAAGGAGGAACAGGAGAAAGAAGGAGCTGGAGTTAAGGAACAGGAGGTTGTTCCTTCTGATAAGGAGGAAGAAGACAAGGGGATGGGACCTGAAGTTGCTCTTGATGATGACTCTAGGGCTGAACCCAATAGTTTTCCCTCACCAAAGCCAACCACTCCACCACCACCATCACCAACACCAAGATCACCACCACCATCATTTCACAGACAAAGCTTTGATCAGGCAACCGTTCCTACTGCCCCCTTATACTCCATTCTCCTCAAGCTTGATGATTTGCAGGATCGCTTCTTCAAATTTCAAGATGAGATTCGTGTTTCCCTAGCCTCATTAGCTGACCAGATGACTCAAATGGAGGCTCGTCTTGGTGTTAAATTGGACACAGTGGAGGTGGAAACAGAATATATTGATGAAGATGCCCCTGCTTCCTAGTTCTCCTTTAATATCTTTTATGTTTCATTGCTACTATCTCTGTCACCAAACAATTTCTTTGTCTTTTGGTACCAGCTGGGGTACACCTCTTAAACATTGTTAACTTTGTTAAACCTTTTTACATATGCTACTAACTGTTAGGTTTGATTAGTCATTGCTTATCATGCTTGCATTCATTGTTATTGCTTTTTAATTTGTGCATCCTTATTCTCTCTTTGACTATAACTATATGTTTAGTGCTGTGGTTTGATTGCTTATCTTCTTTTTGAATGATGTCAAAAGGGGGAATATTTGGCACAAACTTAAATAATGCTTGAGCATGTTTGAGATCTAGTTAAATCTATTATGTTGGACTTATGGATTAAGGTGCTGGTTTGTTTCTGATGTTTGGTTTCGGATGTTTGTGTTGATAGCTGTTAGTTGTTGCTCATTAACACTGAAACTAGGTTTCTCATTGCATTAAGGATTAAGATACTGAATACTGATATTTCTGGTTAGTTGTTTGTTTATGCTAATTTCTTTTAGCTTATGGATAGCTCTGATTATGGATGATTATGGTGGATTAAATTTTTTTTATTGTTTGATTTTATGATGAAATAATATAAAGTTGTTGTTTTGATTATTTCTAGAGTAACTGGTTTCATGATACTTAGTTAAGAAGAGTTGTTTTGATCTCTAACATACTCTTCAACATTGGTTTACTCTATTTTGTTTTTAAGTTTGTTTGAAAAGTTTGTCATCATCAAAAAGGGGGAATTTGTTGGACCTCTTGAGTTTTGATGATGACTACACTTTAGCAAATATGTGTTTAGAGATTGTGCGCAGGTCGATATCCGATTAATTGTGATCGTTGATAGTACCTATGCCTTAGCTTATGGAAACGTACATGTCAAAAGGTTTCAATTGATGTTAGGAAAAGCATATCGCTTGGGATGTAAAATGGAGACAGCAGATCTACTGTTCCCAAGTTGGATGTTCTAGCTAAACTGAAGTCTGGAGACAGCACACTGTTCCTGAGCTGAAGGTTGACTACGTTGACTGAAAATTCTGATTATCATATTTTAATTATTATTTTTAGTTAATGTATTTTAAATTAAATTGTTGCAGTAAAAATTTATTTAAGTTAATTGGCAAATCGTTTTTGTTAAAGAAAATGTATTCACGTTTTATTTGTTAAGATCCTTTATTTTAGGATCTATTTTTAGTAAATCCTGGATTTATTAAAAATAGAATTAACTAACTTTGAATTAGTCTTAGCAAATCTTTCTAACCGGTTTTTATTCCTAAAAATTAGCAAGCAATCATTCCCACTAAGATTAACCGTTTTCTAAATATAGCATGAAGTTCCAGCCATTAATTTGGGGAACAGGAATTACTACTGAAGAAACTGCTACTTTAGGGAACAGCGGTTATTAAGGGAACAGCGGTTATTGTTTATGTACACGTGTGATTTGACTTAATCAAATCTTATGGAAATAACCGTGTGTTTGCTTAATCCACATTACTCCCATGATCTCTTGATAGTGGGATGATGGATTGGATTATTCCATTTTCTTAGGGATATTATTTCCTATAAATTGCAAGATAATTCCGTTTTTTTTAAGTGAAGAAAAGTAATCCAACGTTTTGTGCTTAAGTATTTTTCATACGTTTTTGTTGGATTTTACAAGAAATATTTTGTTCTCAAAATTGCCAATTAATTTATAATATTTTCTTGATGCAACTCTTTGATTTATTTTAGAGAATTTCTATCCTTTTTGTAAGGGTTTTTGAGAGTTCATGTAATTAGACTCGGGTGAGTCTAAGGGGGAAGTTAGATAGCTTTTAGTGAAGCTAGAGAGGATTAGCTTATTGTAAAGCTAAGTTTGTTGCTTTGAGTAAAGCAATTAGAGAGTGAAGAGTTGGCCTAGTTGTTTCGCTTCGAGTGAAGTAAGGTGTTTATTGTAATTGTAACTAATTGCCTTAAACATAGTGAAGTGGTTAGAAATCCCAAGTGGTCGTGGTTTTTCCTTTTGTTTAGGCCCAAAAGGTTTCCACGTAAAATCGTGCGTCTCTCTTATTATTTTGCTCTTAGTTTAAGCTTTATTTATTTTGAATAATTCCGCAAAAACAGGGCACAATCGCTTAAACTTGCAACAACAACAATTCACCCCCCCCATTGTTGCTGTTCCCGTTCCTAATTGAATCAACACACTTCAACACAATAATATATACCAAAAGTGTTGTCTGTCAAGTTTTGTGCAAAACAAACTATGTTTGAGCTACTTTATGCGCAAAAGTTTCAAAAACGCTAAAAAAAACCCTTAAAATCGAGACTTCACACGTAATCTCTAGCATATGATTATGATTTCAAATTCTAACCCCTTCAACACAATAATATAACCAAATAGTGTTGTGTGCAAAGTTTCGTGCAAAAATAAACCAAGTTTGAGCTACTTTAAGCGCAAAAGTGCAAAATAACGCTTAAAAAACCCTTAAAATCGGAACTTAACACGTAATTTCTAGCATATGATTATGATTTTCAATTCTAACCACTTCAACACAATAATGTATACTAAATAGTGTTGTGTGCCACGTTTGAAGAAAAACAAACCAAGTTTGAACTACTTTATGCGCAAAAGTGCCAAAAACGCTTAAAAACCCTTAAATTCGCAACTTAACACGTAATTTCTAGCATATGACTATGATTGTCAATTCTAACCACTTCAACACAATACTATATACCAAAAGTGTTGTCTGTCAAGTTTTTTGCAAAACAAACCAAGTTTGAGCTACTTTATACGCATAAATTTCAAAAACGCTAAAAAAACCCTTAAAATCGAGACTTCACACGTAATCTCTAGCATATGATTATGATTTCAAATTCTAACCCCTTCAACACAAAAATATAACCAAATAGTGTTGTGTGCCAAGTTTCGTGCAAAACAAACCAAGTTTGAGCTATTTTAAGCGCAAAAGTGCATAATCACGCTTAAAAAACCCTTAAAATCGCAACTTATCACGTAATTTCTAGCATACGATTATGATTTTCAATTCTAACCACTTCATTACAATAATATATACCAAATTCTGTTGTGTGCCAAATTTCGTGCAAAACAACCAAGTTTGAGCTACTTTATGCGCAAAAGTGCCAAAAACGCATAAAAACCTTTAAAATCGCAACTTAACACGTAATTTCTAGCATATGACTATGATTTTCAATTCTAACCACTTCAACACAATAATATATACCAAAAGTGTTGTGTGTCAAATTTTGTGCAAAACAAACCAGTTTTGAGCTACTTTATGCGCAAAAGTTTCAAAAACGCTAAAAAAACCCTTAAAAACGAAACTTCACACGTAATCTCTAGAATATGATTATGATTTAAAATTCTAACCCCTTCAACACAATAATATAACCAAATAGTGTTGTGTGCAAAGTTTCATGCAAAACAAACCAAGTTTGAGCTACTCTAAGCGCAAAAGTGCAAAATAACGCTTAAAAAACCCTTAAAATCGGAACTTAACACTTAAATTCTAGCATATGATTATGATTTTCAATTCTAACCACTTCAACACAATAATGTATACTAAATAGTGTTGTGTGCCACGTTTCAAGCAAAACAAACCAAGTTTGAACTACTTTATGCGCAAAAGTGCCAAAAACGCTTAAAAACCCTTAAATTCGCAACTTAACACGTAATTTCTAGCATATGACTATGATTTTCAATTCTAACCACTTCAACACAATAATATATACCAAAAGTGTTGTCTGTCAAGTTTTGTGCAAAACAAACTATGTTTGAGCTACTTTATGCGCAAAAGTTTCAAAAACGCTAAAAAAAACCCTTAAAATCGAGACTTCACACGTAATCTCTAGCATATGATTATGATTTCAAATTCTAACCCCTTCAACACAATAATATAACCAAATAGTGTTGTGTGCAAAGTTTCGTGCAAAAATAAACCAAGTTTGAGCTACTTTAAGCGCAAAAGTGCAAAATAACGCTTAAAAAACCCTTAAAATCGGAACTTAACACGTAATTTCTAGCATATGATTATGATTTTCAATTCTAACCACTTCAACACAATAATGTATACTAAATAGTGTTGTGTGCCACGTTTCAAGCAAAACAAACCAAGTTTGAACTACTTTATGCGCAAAAGTGCCAAAAACGCTTAAAAACCCTTAAATTCGCAACTTAACACGTAATTTCTAGCATATGACTATGATTGTCAATTCTAACCACTTCAACACAATACTATATACCAAAAGTGTTGTCTGTCAAGTTTTTTGCAAAACAAACCAGGTTTGAGCTACTTTATACGCAAAAATTTCAAAAACGCTAAAAAAAACCCTTAAAATCGAGACTTCACACGTAATCTCTAGCATATAATTATGATTTCAAATTCTAACCCCTTCAACACAAAAATATAACCAAATAGTGTTGTGTGCCAAGTTTCGTGCAAAACAAACCAAGTTTGAGCTACTTTAAGCGCAAAAGTGCATAATCACGCTTAAAAAACCCTTAAAATCGCAACTTAACACGTAATTTCTAGCATACGATTATGATTTTCAATTCTAACCACTTCATTACAATAATATATACCAAATTCTGTTGTGTGCCAAATTTCGTGCAAAACAACCAAGTTTGAGCTACTTTATGCGCAAAAGTGCCAAAAACGCATAAAAACCTTTAAAATCGCAACTTAACACGTAATTTCTAGCATATGACTATGATTTTCAATTCTAACCACTTCAACACAATAATATATACCAAAAGTGTTGTGTGTCAAATTTTGTGCGAAACAAACCAGTTTTGAGCTACTGTATGCGCAAAAGTTTCAAAAACGCTAAAAAAACCCTTAAAAACGAAACTTCACACGTAATCTCTAGAATATGATTATGATTTAAAATTCTAACCCCTTCAACACAATAATATAACCAAATAGTGTTGTGTGCAAAGTTTCATGCAAAACAAACCAAGTTTGAGCTACTCTAAGCGCAAAAGTGCAAAATAACGCTTAAAAAACCCTTAAAATCGGAACTTAACACTTAAATTCTAGCATATGATTATGATTTTCAATTCTAACCACTTCAACACAATAATGTATACTAAATAGTGTTGTGTGCCACGTTTCAAGCAAAACAAACCAAGTTTGAACTACTTTATGCGCAAAAGTGCCAAAAACGCTTAAAAACCCTTAAATTCGCAACTTAACACGTAATTTCTAGCATATGACTATGATTTTCAATTCTAACCACTTCAACACAATAATATATACCAAAAGTGTTGTCTGTCAAGTTTTGTGCAAAACAAACTATGTTTGAGCTACTTTATGCGCAAAAGTTTCAAAAACGCTAAAAAAACCCTTAAAATCGAGACTTCACACGTAATCTCTAGCATATGATTATGATTTCAAATTCTAACCCCTTCAACACAATAATATAACCAAATAGTGTTGTGTGCAAAGTTTCGTGCAAAAATAAACCAAGTTTGAGCTACTTTAAGCGCAAAAGTGCAAAATAACGCTTAAAAAACCCTTAAAATCGGAACTTAACACGTAATTTCTAGCATATGATTATGATTTTCAATTCTAACCACTTCAACACAATAATGTATACTAAATAGTGTTGTGTGCCACGTTTCAAGCAAAACAAACCAAGTTTGAACTACTTTATGCGCAAAAGTGCCAAAAACGCTTAAAAACCCTTAAATTCGCAACTTAACACGTAATTTCTAGCATATGACTATGATTGTCAATTCTAACCACTTCAACACAATACTATATACCAAAAGTGTTGTCTGTCAAGTTTTTTGCAAAACAAACCAGGTTTGAGCTACTTTATACGCAAAAATTTCAAAAACGCTAAAAAAAACCCTTAAAATCGAGACTTCACACGTAATCTCTAGCATATAATTATGATTTCAAATTCTAACCCCTTCAACACAAAAATATAACCAAATAGTGTTGTGTGCCAAGTTTCGTGCAAAACAAACCAAGTTTGAGCTACTTTAAGCGCAAAAGTGCATAATCACGCTTAAAAAACCCTTAAAATCGCAACTTAACACGTAATTTCTAGCATACGATTATGATTTTCAATTCTAACCACTTCATTACAATAATATATACCAAATTCTGTTGTGTGCCAAATTTCGTGCAAAACAACCAAGTTTGAGCTACTTTATGCGCAAAAGTGCCAAAAACGCATAAAAACCTTTAAAATCGCAACTTAACACGTAATTTCTAGCATATGACTATGATTTTCAATTCTAACCACTTCAACACAATAATATATACCAAAAGTGTTGTGTGTCAAATTTTGTGCGAAACAAACCAGTTTTGAGCTACTGTATGCGCAAAAGTTTCAAAAACGCTAAAAAAAACCCTTAAAAACGAAACTTCACACGTAATCTCTAGAATATGATTATGATTTAAAATTCTAACCCCTTCAACACAATAATATAACCAAATAGTGTTGTGTGCAAAGTTTCATGCAAAACAAACCAAGTTTGAGCTACTCTAAGCGCAAAAGTGCAAAATAACGCTTAAAAAACCCTTAAAATCGGAACTTAACACTTAAATTCTAGCATATGATTATGATTTTCAATTCTAACCACTTCAACACAATAATGTATACTAAATAGTGTTGTGTGCCACGTTTCAAGCAAAACAAACCAAGTTTGAACTACTTTATGCGCAAAAGTGCCAA